>NW_027286069.1:96484448-97084448 GCF_022747635.1 Hetaerina americana
TTTCATAGGTACATGTGTAGTTCTTTCAACAAATCTCATTCTTCCGGCGTGGAATGGATTCAAAATTCGCCCTATGAGACAAAATATTCCGGCGCCTACTATGGTGATTTCATGAAAACTGCGGGAGATGCCGTGACTGTAGTTTCCAACGGAATCATTCGCTGATTCGCATTACCATGAAACAATTTTAAAGGTGAATCCCGGTAAAGGTGAATGCTGTTTACACTTTAAAATGCTGCATTGGCCTACAATGGCATTTCCACGGTGACAACACACATTGACATGGGCAAAAAACATTAACAGTCCACTGTGCAACCATTTTTTTCTAATATTTGGCATGAGGCATCATAAATACTGAACGTAATAAGTTAGTTCAATCCTTATCCGTAATATTGTCTAGTCTCACGCTAAAAACTCAGTTTTTTTCCATTCTAATGAGAAAAACAAATTGGTTGTTCACGAATATTCTCCTTAGTTTTATAAAAATAGTTTTCTAGTTTCCACTCTATTTCAGTTTCTTTTGCGGCTTTCAATGATTCTTTTACCTGTAGTAAAAGTAAAAAAAAGACCGCTACGGCCACTTAAGGTTGGTGGATTTTGGTAAAAATATTCTCTCAAAAAAGGTGGTAAATATACAATTCTGAGCCGTTCGCGTTAATAGTTTTCGAGCCATTGTGTCGAAAAAAATTTCACAACTAAAAAGACAGACATCATTCGAAAAACGGTAAAAACGTGCTCAGGCACTACAAACACGCGCTTATGGGATTACTTTGAATCATAAAAAACACATACCGGTTAGCTTCCAAAATGATGCAGCCTGTGGACTGCAAGCAACTGAGGTAATAAAACGGACTGCGGCTTCTTGAGGCTACATTCAATGGGAGTATACACGGAAGAAAATATCATGTGGAAGGTAAAGAATAATTAAAACGTAAAAACGGGGCACATGGATAATCAGACCCTATGAGAACTCCGCCACTACTTCCCTCTTATCCAGCGACCAATGGCTACGGATTTACGTTAGATCTATGGACCATAGAATCACAAAGGAGGTCACCACGAAACGTACTCACACAATTAGAAACCCAACTTGAAAAAAGGAATGCGGAATAGTCATAGACTTTCTTGTTAAAAAATAAGAAACATAAGTGAGAGAGATGAAAAAATAAAATAGATCAGAAATTGGGTAATGGGCGGAGAATTGACTTAGATCCACAATCGGTGTTTTCGGCAGTTTCCCCGAGTCTTCTCTTCCGACAACAGGCCTACAACCACAGAACACCGAGGCAGTTGCCACAAATCACATTTACAAACGTCCACAGATGGAAAATATTTCAAACTCAAATACGGGTCGTCGACATTTAATATCTCACTGGAGGTCAAAATCGCACAAATCGCAAAGATACCGGAGAGGGAAGCATGTACAGTGAAAAATTACTCAAAACCTTTTCTACTGCAAAGGAGGTCTCCTAGGCAAATCTCAGAATGAGTTTTAAAAAGGTGAGAAGGTAGCGATTGGCAGGCTACGCTTACTTTTAAATCACTTTCTTTTTGCGATTTTTACTCCTGGAAAGACATTAATACATTATCAACAATGTGTCATGTTCGGGTTGAAAATATCTTGTCCCTACCAGTATTTTCAATACGGTAGGTAAGCCTTCACGATGCCCGAAAATCAAATGGCTATTAACTAAATTCTGGAATAAATTGTGGAAAACAATAATTGCGGATCTAGATGGATTCTTTCTCATACAAATTAAAGACCATGTCCTCTCACTTTTTACGACATTCGTTTGAATTAAAAGGTTTCCTAATTTATTGCTGGTAAACTATTGGTACCAGATAGTTGAAACTGTTGTTACTTCTTAAAATACTTTCATTACACAGACCTTGATTACAATAAAAGCCATGATACAATGGCTTCTGAGAATGTTTCTATATGGGTCCGTTTTGCCCACTGGAAAAACCGGCTCGTCCGTGGTATGGGTTTTTGGGTTCGTTGCTACCTTACGACGCTTAGCCTTCTTATTAGAAATTATCGCGCGCCCGAACGCACATTTTTCAAACCCATATCATCACCGTATGTCTCACTCAATTTGAGATGAATTTTGATTGGTTTTCAACCACATAAAACACGAATCATTACGCTTTTCATACAATCTAAACGCCATTCAGGTGTTGAAAACGTTTCTCACCCTTACAGCAATACAAATCCTGTATACACAGTAAAATGTGGCTATCTTGTATTTACAAAAGTCCTCCTACGTATTTTAAGCTCAACCAAACCTTCTGCTCAGGGTCCCGAGAAAAAAATGAGGTGACCTTGGAAAATGAGCGTACCTCGCATTTTTGCCCAGCGAACTTTATGTTTGCTGTGTTTCTCTTGGTGATGAATTAGTGATTTTGGCCAACCTCATAATTCCTCGATCCTGATTTATTTTTACGCTTACTTTATTCCCTCATTCGTAAGTAAGTTGGATTTGTGGCCGTTGTCATGATTTCACGTTCAGTAAATCTAAGAATTAATCAATGTAGATAGGGGTAAGACCTTTTGCTAATCCTGCTCGTGGATTTGAATCCGTGTCCCGGTTTTTTCATTTATATTTTCAAACACACCTAATTTCTTCTCTTTTCTTCTGTATATTTGCTTTGAGTTTTTCCCTCTCTCCTTTTTCACTTGGTGATAGTGGTTGTGGTCTACGGCGCGGCCACAAAAACCCTCAATCAGTGTTTCTGTCATTGTAGTTTGCTAGCCGTATGATCCCACCTTTTGAAAGATAGCAACAGTGTGTGTACTTGAGTGAGTGAAATTTATCTCCTGTGCGCATTTAAAAAAAAAATCGTTTGTTAAGCCTCAGGGAATTAGTTTTGATTTATTCAGTGTTTCGTCTGCCGTTGTCTCTCAGTCTCATTTATATAGTCTCTCGTGGTTTCAAAGAACTATAATGTAATAATCTGAGAATCTCTAGAAAGAATTATATCTAATTTTCACTCCCATATAGTTGGAAAACAAAATTATACTTCCGTTAGTTTTATTTGCGCATTACTATTCCATTTTCCATGAGAAGTTTTACAAAGAAAAACATTGCGCATCACATATAACGAGGTGCTTTTCTTTTCGTATTTGGTCTTCTACTAAGTAACTTTAAATAGATGTATTATCAAAAGGAGATAAAATTTTTCTTCGTATCGAGCTAATCCTCATTGACGTTTTTGTAAATGTTGAAATTGTTTATCACAAAATTCATAATATCATCAATGAACTAAAAAGAATATCAATTCTTATACATGATGCAGTCCACTCAAGAATCAAATGGAAAATATTCCTTAGATTTTTACACTTACATGTCAGTAGAAGAACGAATAGTTTTTCTCTTATCTGCAGTGAAATACATAAAATCAAAGAAACAGTAATAATTTAAATGGATATCCAAATTGTCACTCGATGGTCTTCAAAGATATAACACGTTTATTAACATAGAAAATCTATTACATATAACACGGGCCTCATCCCCTACCCCCTTTTTGCACCCTCTATCCTACGTGTGGCGCTTCCTTGGTTTTCTGGAATGGCCTCTGTTGTATTCGGGACACCAAAGTATTCTTTATCAATGTCTTTCCTCCGCGGCATTTCTGATTCATTTGCCATGACATGAAATTGTGGCCCATGACAAGCCACAGACCTCAGTAAGCTCTATTTGAGAGGTGAAAGTTTTTTATCCATCGCACGCAAGTGTGACTGGTGACTCCAGTTACGCCTTGAAGGCCATTTAAAACGGTATCTGTTGACAGGAACTAGGGGAATCTCCTCGTATGGTGGACCTGTTATGCGGATTTGAGCCATTCATTTGCTTTTATTTCCTCATTTTTCATCCTTATATTTTCGTTATTGCATTCGCTTTGACAAGTTAATATTTTAATTCTCGCCTTTCATTTTTGTCGCAAGACCTCTGGCATGGTCGCAAAGGACCGAAGGGTTCGTTTTATTTATGATACTCGCGTAGTATGTGAGTGAAACTTATCCCATTAGCGTGCTTTTATGAATTGTTCAATGATGAAAATCAATCTCTAATTGTTAATTGTTCCATTTACTGCACTCTTTTTCAATTTTACAATTCAATTCTTAATTTTGTTACTCACCCTATATAATCATCTAACTATTCACAATACCCCGGAAGCCAATACAAGGGCGTTTGACGGGGGGTTAACCACCCATAAAACAGAATAAAACCACATTCAAAACTAACAAATTAATACCGTTTTACACCCAAAGAGGCGTATACATTCATGCAAAAACTATTTTAAATTACACACATACACATGCCCATGCATCTGAATGAATGACTACGCTGGGTTTGATCTTGTATTGACTTGTAATTCGAATGTCTTTACTATTTATATAATGACTTCGGTTTCTTGCCATTATGATTCCTGATTGTCCAGGGAAAGAAAGAACATTTGTATCCATCTGTCCTGGACTCTACATATCTCCTTTATATTATCTTTGTGGTCTATCCAAACCAAATAGTGTGGGGTCATCATAATTCCTTTTGTGTTATTGTTAAACTCGTTTGTTCGGAACATTGATAAAAGCCTAAGTCTCACTTGTCCTCTTCGCATCCCAAGCGGCTTTCCGTCTAATTCTTCTTAAAGGTCTCTCACTTAAGTATTTTTATCTTAAACAGTTTTGACGAATCTGGCGGATTTTCTCTGAACTTTATCTAATTACTCCAGCCAAAATTTCTCCCAAGGGTCCCAAATACTTGAGGTGAATTCCAAATGTGGCCTAACTAGAGCGAAATAATAACACCTCTATTTTAAGTTTTCATTACATTTCCCCACTATCAGTTTAATGAAGCCGAATTTCTTTATCTCTATCATAGCATTCATTCAAGATCAACCTTTACTTATCTTTATGTTTATATCATTCACTGTACCGTTGGCAAAAGATCTAATTTTACAGACTACAGGTAAGTCGTCAATGTGATTAAAAATAGGAAGGGAGAGAAACAAGCTTTTCAGGCGTAAAACTTGTTTCTGTCACCTGAAAAATCACCTCAATTCCTCAGTGAGCTAATACCAGCCGTTTGTTCCTTTTTTATCCTGGAAGATAAAAAGTCTCCAACCCAAGAAGTTATTTACCTATTATTTCCATATGGGTCAAGTTTAAGAATTAAATTTATGTGAGTTTTTAGTGGGTGTGTAATAATCTTCAACCTAAGAATTACAGCATGCACATCTATATTCTTTCTACTTGATTTAACGATCCCGTGAATAAAACTTCTCGACACAAGTGCATATAATACAATTTTTCCGTTTTCATTTTTACCTCGTTTCAGTTTTCTCCGAGAGAATGTGTCACATTAAGAGTTATGTTATACTATTGTTTCATTGTACTAAACTCTAAATTATCGATTTTTAGATTAATGAAATGTTATAGTCCTGATTTGGGGATTTTTTAGAACGAGTCCGTACTGTTTTATTATTTTGCATCATGCTATCATCAAGCCTCTCCTTCACCCTTCAGGTGAAGAAAGAAGCTGAATGAGAAAACGAGTTTAAAAATGACACAAAAGGAATCATGATGACCCCTCATTATTTGGGTAGGTTAGAGCACAAAAATAAGATAAGGGAGACTCCAGTACAGATAGATACAAACATTCGTTCTTTTCCCAGATAATCATGAACCATAATGGTATGAAATCAAAGAGTCTGTCTGAAGTAACAGTTGGAAAATGTGGTTTATTATTCGCTGGTCTTATTTATGCCGTACTTAAAAATTCCGACTTTTCCCTGTAATTCGTTATAAAATTTTCCGTTTTGCTGCCAAATCTGTCGCATGTGATCAGGATGCCTTTAACTATCCTTTGACCTGTTTTCATGATAATTCGATTTGTAATGCACAAGAAAATGCGGATCAGATTTTGCTTTCGTAAGTAATAATGGGATTTTCTCATTCGATTCCCCTAGATTCTACTACCTTGAAATCCCTATTAGATTACGAGTTGGAACTCAAACTTAATGAACGTCCATTCTCAAAGGCTTCACAAGAGAGTACAATCGAAGCATTTCTTGTCTCTCCCTCCGAGGCCTGATTACTCGTCAATCACAGTTCGTCAGCCCATTAGTACCGCTCGACAGGGAATTCCTTTTATTCCGGGGACTGTCGATGATTATCAAACAAACGTGGTACCACGTTCATCCTGACCAAAAACACATAATATTACCGAAGAACCTCAAACTTTTCATATTTTTGCTAAACTCTAAATATCAAACCAAAATTGGTATTTTTTATTTGCAAAACACGTCCCTAAATCTACTTTACATCTCTCGACTACATGTTGCTGGCTGCAACCGTTTGCATAGTAATGGGTGAGTTATATTTCATCATGCAAAAGGCATGTTCAGGAGAAAAATCAATCACCATCTTCAGCTCCGAATCACAATTTACCCGAATTTGAGTGTTCAGGGTCCATTTCATTTAGAGCCAATAAAATTTAATTTTAATACTTTTATATTTGCAAAAATATTTAGAATATCCTACAATTTTAACATATTTTATTATAAATATCTTCTACGTTCCTCTAATCCATGGATATTATCATGACGATTATTTTTCCGTGCCATCAGTAGTGATTTAATATTTACGAAGCGTATTAACTATCTATTCCTATTGTCAGCACGTCCTATCAGTCAGCTGTATTTTTTGCTCGCATTTATTTTATCTAACGACTAATTTTCTTTCTAACCTTTCAATAGCTTTGCACTTCCCCTCTATCAGACAACTATTCCAACGAATTCACCCAATTAGCGTCCTAGCAATAACTTCCACGACCTATCCGGGTTCCCACTCATAACCCTACCCGTCCAAGCAATATTTTCCAAGATTCTTCGGTATTGGTTTTGGTAGCTTTATGAGCATAACGTCCAACACGATTTCTTTGGACAACCACGATTAAAACTAGATTAGTCCATATAAAATCTCAGGGGCAACAGGGAAAGAAACTTTCTCACCGACCATAAATACATGAATTTTAGCATGCCGTAGGGATTTGAAAGGGGTAAAATCTGACCGTCCGTTGTGAAACCCAACCTTCGTACTAACAACTGTTTAAGGAGAGAATGGAATGGATGGTATTTAGGAGAGTGACAATTTACCGCTATTTCAGTTTCAGTTAAACTTGAGGATGGAATACAGGGGCTCCAATCGGTGATAATAGGATTTTTATCAATTTGTGTGTGAATAATATGCATATAAACATTCCCGTCACTAAAAAAGCCATTCCCTTTGGTACAACCTATACACAATACACCGCGAGTCACTGCAAGGGCGTGTGGCGAGGGCGTGCATTATTCCTATTCCATTTCCTTAATTCATAGGGTTTGGCAATGTGTTAATTAGGAACATGAATGACGAATTGACCTCTAGAAAAATTTTCTATCTAGTACTTTTGGTAAATAATTGTCGATACATTGCGAGCGGTGACAAAGCACAGGCGTAGCAGACACGGTTAACTAGATATTATTCATGCAACCCTTAATTTCGGCATTAATTCAAGGTCTGTGGAGTCGCATGGAAATCCCAAAGCCCAGCCTCCACTTACGCTCCCAAACGGGACGTTCGCACGCTTTCGCGCTTTCATTCGCCACCTCCCTCCTTCCCAACCCCACCGCTCTCGTGTCGAGCCACCGCGGGCGCCGCTCGCAGGTCTCCGGATGAGTGAGCGGTGCTCCGAGCACCTCGCGATTCGGAAGCGACGAAAACAAAGGGTTCCTCTGTCTTCCCCGTCTTTCTCTCCCTCCGACCCCTTTCCCGTTCCTCCATCACCTCTCCCACTCTCGCTCCCACCCTCTCTCTCTCTCTTTCACTCGGTGCTTCCCTCGGCACCGGCTAAACATGCCTTCGCGCTCTTAAACAACGCCGTTTCCACGACGACAAAGGCGTGGCGGCCTCGACGCTGAGGCAAGGGAGGAAGTGAGAGGGAGGATGAGGGAGAATGAGCAAGTCTCTCCTCTCCTTTCCGACACAATGAACGGGCATCGTGGGGCAATTAGGGAAAACGCATTAGTTTTAGGGACCGCGGGTGAAATCCACCACGTTCCACATCCTACGCACTGGGATCTTCTCCATTCCTCCTCGGTGGGGGTAGAGAAGCTGGAAGGACGGGTGGCAATGGTCGATCACCCTCTAACCCCGCTTATATTTAGGAAGATGGGAATATGTGCGCCAACTACCTTGTCTCTCCTCTTTGGCCGCTCTCTCCAAGTCCTCCTCATCCATTTTCCCATCGCACTTTCCGTCGGAGACGGTAACAGCGGGATCTGCCGCATGGAGAGTCCTGAATGACAGGAGGGGAGCCTTTCCTCCCTCATAGGGGCTTTTGCAGGTAAAAAAAATAGCGGGCGTGGAGGAGGTGGTTGGGATGGTAGGCATTAACTTTGAGGGGAGTAGGCAGAGCCACATGGTGTTTCGAAACAAGGGTTTCTCTCTCCCTCTCTCTCTTAAGCGCGTCGTCCCATACTGTACGTTAAAATTTGGCAGAGCGTTTAGGAATTCTCGCGCCGTTCTGTTTCCGCGATAAAATGGGACACGAAGTGAACTTCCCGCAGCATCAAATTATGAATTCTGTACACACATCCGCAGCCCACAGAGCTGAGGTGAAGGATGCTCGAGCTGATTAGTATGAAAAGTATGACGGCTGAAACAGAAGGGCTTGAGCGTCGACATCGGAGGGATGCAGAGTTTCAAAACCGAAGACGCCTTCATTGTAAATAACATTGAAAAAATGATCTAAAAATGTGGAAATGGTAGAATTTGAATCCCTTAGACGCCCTAGTTGATGGTAAAATAGTGAAAAATATAGTAATTGAAGTGATTATCGATAGTCATAGTGATATTATTACACTCTGCCCGTTAGACAAGCTTTACTTTCTCTCACTATTTCCTCATACAACATCGGTACGTAACGGTAGTTTCGGCGACAGGAAGCACAATGAATGCCTGTTACAGGTAAAGCTGGAAATAGCCCACAGTTTTTTGGGAAGGAAGAACGACGTTTCGTCATTTTAAGAAAGAAGAGGTCACGTTCACACAAAAACTCGAGACAGCACCTAGAGTGAAGTCAATAGTTTTGGAGATTGTGGAAATGTAAGGCTGATGATGGGTGACCAAGGAGATAGGAGGATAGTAGGATAATTATGATGCAGTAAATAGGAGGATAAACAATCAGACAGGAGGCTATGAACTCACAAAAATACACAATGAAAAATTATATATCAGTTCGAAGTAACCATATTAATCAAATTACAATGAGTAAAATTTACTCAACGAATTGACGAAATGATCTGAAATTTGTTAAAAATTAGTGCATACAATGCATTACCTGATAGTACACTTCCATCGTGTGGAAAATAAAAATTATTTGCAAGTCGCTTATTTGGGGGTGAGTCCATGGAAATTGCAGAAGGAATGTGGTTGAAGAGAAAATTGCACGATTGGTCCGCTTGACTCCGTCTAATAATATTAATCTATCCGGAATTTGGAGTTGATTAAGAAGCTTCATTGCATTCATCAAAGGGCGACTGAAACTTTGAAAGTAAAAGAAATGCATTGAAAGGTCTAAAGACATATGACCAAGACCATCCATGACAAAAGTCACGACAAAAGCTACCGCGCTGACCAGACTCCCATTACTAAAGACAATAATTTTGTGGAACCAGAGAGCATCAACCTAGGCAATAAATACCATTTAAATAATATGCATGGCTAAATGTTGCATCAAAGATCATTATATTAAGAGTATATTTTATGGCACCTAGAAGTGCTCCACTGCATGGAAATCGAGGCGTAGATCAATATTAACATCAATATATTCACATTTTCTGGAATACAGAACACTACTTGACTCTTGTTCTCTAGAGCAATGTTTCTGTAAAACTCTTGTATCCTAACCCTATTTCCAACTGGTTAAACCTTACCTTGAACACACTTCCAGATGCCGGGAAGTCACAGGGAAGGATCTAATTTCTGACCTGAACAAGGCACGACTGAAAAGCTGCCATTTTCCTGTCTTCTACTTTTTTAAGAATTATGAGCGAACGGGGGGGTGGGAGGTATAGTGAACTTATCCATTGGAAAACCTTAAAAGGGAGCTGCTGGAAGAAGGGAAATTACATGCACGAATAAACGGATTTGATACATATAAACCTCAATTTTTAATAAAAACCTCAGCCCCAAGGTTGAATACCCCTGACATAGAAGGAATAATGGCAGTCTCAAATTACGCTATTAGGTATAAAGAGCACGAGGAAAAGTCAAAGAAAATGAACCACCAATCATATCACCGATATCTATGGAATCCTTTTTGCCTCGCATCAGTCGTGTGCAAGATGGCAAAACCCATAGAACTACTCGATCGACTAGGAAATAAAATACCACGCAATGTTTGCTGCAGGATAGAATCACAATTATCCTAATGGTTGATGTTAATCTGTTATCTTCTATTACATGTGGCGTGCAGGATAATATGTAGAAGTGGTCGAAATCACTCTGTCGAAAGCTGCAGTACACTCTCCTGTGAATATGCCATCTGTTAAGAAATTGGGCGAACCACATTTTACAGTTGAACGAAATGATATGTTAGCAATAAAAAGTAGTTCACTGAGTTCGCTTCTGTAATCCCTATTGAGTTATAATGTTAGGGATTATTTTGTACGGAATATATTCATTCAGGGGTGTCCCTTTCTCCGCAATGCACATATATAATTGACATTTTATCTGTAAGGTCTAAGACACAAATGGGCAATGACTGGCTGATTTTTGGAATATTGGATAAGCACATGAAGATTGAGACCAAATTAGGTATGCAAGGTTTCTTGAAACCTATTAGATTTAATTATAGAAAAGGTAATTTAAAAAGCTAGAATTAGAATTTTCGAAGGAAAAGTTGGTCTTTGCTCAAATAATTCACAAGATATCTTTTCACCATAAAGTAATGTATTTGGACAACAGTGTGAGAAATATATCATCACTGGATAGGGTACACTTAAAAAAATAGGAATTTTTTATGATGAAAAGGAATTTGTGTAATGTAGACAGCGGAACAAAGATTTGACTCAAGCAAAGGTGTTTAGGCTAAAATGAAAGGATTTCAATTCTTGTTAACGCCACAATAGATGGCGAAATGTTGAAAATAGAATCAAAAGAACAATATTAGTATTCGTCAATGACAATTTAACTTCTATCTTTTGTCTCCATTGTAATAAATTTTCAACCACCATCAATCCTCTGTAAGCCCAAATTACAATCAGCATAAAGCAAGAAGAGGACCGGAATACATGGATGAAATTATACCAGATATATTAGAGCAGTTGAAAATTCTTAGGTGGAAAATTTCGCTGAATGCTTGACCGCTTGCATTCCTATTACACGAATCTAGCAAGATATTCATACCCGACAGCAACCGCCCACGGCACGTGATTGCGCCGGGTCTCAGGTGTAGGACGCCGATCTCGCGTGGCTCCCTGCCCTCTATCTCCCAAGTTCCTCCCGGAGGAACTTGCACTCAAATTCAAGTCATCGTCTCCACCCCACACCTGGAGTGTCCACATTGGACTGCCTCTTCCCACCCCTTTCCTTCATCCTCAAGTCTTCACCCCCTCCCGATTCCTCATTTTCTAGTCATCACCCAATGCCTCATTTAGTCCACACGCAAAATATTGAATCAAAGAAAAATCTATGGAGTACCTAAAAAGAGGTTAGCCTGCACTTAAAACATCATTTAATTATTAATTTTTGTGAAATAGATATTTTTTTTGGGTTTGTTTTACTTTCTCTGAAGCAATATCGTTCTCAACAACTGCGAATATATTTTTAATGGCACGACAGTGTTACCTATGGTACGCACCCGTAAGTAAACAGTAAAAATATCTGAAAAATGTTTTAAATACTGGTTAGATATTAAAAATACTTTAATGTGCATACAAAATTTCACTCAAGCCTGTGGTTGGTTTTAAACCAAGGCTATTCTTTCAGTAGAATGACAATGATAAATTTCCAAAACATCAAGTCAATCAAGATCAAATCTACCTCTTTTAAAACCATAAAACAGGAACGATTTTAGCAAATTACCCATTATTATTAATTATCGTTAGTATTATAAGCCTAGGTCATATTAAGTGTAGTAAAAATGTATAAAAAAGACCTATCAAATAAGAAATAAGTGCAATAGCAGAAAAATAATTTACAGAAGAGAATTACGGCTAGAACCCACCAAAACCAAAGTCGATTTGCGAGAGATAATCGATGGAACACATTTTTGAATGGAGATATGAAGGAATGAAAATATGTTTATAATAAATAGAAATAAATTAAATATTAGAAATAAATTTATGTTAGCGATTGCTATGGTGATGATGTCACCATGATAATAAAATCAAATATTTGTCTTTCCTGAGTTGAAATTTGATGTTCTCCGGTCTTTTACTGATGAATGGGGCATGATTTTATAGCAAAGTGTCGACGCGTTATTTTTAGGAAAATATTTGCATGCACCTGTACAGGTTAGTTTTAGCTTATGAGCTTCGAATAAAAAGTAATGTCTTTCGAAGCAACACTTACTATAGGTAATATATGTATATCCGTGTGCTATTGTTATATAAGTATGGATGGGTCTTTGGATATGTTAACACTGATTTTTGACCTATCAAATGGGATTCAATTGGTTCAAACTTTTCCAATCACATCTTAAAGAAGCTAACTCGTCACAGAAATCAGCTTGTATTACTGAAAGTATTTTTTATAAGTGGTACACTATGTTGATGTCACAAAATATTTTTAAAATACATAACAACCAAAGTTATTTCTGGAACAAGCAAAGGCAAACACCTACTACTATAAATACCCAATACTCTTTACTGAAACAATCGAGATACGGCTTATAGTAGAAGCGATACATACGGCATACAATTTTAAAGTATTTTTTTATGAAAATACATATAACCATAATATGTGGGGGTGAAGTAAACTTCAGTTAAGGTAGGTACACATGGTTCCCACTGCAGAGTCCAAAAGCTTAGCCAAGCACTTTTTTCATATGAAAAAGCTAATGCACGAGGCGTATCACAGTATTAAAAATTCTTACAGCCTTTCTACTTAGCTATCTCGTAAAGCGTATGCCCCTCACTTGCCCATTATACCTTCGAAACTTCCGCCGCTCACGCAATCTTCGACGCAAACTCTTACGTAGTCCGACTGTTGCCTTATCGGGTAAATTATAAATTTATCTACAAAACTTTGAGCTGCCATATTCACCAAAATACCCAAAGATGGTGATTTATTAAGCCTGAAAATTCATTAGAGCTCTTTCATCAACGTCGTGGCTTCTATCTATCAACGGATATCGACATTATCATGCTCTTATCAATTTATAAAATAAAGATTTCGCGAAAATTATAATAAAATTCCACAAATAAACTAAGCTTAAGCTAAGCCACCCTTAAAAATTACGTCTCCACTCTTCGAACATCGAAACTCATGTTTGCAAAGTCTATTGACCGTAACGCTTTCAGCCACATTAAACATTTTCGCAATGCCTTTCCATCAACCCCTTTCGCAAACAGAATAGTCTCGGTTATTTGAACGCCAAGATAGGAAGTCTAGACCTGAATTACTCCACCCTTTCAAAAACTTTCTGAGGAAGTTATTCTAATTTTACTCCTGGGCAAGGGAGGGTGACGGTCAATCAAAGAAAATATATGTGACCACGAGGGCAGCATTATTGACGACTTTCTTTGATTAAATAAGTATAAAATACATCCATTCGATGAACTTTAAGCATAAATAAAATGAGAAAGACTAAACCATTTCATAGCGGATCACCAATATCAAGATCTGCAGATTTCCGACGATAACTTAAAAAATGATGTATCTAAATGAATCTACTCTGATACCATTCACTTCATGTGGAGTCAATGTAAAATACAAACGTAATCGTAGAATTTCAATCGAAAACATTAGGGGCACTATATATATATATATATAATATATATATATATATATATATATATATATATATAGTATGCATATTATTGTTATTATTGTATGTATATTATATTGTATATATATTGTATATATTGTGTATATATATATATATATATATATATATATATATATATATATATATATATATACATACAAATCGCTACCTCTAATTGTGCTTTGGATGAGCAAGTTGGTGCTAAGATATTTTATTTACTTTAAGAAGCAAATCAAAGTCAATGAAATGCCAGTAAGATGAAGCTTCGCTTGAAACTACCAAGTTTTTTTTTGCAGGATATCTGTAAAAAGGAGTGATTATGGGAAGTGGGTGGTATGTGGTATATGGTAAGTGGGTGAAAGGGAGTGGTATGATTACACAAGTTGGCACTCAGTACCACTCGTTTGCTCGATTCAGTGATTATGCGACATATTTGGGGAAATATCAGCATAAATATTAGAAAGGTGATATGTTGTTGAACAGAGCAATATAATTATGGAAATATGCATCTCCACATTACGCCACAATTTACCGAAAAGGCGTAAGGCAGGTGGTGCTGAGGTACCAGCGATTCAGGCGGATATATTAGTCCAAGTATTCCTTATTACATATTTTATCTAATTTACAAAACAAAATCTCGTGCACATAGAAACATATATCATACAACAATTGTGTATGAATGCACTTATATAAATTATTTAATATTAGTCGTGCTTGACTAATTTTTTAAGCTTAATCTTTGAGTTAATTTTTACGGGCGCCCGGGTACACTCATGACATGACTGCGTATTGTGCGAGAAAAGAATGAGTACTTGAATCCGTCAGGGCGGCGCCTGTCTCTCTTATTTTATCCTGGCGATTGAATCTACTAATGAATTTGCACGGTATTCCATAGTAATGATAATAATTACCTCCGTCTCGCAAGAACCTTATGTAGAGTGCTGTACCTTTCAAAAGCCTGTCTTGCCTGCTCTCCTCGAGACTCAAGAGGCTCCCAACCTAATTCCTCCAACCATACCCGTGACACTTACTACTCTCTTCACGGAGCAATTTTTAACAAACCGAGAAGAGTTTTTCTTATCCAACCTTATCCAACTCATTAATTAATCTTTTCTCCATGAAACCCAGACTCTTGCCGCATATTCCAAATGTGGTCTAACAATGCGAAGACACGCCATTCTTTCAATTTTTCATCGCCTTTAACTAACACCTGCCCTATGAAACCTAGATTCTTTAAGGCTGACCCACATATTGTACCCAATGAAAATTGTACCCAATGTTGTACCCAATGAAAAGTTTGATGTTAGGGTAACACCCAAGTATTTGACCAGTTTTGAAGTGTTGAACTCGATTTTTATGTATTTTTCAATCATATTGATTGAAATTTCGTCTTATATTTTGTGATTACGTACTATTTCCTACTGAAATATTTACTATTACACCGTTGAATATACATCCACTGCCCGAAAGAAATACCTACTTCTTCAGCAAAGCTTTCCCCGAACCTCTATTTGTACAAAAAATGTAAAAATGAACCTAAAGGGACGTGTACCAAAGAATTGGGTAAATACCAGTCATTTATTTTTAACACCATAGAGATCAAGTTCTATTTTGAAAAGATGTATAGTATTCAAAATGAGTAAGCTTCATGTTGTGTGAAATTTACACGCTCAGGGTAGGGGATATTTCATTTGCTACACCACCTGCGGTTTCCCACGAAGTTTTGGCATCCTGAAAATCATATCAATCAGGTTATATCTGGATTTGAAGCTACTATCCTCCAGTAAGTAGTTGAATTCACTGCTCACTAATTTAACACAATGTCTAGCAATTTCCATCAAAGAACGAACTTGAATATTTCATGAAATTTAATCATGTGCCAGAATGCAATAAGAAAAAAATCACTAAATCAAGAGAGTTTCAAGGATAGCAATCAACTAAACCAGGGGTGGCCTTTCTTTATGGGGGGGGGGGGGGAATAGAAATTTATTGAGTGTGCACAGCGAGGGGTCAGATATGGAGAGATATAGGTTATTTTGGTGCAGTAATTTAAAATTTGAATGAGAATAAAAATTATTACAGCGATAACGTGTTGTTAAATAATTTAGAGATGCGATACTCATGATCATAGCACCCTAGATAAGGTCAACGAAATAGAGCGTTTTGTGGGAAATAGCCTAAATGAGGTGACAAAAAGAGCACCAGGCAAAATAAAAAGCATTTAAGTTAATTCATTCTTCACATCTAAAGAAAATTTTTAGAAAGATGAAATACACTTCAAGATTGGCGACATTTTAATACCGATAATTTAAAAAAACTTTTAATGTCTTGAAACAAACACGGTCCGCATATCTTTTAACGAACTTTTGTGTATACTAGCGTGCTTTTCTATCGATATCCTCGGACACTTTCCTATTTAACGCTCCGATCATGAAATCTAGAGTGACCCCTTTGGAAGTCCTTGAGATGTGCCGAATTATACGATAAAAAAGTGACCTAACTACTTTTTTCATCTATTGCCGCAAAAAAAAAAGATTAGAGGAACTAGCCTTAGGAGGAACGTAAATTTCAGTTTTTTCCTATCCTGCGCACTGCTCCTTTCTTGATCGTCCTCACGAGAACCCTTCACTAAACAGCCCCTGTCCGAACTCTAAAGGCAGCTCTTTCCCCAGCTGCGTGCTTCCCGAAAACCAAGAGCCTTAACTCTTGTGGTCCTTTCTTCTCACCACATAACATACCAATCATCCTGAGTTCGGAAAGGCCTCTCCTCCAGAGCCTCTTAAGGTACAAAGGCCTTTTATTTCTTTCGACGGGAATTTACCTTTATCCTTAATACTCTCCATCTACTTTCCTCAATAATTGAAGACATTTTATTTTCAGCGAAGAAATAACTGAATAATGGTCACAAAAGTTGAAGAATTTCGATTCGATCCTCGGTTCTGAGTGAGTTAGTCTGAATTTGAAGAAATTATGTTAAGTATATGTGTAACTTTCTATGAGGACTCGAGGGTAAAAAAATCAGCAAAAGACTCACAAAGCAGAAGATGCTGATAACTACGAAGAATGGACAACAGTGAGATTTATTCAACAATAAAAATTAGACTACTTCTTATTTTTATTATCCTCGGTAAACATATACTTGTACTCTCTTCAAATTGATCGATCCGGGGAACTAAAGTCGAGAGTTTGGTATTGAGTTATTACGGGGGACTACCTCAATTACATTGATTTCCTCAATAACATCCCGTTATTACATGCTTCTTTCGCCTGGATCACAATCATCGCAATTAAAGCTAGTTTATGAAAAATTGGTGCATACCCAATATCGGTAAATTTGATGATAATAAAACTAAATCAAAAATGGTGGATTGTAAACTTAAGAAAAGAGTAAGGTACTAATGATTTTGATTAGAAATAACCACGTAGGGTAGTAATTAAGGAGGTGTTTGACATTTTGAAAATAAACTCTCCTGTCAGGAAAAATGAAAACTGGTAATATACTTTTGACGCGATTTCAATCAACATATGGTGAGCTGGAGGGCAATGGGCATACAAAACCTTCCCCAGCGCCTACAAAAATTCATAAAACGAAATGACAAGTTCATAGAAAAATAGAAGTTAGTCTGAGCTCTAAAATAATGTATCATTTATTGAAAAACAATATTTATATCCATTGAAAAAATATTGGAGACCTTTTTGAGATTACCCTCGTATGTGAATACATTCGGGCAATAACTGAACATCAGTGAGTCCACAATACACATGCATATATTTTTTGTGGAAATGAGCAATGGTAAAATTTCAAAAATGATAAGAAATTTTACCAAATATTAAGATTCCTGGTATACTTCCGAAAATAAATGAATACGTTAGCGACTCTTTTTTATCACGTTTTTTATCTTGGGAAGGTAAAATTCGTGAGTGGGGTTGTTTATAACCTCGCATTTAAGGAAGATGAAAGGCAAAGGGAAATGCAAAGTGAGCCGAAAGGAGGTTTCCAGGAGGAGAGGACAACGTGGGGTGAGGAACAAATATAGCCGAGCGCTGCCTCTGGTTGGGAAGGGGGGGGGGGAAGGTAAAGAAAAGGGAAGAGGGGCAATTTATTTAAACCTTAAGATTTTACCAACATGCTTCCTTTTCCGGATCACGCCTGTTAAGAATGCCACCAACATCTTTAGAAATGAAACGACAAACATATAAAAGCGGGGGAAACAACTGTTCTTGATTTAGGGAACACGTTGTCAGGGCCTGGAAAGACATCCTCTCCTCTTGCCGCAAAAAAGAAATACCCGTGTATTAGACTCAGCGTCGAGAGGGTGGTCGTAAATCAATGAGTCGCTTCCTCACCAAGCATCTGAAAGTAACGAGTAGGCTCTGCTTCCCGAAGGGAGGAAGGAAAAGAAAGATGGGATCCCCCTCTCCCCCCTGATCTATCCACCTCCGGCCATCCGAGGGGTGAAAAGGTTGGAAAAAAAATGCCTTAACATTTGGAAGTAATATACCTACGTGCGTGTATACACAAATATGTATTCCATTAAGGCTACGGGAGAAAGCCGTCTCGTTCCTATGAAGCACGTCAGGGGAGATTGAGACGCAGGAACCGCGGACGAATACCCCCGGGGAAGGAACCACGGACGATCACGGCGGAAGAGAAGGGGGCTGTGAGAGAGGAGGAGGAGGCAAGGCGACCGAGGGAGATAGGACGGCGCGCTGGGGCAAGATATTCCGGGCGATATCAAGGGCAGAGGGTGGGTGGGAGATGGGAATAAAGAGAGCGAGAGAGAGAGAGAAAGCGAGGGGGGGGGTGGGGTCGGGAGGTGGGGACAAGGAAATGAACAGGAGTGGGGGGACCGAATGGGGGAGAAAAGGAAAGAGAGAGGAAGGAGTAGAGGGTTGTGCGCGCTTCGGAAGACGGATCGCTCGCGAGCCCGGGAGGGGTGAGGGATGGGTGGCCCATTTTCGAATTGCGCCTCTGACGCAAGGAAATACAGATTCCGTTGCAGGGAGTAAATGGACAGACAGGTGGAGGAAATGTAAGCCTTTGAGGGTACTGGATAGAGGGGTTCGGTTATGCGTTGGGATGGCGTTTTATAAGGGCGAAGGGAAACGCTGTGGGAAGGGTAGGGATGGTTGGGCGAGAGGAGAGGTGAGAGAGGAAAAAAGAGCGTGGCGGTGAAATGTTTTAGGGATGTGATGGCATATGGAGCCGGACCTATATATGATGCATCAATCTTCGACATATCGAATAAAATAAAAAACATATACATACAGACAGAAAAATCCAAATATTTGGACCTTAGAGTTTGAAAACGTGGGAGCCTGACTGGGATCGTGAGGAGAGCATTGCATATTCGTCATAAATAAATGAAATACCTGAGAAGTCATATTTATGAGCACATTTATATGACAAAGAAAATTACGATTGACTCGACTATATTGATCAACTGTACGTATACAGGGTCGCAGTAGTCCAGGGGGTAGAGCGCTGGACTAATGACCTGAGGGCCCGGGTTGGATTCCCGGGCAAGCCTCTCTGAACACCTGCAGCTTCACCCAAGCTATGTGATTTTTCGGGTGCCAGATCTTCCTGGGAAACCATAATCCGCACAGGGTAAGGAACTGGCTCCCCTACCCTGATGTGCGAACTTCACACGCTGTCGCGCTCAGTACTGGGTGAACTCTATCGTCACCTTCAAAACCGACCTTAGGGTTGGTGACTGTGTTAATGGTTTTTTTGCTACGTATACACACAAAGGCGTGGAGGGAGCGCTACCCTACAACTAATGGCAAAAGGTTCATTATCCACGAAAGCATAAATGGATGCCAGTAGTGACTATTACAGCAAAATACAGAACTACATACATGAAAAACGTTCTTTGACCAAAATTAAATTGATTGTGTTTGATGAAGGGTGAATACAATGTCACAGACGAACGTAAATTGATGATTGCAGAGCCTTCGGCGTAAAGATTACTGAAGAGGGATTACTGCTCTAAGATTTTTTCCGCAATTTACGTAGGTTTTTGCTCCGCACTTTGATAAAGATACGAGGTAGAGCGTTCGTTCAGGGATTTGGAAAGTTTATTTTGAAAAAATGTAAAGTGATCCCTATCGAATCACTTCACTGTGTAGATGACAGAAGTAATTGCATTTCAAATGTTTATACGGCTGAGGTCACTTTCCAGGGCAAACTGAATTCAGTGCAGTCAGTGTGAGATGAAATGTATATATTTTTTACTCATCAACAAACTATTCCCAAAAGTAAGTCAGAATGAACTAGCTCCGGTCAGATGTAAATAAAAGGCGTTAAATTATATGGTAACTAACTTTGAAATTTTATCTTATTTCTAAGGTAATATATTTACCGACTATAGTTTTAATAGCAAATGTTTTTACAATGTCGTAGGTAATTGATTATATTTGCACATAATGCGAGGAAATTCCGTGATATTAACTTATGATAAATTATTATTAGAAATAGTTCATTAATTCATTGATACGTTTATTATTATGGTATTAATTGGTACTAATCATTTATCATTGTATTTTATGTATATTATATAAATTGCAGGGCTGATTCTAATATTTTTGTAAGACCTATTAAACTATAACTATTAAATTTAAATAGTTAATGAAACAATGCAATAATATTACGAACTTCCTTATAAATGACCGTGAAAGGCTGAAATCGAGGCTGTAAAATAAGTTTGGTGCTAAGTTTTCTAGTTTTATTACTATATAAGTGTTTTAAAAATTATTTATCTTCATAATGTGTACATTTCAGAGTATGTTATAAATATTGGAATAAAACGACGGAAAATAACTAATAAGTTGCGCTAAAAACATTCCAATCCCAAAATGACAAAATACAGTTTTAAATTATGATGGCAATATTTTTATGTCTAGCTGTCTGTCTCACTGTACATAGGAGGCCTAAACAAAAAAGAATGGCACGAAAAAGGTGAAAGAGTATCATTGCTCGGAGACAAATTTTGGTGCAACAAATGATATTTAACGCCATAATAAATTATGCCGGCAACATCCCGAGTTTACTGTTTGGAAAGAGACATCCCCGCTTCCCTGAAAGATAAAGATTAAGGCCAATTTTTCTTTTAAAGTTTCAGGGGAGACTTAATCCGTGAAGAAACCGTGCTTTGAAATTGCTTTGGTCCGTGAAATCGAAACATGGTATGCATAAGAACAGTCCTCTTGCGAAAGAGGACTGATCCAGCGGCTTTAAATAAAATTACTTTAAATATCTTCGACGCATGTTCAGATATCGGGGTTTGAGGTGGGGGGGGGTTGTTATAAATGAGGGTCCCGTGGAGACGACACTTGACTGTTTTTTTAGCATTTTTCCCACCCATACTCCAGACCACGGTTTCAGAGAGATCCTTTCAGGGTCGCGAATGGGGTTATCGCCCTGAGGGAATGAGCGCTTTATAAGACATCAATCTCCCCCAAACCGGGCCCCGGACTCGGACGACCTCGCCCCCCCCCTCCAAACATCCAGAATACCAAAGCACATTTGCCGGAGGAAGGGAGGAAGGAAGGCGGGGAGGGAGAGGTTGAGAGGGCCGGGGAAGGCGATTCTGATCCGACACCCGCTGGGCCTCCAGAGTACATTCTTAAATACGGACCACCTCCCAAACCCCCACAATTCTCTCTCCTCTCCTCCTCCCACTTCTCACCGCAAGCCTTTCTTTATCTTTCTTGTGCTCACGCGCTAGGCCCCTATCTCTGGTTGCTAGGCAACCGGGCCTAAAAAAAAATGAAATCATTGACCTATTTCGTTCGAGGCTGCAAAAAGCTTTCACGGCCTGAGCTGAAATTTTTGTCCCCTGATCCACAATGGATAGGTATGTATACATAATAAAAAGCGGTCTCGTCTTTCAATTTCCTCTGCAGTAAGATGAATGTATGCAAAAGAGATAAAGGCGCATGAAATTTACATAAATCCATGGAATGTAAACATTTCTTCGACGGGAAGAAGCAGTTTGACAATTTTAGAAAATGGAATAGGGAGATGGGAATTTCCCATAAATTTTGAAACATGTATAACAATATTCAAATGAAACAACACAGCCTGAGTTTTCAAGGAGATGATATAAGAAATTAATCAGGAAAATTGGTGGAGTAATGAGAAAATATCACTAAAAGATCATCCATTGGATATAAATGTACTCGAATATATGCAGAGTGATTAAAACTCTCTCAAACAGATCAAACGTTTTCCATCTTGTACTTGAGAAAAAGGTCCAGAGGTGGGGTTTAGTCATTTTAATCATCCTTACCTTTTACTGAGCCATATCTTATTTTTTGGGTTCTTAACTTTTAAAACAAAGACAAAACATAAAGCACCGCTAATTAAAAATGATTTAAGTCCAAACGTTAGAATATTTATTTTAAGGTAGTATAAATATTCAACAACCTTAAAAAGGGCTCATTCTAATACAATAGCAAAAATTGAGGCACATGAATATTAATAGCTGTTGATTTCCATTTGCGGTGAAGAGACTTTCACCCGGAGGAACGTAATGAAAATTATGAGCTTAGCTCGTGCATCACATAAATTTACAATACCTATTATTTTTGATAAGGAGATGATTTTCGCGCTGGTGTTGACTGTTATAATGTCTTATGAAAATGAAAAATGAATGTAACTGAGGCAAATATTTCATTGGCTTATTGTAACGGAAAGAGAAATTTACTGGGGTGTCGGACCGAGTCTGTATTAGTGTAGAAAACGCTAAAGGAAATATGGGGCGGTAAATCAAGACTTAGATGAGTGCCCTAGCCGTGGATAAATTTTATTTCGCAATTTTCCACCAAATTTCAATTAATTTCAGTATTATGCATGGACTTAAATTAGGGAATGTATTTTTAGTGCAAGGAATGGGATAAAATACATAATATTTATCATAAATGTATTAAATTTCAAAAAACATGATAAAATAAAAGCTTTGATTTTTATGTTGCACATATTGAAGGGTCTTAATCAAAATTCTTTTTAAACATTTGCTAGGGCATTTTTTTTATTGAGACTGTCAAGTCAGTGAGAATATTTTACAAAAGAAAAAATATGTCTCGTTATAGTAAATTACTACTGTCATAAATGCTGTAAAACACAGAAAAAATATGACAAGTGAGTTGGAAAACTACTAGCAAGCTAACGTGGAAATCATTAATTGAGAAACACTTAGGAAAATCCCACATTTCATTATGCAGAATATGAAACAAGAAGCACAAAAACTGACTAGAAAAATAAAAATTATGAAGCAAAAATTTATTAATTAAGTTTACTTTACCAAGTGACGCTTAATTTAGATTTAGAATCAGATTTACGGAGGCCTTCGGAGATAGACCTTGAAACTTCAACGAAGGCGTAATTGCTTTTCTCGCACTATATCCGTTTATAATGGAGCATTGTTTCCATATGCGTTCCCAAAAAATACTTGGCTTGAATGCAGAAGACCAGAAGTCTCTCAAACTGCAGAGTTTTAGGTCAAAATTCACAATGAACCCGGAAAAATCCATACCGGTAGAATTAGGAAAATGGTGTTTCCAGAATAGTTCATTAAATAAGGAACGGAAATATAAATAGAATATCACACATATTTCGAGCTTCAATTTTATATCATTATTTACGCAACACGGCATTTTTTATTTTAACAAGGAGACTTGATATTTTAAATATGACAATGCTCGTTTTTATTTGTTGCTAATTATTTTTGAAAACCAGATAGCCGAGACCGTTAACTTGATAGGTACTAGGTTTTAAAGGGGGGGGATGAAACAAAGTTACAAGTAAGAAATATGATAGGGAAGACACTGCGTCACTTGGGTGTGTTTAAGAAACAGTGACGCACGTTTACCTCAATCACTCACAAAAAAAGGAAAATGAATGATAAAAAATGAAACAAACTTACAACTACTAGATCACTAGGGTGTGTTAAGGAATAACAGTCACTCTCGTGAATCGCATTCACGCACACACTCAGGGTTTACAAGGATCCCTCCTATGCCAGTGACCCGTCAATCACGCAGAGATATGCAAAATGTATCTTTACGCTAATATGTAAGCATAACAATAGGTTTTGTAAAAAGTATTTTTTGAAAAACTTTTCCTGGTTTAGCTACACCAAATTACTCTCTTCACTGAAAACAATGATTGCTGTCAATAAGATATACTGCATCAGTTGTACAGAAAGTAAGTGATATGTAAATTAGTGTAATTATGTAATAAATAGGCTACTTCACCCAATTTTAGGGAATAAAAATGCAATGCTCTCTTTTAAGAATAATATGAGAAATATATATTAATGCAATAGTCAATTGAAATTTTTATTTAATCGGTTAGAAGGGGACACTTTCAAATTTAATTTCAGAATATGTTTGAACAAAAAAAATTAAATATTCCTGAAGAAAAATACTTTTAAATTTGTGCTAAGATTCTTAAATGGAATATCAACATGCCTAGTTTATTAGAAGACTTTGGCTCAGAATGAATCTCGAAACGAAGGTTAAAGTACAAATAAAATCTCTTGCCTTAATAAGAAGCAGGTCTCTTTTGCGATGCAATTGAAAGTGTATGGCTAGCTTCGCCTTATTCTGGTAAGTGAGATCATAAAATAAGATTATATATCAACTTTCAAATGGACAGGTTCAGTCATTTTTGATGATGACGGGGTTAGGTATAACCGCGAAATTTCGCGAAAATAAAATGAATTTAATTTTTCCATGTAAGGCCAATATTTTATCTGACATTTACTTTTAGTGTTCTCCTTATTAACATCTGGTAGTCTCGCATGTGACGAGAAGTATTCCACTTTTTCTATACCGAAATAAATTAAAACTATTATCAAAATTATTTCCATTATTAGAATCATTTATCAATCACATCGGCTAAGAAAGACATAATTTTGATTCTGCATTCATAGTACACTCTTACCCTGCCACACACCATAGTTGTGGCTTTTAGAGCATTACGAAGGTAAAATGGTTAAGAAATAAGGGCAATTGTTCAACTGTTTCGCAGTTTGAAAATGCTTAAACTGTTAATTAGCAGATTTGGAAGAGATTGATGTTTGTAGATTTCAGATTGAATTAAGTTCGATTTGCATGCGTTGACCAATCCTTGTTAAGGACATGGCAGGTGGGACCATGAAAATTTCCCATAAAAATAGTTTCAAACTAGTGACTGATAATGCCGTAGTCCTATGAAAGGCATTTACTGAAGGATTAAAATAAGAAGAGAGTTGAGATGTTAGTAGCATGTATATTTATGACAGTTTGATTTCTTTCTTAATCAATTAGTAGTCCCCGTGGAATCAGAGAATAGAACGGAAAAAGTAATCGTTGGAATGCAGCTTAAACAGGGTGCACTTGTTTGACTCAGTATTTTGACAAGTTAATGTATAAAGTCAAGGAAGCGTTAGTTAAGGAAGTCATGGACTTGACAAGGTTTAAATACTGAATGAGTCGACGTGAAACAGGCAGCATAGGATAGGAATAAGACGAAGGATGGCCATGGGCAATTATCTTGAGCCATGCAATATTGAAACAAGGCTGTACATTAGTTCTCGTAGTTTATAACGTAAATGTGGAGGATAGGAGTGGGAAAGGTGAAGGTAGGCATTTAAGCAGACACTTAGCTAATTAATTTCGTAAGATTTTGAATAGTGTATCTTAGAGCAAAATTGGTCTTGATGATAATCGAAGAAATAAGGATTTCATCAAATTACAGCAAGCAGTAGACCGAACTTCTGTAAAACATGTCCAAAGATAAATAATGGGAAATGGGACTTAAATTACTTAATTTTAGTTTTCGAAGAAAAATAATTACCAAGACGTGTGAATTATCACATTCTCTGATTTTGAAGATGAGACCTACTCTACGAAATGCTTCACATTCCATTTTGTGTAACTTGAAAATGACGAATCGAGAAGAAACATGCACTAGATCCAAAGGAGAAAAAAACTGCCGGCATTCTTGTAAATATAATTTTTTTAGGCAAATCGTATTAGAATATTTCCACTATATTTGCAATGTAACTTCTTTCTGCATACAATATCACTTTCTTTGCTTACTAACGCGTCTTACCTTGCTGTCGAGTGAACTTGTTTTCACTAAGTAACAACACGAGAGCATTTAAATCCCTTGAAAAAAAATAAAAAAGTTGTGGACGGAAAAAAATTATGTTAACCATGAATATGACTAATAATTCATGCCTTAACAAAGAGAAAGGTGGGTTCATGAGAACAAATTTCGATGAGGAACACAGCGATTGACCCATTTTCAAAGAAACTACCTTAGAAGACCTCGTTCCAAATGCAGGGGTGAAATTGATGTGGTACACCCGACACCAATATTTAGAGCACCCAAATAAAGAGACATACAAAAGAGAACGTTTATAGACTCAAAGTCCTCATCAAAGAGACATTGACGCCGGGTCTATTTTAGCCAAAATCTAATTACTTCAGTTCTTAATCAGAATATTTAGCAGAAAATTTCAAGTCAATGCTGCAAATGTTGAGTATTTTGAAGAATTAAACACATTAAATACAATATTTTCCCTTACATGCACTATTTACCAAATAATATTCTAACATGCACTGCAAATAATATTCTAAAAGACCAGGCTAAATGCACGGAATCATTGTCAACACAATTAAACGACACTAATAAAAAGAAAGAAAGACTTTCTTTCTTTTTAGTAATGGATATTAAATACTTCCACGAAGTGAAGCCTGAAACAATAGAATACAATTAAACGAATCTAATGTCAGAAATAACGAATAATATTTAGATCGTATTCAAAATCTGACTGAACGGAATCAACTATGGGTTGGGGATGAGTACTCCGTTACATATATCAAGGGAGTTCATTGAAATTGTCGTAGATGACAATTGACCAAGATCAAGGTCTATAAATAACTGTTTATAAATACTAAATGAGTATTCACTTCAAACGGAAGTTGATAATTTTCTAGCTTTTTCTATTTTCAAAGAAAGAGAACGAAAACATTATTTATGGCAATATTATAACAATATTAGCAATAAGATGTGAATATATTGTTTACGCAACCTTACAAGAACACTAAGTTCATCTAAACCCAGAGGATTACCCCCGCAGGCCGCAGTAAGGGCATTCGTTGGGGATTAGGGCACCAGCCATAATAGCAGGGATATTAGCTCGTACTTGATCATAAATTTAAATATTGATTCTTATATATAAAAAAACTCGTGCATAGACACAAATACATTCCTATATAAACCATAGAGTTATTATTGTGTTTGAATAAATAATTTAAACTACTCTTCAAGTTAATTAGGCAAATATTCTGCTAAGAAACACTTTGTGATATCGATATCTTGATCCAATTCTCAATATTTTTGGCTACTTAGAAGCATGATGCATTCAATTAATGGCCATTGGATGATTTCCACTTCGCCATGGGTTTCAAATATTCCAATTGATTTATTTACGTCTTAAAAACAAACTACCACATGATATTACAAAATACTACACATCTGTTACACTAATGACATCGATTTATGATAAAAACGGAATGACTGCCTGCTATCCGAGCGGAATTTTTTGAAATTGGCGTTAAGATCAAGTTAATATGTTTTGATATATTTTTAATACCTTTCCATGTGGTAGAGGGTACAATATGCCTTTCAATGCCACAGAAGTGGAAGGTGTTTTGCTGAGTATGGATACATACATCCTCAAGCGTCATACTTGAGAGAGTGAATGAAATGAAAGATCTAGGATCTGAATTCATCGCCGGTAACACAATTTTTGGGGACAGCGTTTTCAATCTGTGAATACGTTATCTATTTTTATCTAAATATTGAAATATTTTAAATAAAAATGCCATATCAATATTATTATTTAGTCATAGTAAGGAATAAATTAGAATTGGCATCGGATTTGGATACATTTTTCAATAGTGAGAAGTAAGAATTTATAAACCTTTTTTAAGGTTAAATGCATTTTGATTGCTTTTTTTACTTTCGTTGCACCGATTGAAAAAATTATACTACAATCATCCCACCATCTTTGTCCTCATTTTTTGAGTATTTGTGTCTGCCAGCCCATCACCAAAGGAATGGATAAATTGGACATACTTTAGATACATAACTGGTGTTTTTCTGAGTTAAGACCAATTTGAACGCGTAGCCAATAGTGTAAATTTATTCACGGCAATATTTCATGAACCCTGTGAAAGATTGTGTACTTTACAATACGCAGAGGTTAGCGACTACTTCCGGATTTTGGGGGCACGGCAGACCCAGAGATACATTGCATAAAGCCTAGTTAAATCCTAGACTCCCACGTTATCATAAGTTACTTATGTCCAAGTAGCTTACTAGCAAGTCACTGCATATCCTAGCTATACTACCAAGTGTTACAAATTACGGCGCCTTGTTTGTCCTCAAGCCGAACTGCGCTGGGAACTAAACCTTGTGCAACCGGACGCAGCGCTCTTGGGATTTGTGACACTGTAGAAGCTTTGAGCATTAAATATATAGAGACGCCCTAGACCTAAGACTTGAGAGCAAGCATAATAGGAGCTTCAGGTGACTCTTGAGGTCACGGGCGTCTATCCGCTCTGCTACCGGGATAATCTCCGGTTTAAAATTCTCTAGAGTAATAGAAAAATGAATGGATTAAAAAAAAGTTCATTGTAGCAAATTATTCTGTATACAAAATAGTTTTATCTACCTTTCCCAATTTTGCTATTGAGTCGCATTTTTTATTAGTTTTCGAACTCTTATAGAGTCTATAAATTGGTTGTATGGGAAATCACTGGTTAATTTCCATCAAATAAAATTGAAGAATTTATCAAATGAATTCCATTTATATGGTTTTTTTAGTCCATATTTTCATGACGCCGAGAAAAATTGATTTTGGGAGTTGCCAACATTTGTGCTGTACATGCATGCGAAAAATGGCATAAGCTTCTGCGGACAAATCATGAGCACTGCTTATGTTGTTACACTCCACGCGAAGAGTGTTGGAATCACAGGTTTCATATGTAATGCATTTCGTTTCCGTTTTTTTCATTTGTAATTCCCTCAGTTCCATTTTAAGCTTGAAATAATCTTTAATAATGAAAATAATCTAACCTTCCCCCGAATTCACAAGTATTCAAAGCCAATCAAACTGAGCATAAATATGGGATGTAACCTCAATTTATGAGTAAATGTGACCTCTGTTGTGTTTAATTATCTCTTCATCAGCTTTGTCCGTTATTAGTGATTATTTTGAAGGGATTGGAAATGGTTTACATTGTCATATCCACTTTGACTTTCATGGTTATTATAATTTATCTGGTGGGAATTTTACCATCCTCGTATTTTACGTCAATATTAATGACACGATGTATTGAAAATGAAAGTACCATATTTTCCAAAATAGTCGTCATGTAATTGAATACTCATTATCAATGGACGTAACCTTTGATTATCCAGAATTAAGGGTCTACTAACCGAACAAGAAATTCACTAATTGATCCTGGAAATAATAATTTACTTTAGAAAAGCTTGATACTGTAAACTGTTCTTTTATTTTATGGATTACTGATTATCATTATTGTTAATGCCAACTGATATATTCTGATATGATTTCACTTGAATTTAAGCTCTACAAATATTTTTCATGCATGCGTTACGAATACTGAAAAACAAAGTAAAATATTGAGTTTTTGATAATTAAACTAATTACGAAATTTGAAGTTTCACCAAAGACAATATAAACACAAAATATTCACAACTATAGTCTTAAATTTCTATGAATTAGCATCTAGATCTGTATAACACCCCCTAAATAACTACTAACAAATTCATATTTGTTAGTAGCTGTAATACATACTGCGGTTAATTAGTAAAAGTACATAAATAATTTATCAAAAATGGCTCCAAGAATTTTTTGAAACTTCTTATCCATATTTGAGTGTAAGGAATATATTCAAATAAGATTAATTTAAGAAAAATAAATTCATGAGTTGTAAACGGAGAAAAAACAAAGCGTTCATTTTATGTACATAATTCAACGAGACCAGTAATATGATTTTCCAAAATGTTAACAGACTAGATTTTTACGTAAGAAAATTTTGTTGAGATAGGCTTCTTCTTTGCAAAAATTTGGAAGGTAGAAAAAGGACTGAAATACATATCAAATTACGCACAGAATTGAAACCTCGTTACTTTCTGTTCCCTTCGGATTATAACACACCCATTTTCGATGGATATTCCTCTAGATAAAGGTTGAGGGGGAAAAATGCTGCAAGTTATGGTGATGATGAGCCAAAAAGTTACGTAAAAAAGTTCCAAATTGGGTAAGATAATGTTTGAGGTACATATGATAATTTAGTTTATCACTAAACAAGTTTTTAGTTAGGTAAAAATAAAATTAAAACCAAGTTATTAAAAGATCATGGTATGTTGAAAATGAGTTTCTATTGTGAATATTATCCTGAAAACGAACCTAAAAGTTTTGGTGAAATGATAAACTATGCTGTTTTTTGGTGCAAAAATGCTGTTCGGTTTGCTTTTAACTGAAAGAAAACTTATTGAAAATGAGTAATTGCATTCAATAAAACGCTACTGTCAAACTATTTAAATGGTTTGTATCGTGAATTAAGAAACACACATCTCGAAAATATTCTTGACTATACTCATTACTTTTATTAGCAAGAATTTTCATGAATTTGGGTGATCCTATCATTTTAGCTTGCAAGAGATCAATATAATTAGATTTTCATAATGGGAAACTCTCATTTAGGGGATGTTGACATTCATTTAGTAAAATTTCTAATTAAATAAATATATATGCATGCATATTTTTACATACTTTAAATATTTACTCACACATACATATACATTTATGGAAAAACCGAGCTTATGGCTAGACACTTTAAGCATTCACTCTTATATTTGGACAGATTAGACCACAATTATAATATAAAGGAGAGACTCCAGTACGGATGGATGCGAATAATTAGATATGGATGGGTAGACACGGATAAATATATGCATAGACAGATTCGTTCTTTCCTCGTGCAATTAGGAATCATAATGGTAAAAAATCGAAGTCATAAAAAATGAAGCTGAAAATCGATTTTAAAACGAGAAAAAGATTAGACCGTGCATAGACATCCAGTGCTTATGCTATTAGCTGCTTGTACATTTATTTGTTTGAATGAGTGTAAGTTAATATACGTTAATTTAAGAATTTTGGTTGATTCGTTCAATTTACCAGAAACGTATGCGGAGTCAGATCATATTTTAGCACTAATTAAATGTATCGTCAGATTCAAAAGGTCGGGTACAGAATGATACAAAAATATGATCCCATAAAAAATAGGAAGTCGAAAGGTTCACATGAAACTATATGAGCATTAAATCGAAACAGTAAATAGGAAAAGGACAAGAAAACCATGGATAACAGAAAAGATGATGGGGTAGATAGACGGGAGAAGGAAATGAAAGCATGTCAACACAGATTTAGGTAGAGAAATGTACAAATAGTTGAATAGAAACTAGTAGGGCCAAAGAAACGAGAGGGTAAGACGTCGTGCGAGGATATGAAAAGTTTACATGGAGATAGTGTGATTGGTGAACGGGTGAAAGCACTTATTAGAAATATTATTTGCTAACATTACATAGGTAATCTATATGGTAAATAAATTAGCCCAGCAAGCTTAGACATGGAAAGAGAATATGATGTAGGCATGGATAGCTTAGCTCCCGAAATATTTGTTGGCGAGATGAAAATGGTATTAAGAGAATTCAATTCAAAACAGGCTGTGGGGGCAGGTAACATTCCCGCGGAACTGCTTAAGGGTTTAGAGTAACTGGACTGGGATTTTTTTGGGCTTATAGCTTAATGGGCATAAGAGAGGAATTGGGTCAAATGGTGCTAGATCATCAGTGAAGAAACCAGTTTTTGGTTATCCTAAAAAATGGAAAGGCAGCCGCATTTGACTGAATGTAGAACAATAAGTTTCATGCCATACACAAGTACCATAAGTAGTAGAATGATCAATAATAAGATGGAGAGAAGGGATAATGATTACTTGGGGAATGATTAGTTTCTGTTCAGGAAGGGAAGAGGCACGCGCAATACCATTGCAGTAATGAGGTCACTGATGGAGAAGAACTTAGATTACAATCAGGATGTATTTGTTGGTCTTGCAGATTTTGAGAGGGCATTTGATAGAGTGACTTAGGTAGAATTAATAAGTGTATCGCAAAGAATAGGCCATGTATCCTTAACCTGTATTTGTCTCAGACTGCTTATGTACGGGTGGTGGGCGGAAAGCCGCGGCATAGGCAGTTTTAGGAAAAGTGATAGCGGTGTTCACAATCCAATGTTTTTTAACTTACATATGGAGGAAACGGTTAAAGAGTCACGAGAAGAACCGGAGTACGAATGAAAGTCTGCGGAAAATTCATAAAAAAGTTAAGTTTGCGGCTGCGTTTGCTTAGCAATGAGCCAAGCTTTTGCAGGTTGTTTGAGTGCATGGGAAAACCAGTGCGATTGGTATGGAATGAGAATACATAAAAAAAAGATTATTCGGTTTTCGAGAAAAAGAAAAACTAAGCTAAATATAAAAATAGCAGTTCTTGAACAAGAGAAGGTGGAACAACTAACACATCTCGGGAATATTTTGGACGAAAAGAGTCAAAGTAGTCGGGACATAAGAAGAATTGCGCTGGGCAAAAAGATTCCACGAGGAGAAGAGAATTGGTGCCAATGACTTTGTGCAAGGATTTTAAGAAAAGACTCATTAAATTTCTGATATGGAGCGTGGTTTTGTTCGGTGTGGAAACAGGTTCGTTGTAGCAGAATGAGAAGCGTAGATTGGAGGCTTTCATGATGAGTGTGGAGAAGGGTGGAGAAAGTGAATTGGACAGAAAGGAATATAAACGAATACCAACTGGGAATGGTAGGGGTGGAGAGAGGTTGGATAGGAGAAATTTAAGGAAGGCAGGAAATGTGAATACAGAGCGTTTTGATTGGCGATGGGACGTTGAAGACTATGATAAAGGGAAGGACATTAGACAAGAAAGGCAGGGGTAGGAATGGTATGGGCAATTTGGGCGGAATGAAGGGAGGAAGGAAGTATGTGGAATTGAAGTAGGATTTATTCCAGTGTCAGATGTTAGGTGGTGCTTTGTTATGGCAAGCAAAGAAACGTATTTTTGCTCAAGCGGACAAAATATCATAGATAGAACAGGAATAATAGAACGCCGAATTGTTCACCGACTTTTTACACCATTTATTGCACCGAATTTTTTGCTGTATAATAGTACGCTTAATTGGCAAAAGAAGCAGTCTCGAGTTAACCTCACTCTTCCCAGCAAAGTCCCCTTACGCACTCTCGTCTTAATGACCTTTTCCACTACCCTAACACCTTCCCCCTTCGCTTATCTCACACTAATCTTTACTTTCCACGTAAATAATCCAGTTTCTTCTACAATAGTGTAATAAAGAGTTCTCCACCGGCAATTATAAACTCAATATTCTTCCCACTCAAGTAACGCAGTACTGGTACCTGAGCCAATTTGATGTTTGCACAAATGGCGATTCAACGTTTTCTTTTCTTGAATCGGAACGGTGCGTCGTATGCATGGTGTGAACCCAGCCCATGTGTGATGGTAAAGGTGCGAATGGTAATCTTAAAGTGTCATTGTATACAGTATAAGAGCATTTGGTGTCATATCTGTTTTTCTTATGTATGCAGGTTATGTATGTGCATTGTAAGAGTGACCGTTAACCATACTTCACCGTTGCCACCAGGACAATTGCCTAATTGCGACGAAATTTATCTCACAATAATAATATAATACTATTCCCTGATATACACACATACACACTTATATTTATAACCTACTGTAACAATAAATCTATGAACAAGATCCATCTGCCTCCCCGACTTTACCTAATTGTTTCATTGTGCCCAAGCCATGGTTTATGCGTCGAGGAATTCTGTGAAGTAACAATTCTTACCCCCTACTATTGTATCGTACCATGCTAAATATATCCTCATCACGGAAATCGCGATATTTTAAAGATATCCTGGGGGTTGCTGGCGTCTCAAATCCCCGTCATGTTATTTGAGTACTCGTACATTTCTTTGGTATTGGGGCATGTAAAACAGGACGCATTAATGGAACTTCGAAATTTAAAAAAATTGTAACTTTGAGAAGCATTTAGCAATAGAAATATAATGTAATGATAAGGAGTTGAAAAAACAAGTTAATTCGAAAAATTGTTAAAAGACTATTTAATTCACTTTGAATTCTTTTGGTTAGCGCAAGACGCGACTAGGGAACATTACTTGGTAGAATTATCTTTATCAAATTAGGCATATAACCTTTGGTAGGTATCGGATTCAATATATGCCACATAGGAATGCTGTGTGTCCAATTACCCGGACTAAGAATGTTTTTCAAGAAAACTCGCTATGCTTTACAAATTTTCAGTTCCTCTATCCGGGCATGTGGAAGTTAAAAAAAAAGCCTAAATAAGGTCAGAGGAAATGAGAGGGAGAATTCATATGATTTCCGTTCAAAGCTAAAATGAGTACTTCGGGACCTACGTGCCTTCCTTCTCCTCTCACGAAAGAATCAGGAGACCGGATGCACTTTGAAAGACTTAGCGGCGTGACGTCGAAAGGCGAGATATAATTCGTTTCTACTTCGCAGGCTGGCTTTATCTCTCTCGCACAGCTGAGAATTCGTCCTTCCTGTCTCTTCCGAGCACTTAGTATGTTCCGAACCGGTGGCACCCCTTTGAATGCTTGATGTCTTAAAGGGAGATACAAGGGTGGAGAGAAAGGGCAAAAGGGCTAAGGGAAGTTTGTCTCAAAACTGAACATGACTGAGGAGGACAAGGAACACTGAGATCGAAAAGTTTACCGGAGAAGGAGGGGTTACGGAATTAGGTTTACCAAAGAACTGAGACGTTGGAAATTTCAATGAAAATCATTAGACTATCTGAACTTTCTAAAAGATGAAAAAGATGGCTTAAAATAGCTTAGGGAAGACGATAAAACTAATAGATTTTCAAATTCTTAGTTGATATAAATAGCCCAATAAGGCGTTTACTAAACAGTCTGATACAATCATCTACAAAATAAGATCGTTATAAAAAGGCTTTTTTAAAGAGATAATTTTATATGCCCAGATATAATGACAAAAAAAGTATTGAATTAGTAACTTAAGAAGGAAAGAGCCTCTTACAAATGAAACATCCGTTGAAAGTGGTGCACGGAGTTTCAACTCTAAGGAACCAGGTGAATCATATGTTTTGGTGTACATTATAGGTAGCTAATACGTTTTATGCTGCGGTTCTTACCCTCGTTACCACTGAAAATTCAGGGTACTATGAAAAAATAAATAAACGGATTCGAAGTACAATGTGACATAATAGATTCTTGATGAGAATGAAAAAGATAGCATACCGATGGAAAAACTTTCCACCAAACCACGCAACAAGCACCTTGAGAAAGATAAGAAGGGGTCGTGACAAGTCTGAGGGGTCAAAAGGAATTAGTGGGAGATTGGGGACAATGGCGGTCTACAATTGTTGGACAGAATACTAATGCTGCCCACGGAGCTGAATGCACGAGCACTGAAGGTACAGTACGCGATGCATGGGTCACTCTTCGATTTTCCGATATTGTGCACATCTAAGAATTATATTCAGTGGCCAAGGTGAACTAAATTCTCCCCTGAGATAAGTAAATTCTAAGCATGAGGCAGGAGTACGCGGGGCCTGGTGTAATTTCAATGGGAATCGCTCGGGGAGATGTGACCAGACTCGATGAAGCTACTGGCAACCATAGTCCCGAAAGATGATATAGTATAAAATGGTGCCTCAGGAATAATGTTGTGCTCGGTAAGCGCAATAGAGTAAATCAGACTATAAATATTTTAGAATCCTATTCCAAGAAGATTGGAATACTGAAAGATATCACGGGGCGAAGTGTTGGATAACGAAAAGATATGTACCCATGGAAGTGTTAAATATGGATGTGGAAGGATTGCTGAATAGTCACCCTATCCCACCTTCAAATATATCAATTTTTATGAGAGATATTTTCACGCCAATTTACTTGGAGGGTAGAGTTATCAACCTGACAAAACCCACCTTAAAATCTATCCATTTCTATGAGAGATACTTTTACATCAATTTACTCGGAGGGTAGAGTTATCAACCTGACAAAACTAATTTACCACTCTCGAAGACCCCATTTCGAACCGGAATTTTGGGTGATGAAAGAGTCATATTTGCAGTAGTTTTCAACGTCAATGAAATTACGATGGCTCTTGAAGCTAAATGTGATATGTGCAAAAATACTCACAAATAAATTCATAGTACTGGCTCCTCAGCACACTAAAGGCGAGTTATTTCAATGGAGTGTACGGTCCAATTAGAGTGCTATCTTTTTCACCAACTGCCATTACTAAGCCACGTCATTCTGTCACCTGGTAAAAAAAAACAAAAATATAAATACGAGTCTAATTAAGTGTTCTTTCATATGAATTGAGTATTTTCATACAAATAACATGGAGCGTGTATATTGCTGATGAATAGTATAGAACCGATGAATTCGTCAGCAAAATGCCTTTTCTCCCTCAAGCGACTGGCGTGATTAAATATGCTCATCGAGAAGGGACGAGAAATAATCGGGGACCGGTGGAGATAAGGATAGAGAGGAGCGAGGTTTTGTGCTGGCAAATGAAGAGGGAGGAGGGAGGCTAGAATGTCTCCAAGTTGTGAGGGGTTAGAGTGAGGAAAGGGTTGGACCGAGGAAATTGTGTTTGGAGGTGTTGAGGAGTGGGGAGGAGGGGAGAGAAATCCTCCCGTATTTACGTCACCGACGGCTTGAATGAGAGCGCAGAAAACTGCAACGAGAACGGTGAGTGCGCGAGGAAAATTTATCAATTTGGAGAAAAGGTTTTTCCGTGTAAGTAGACAGGTGCGGAGGGGGGGGGGAATCCCATGACATCCCTGTCGGATCTAGAACGCAAGAAAATAAGGGGAAAAAAGGAATCGAAAAATTATGGCAGCACTTTTGTAAGATTCCATAAACATATTTACAGGGTCTAAGTTTATGCGCATTAGAAACTCTGAATGTGTGGTTAATCGGATGACAACATTAATATCATCATAAGGAATAGAGAGTGGGTTTTAGGAAGGCGCTTCTTGAGTGATACCAACCGTGGCTATGACATAATGGACCACTGATTACGCCAAACATATTAATGCACGTTAGACTAAGTACAATGAACTCAGTACCAAAAAAAATGGAAATCATACATTTTTTAACGAATAATTTACCATCCATAGGTTAATGGCGCGAAGACTATGCGTTTAAAGCACAAAATACATGACGAAAAACAATGAATTTTTTATCAACCCTTTTGTTATTGTAATAATGCTTAATTATTGTTTCTGAAAACCAACATAGTGTCATTAAAATGCATTTCAATGGAGATAGATTATTTGTTCACTAGAATGAATTTAAAGGTTGGATGGTTCAGTGTGTTATTCCCGCAAAGAGGATTAATGAATTCAATGTGTAAATTTTAATGGAAAATTTTCAACCATGAAGAATAAATTATTGAACTCCTTAGCATTCTCACGCAATGGATAGGAAAGATATTGCCGCCATAGCGAATTTGAAAGCCATAATCTGCACAGAAGAAAAAAGGAAATCTCGTTTTAAATAAAAATGAAATAATATATTTTATACATCTTTTATCCTAATGTTTCAAATATTTTCGTATTTCACTTGTATTAAGTGGTAGGATGTAATGAATAAAAAAGTATTGAAATTGTCATGTTTCTTATTTCAAGATGGCAAAGAGTCAAAAGTATTTTGCTTAGTACCCAAAAACTGCTAAACCCGAAAGTTGCTTACCCGAAAACAACTAAATTCATCAAATTCATTGCATGAACAAAAATTTTTCGTCTTTAAACGGGTAGCAAAGAAATGTTTTGTCGGATACGTACAATTAATATTAACGGCGATGCGACCCGAAAACATCATTGCATAGTATTTTTTCCGCGGACCATTCCGGAGAAAATTGCGTAGCTAATGTGCACGTCGGCTTTGTGTAAATCATCTAAAATGTTGAATTGAATAGGGGTCTATAATTTATAGTGGTACAAAAAGATTAAAAGAAAGAAAAATGTAAAGACAAGAGTATGCAGATTATCTAATACTACCAGACTTTAAAGCTAATTTTTTTTAAATTGGGATTACTTGAAATATCAAAATTAGCTAAATGCGTACTCACCTTACTCTAGTGTCAAAAACTTCTGGGACTTTTGCTTTTCCTTATTTCTTTGATAAAATTTCATGTTTTGACTTGATATTTTGCGTGAATGTATTTGAGACATGTATCTTCCAGGCAAAAAAAATTCAACCCTGGATGCGTCTCCCAGCCAATCTCCAGAAAGGATAGCACGGGTATCATATGAAATACGAAAAGAGTTTTGATATTTTCTTTGGAGAACAAAATCAACATAATGCGCGGGTCAAGTCGGGGAATTCTATCAAGGTACGTTCAATAGGGAGGATGAATAGGTCTACATGATTAGCCTGATAAGTGAAGGTCAAATAATTTTGCTGCACCATAATCACCTATTGCCATCAGTCTACTGGAATAAGTGAAATGGAAGAAATAAGTACCACAGAATTATTTTTTTTCCATCCGAGTTATTATATTTTTAAAATAGATTTCATGAAATAAATTAACCTACACCAGTTCCAAAGCAATTTCGCAGATTAAAAATGAAAAATTACTCTTTCACGGCATCACCCGTTTCTATATTGAGAGGTTGGATGCAAGTGGAGGGGAAACATTCATTAAAGAAAATTTTTTTACTAGCTGAGTAGATCGAAAATATACTAGCAATTTTAAGCTATATTTTCTTACATCAGAGTTATCTAACTTATGATCTTCGCTTTGCCATTCTTGAAAACAAATCCAAAACATGAAATATACTAGAAAACTGCAAGGAGGTAGACTGAAAATTGATCTAAAGAGTGACTTGTACAGCCAATTTTCATTTGTATCTCCTGAGAATTTTGAGCATTCTTCCACCTGATATGTTGGAGACTACTGAATTACATCTTGTTTTTCTTCCTACTCTTATTTTTCTAGTTACTGGGTCAAGCTCCCTACACATGGATAAATTCTTCCCACGGAAAAATGAAAGAAAAAGATAATACATTGCGGAGGATTGTAGGGCTTGCGCAAAGAGTGCGCAGTTTTTTCCAATTTCTCTCTCCTTAACACTCCTTCCTGCTTCCACTTTCCTAGCGCTGAGTCGTTACGAACGTGGCTGTGGTAACACGGATCTCCCGCCCGAAGGCAAGAGAAGTTGTTAAGTAAGGAAATACTTCTCTATTAGAACTGGCTCTTCGGGATATAGGGAAGCTACCCCAGTAACTTATAAACGAAATGGGTCCCTGGTCGACGGAAAAACATTTCCACCGATTTCTAGGCGCTTTTTTACCAACATCCTTTTCACTAAGATCCTTGAAATGCCCATTATGAAGAAAGAATCCTATTTTTGTGGTTTTCAAAACTGTTTCTACACCATAAGAGTGCACCAATTTTAGCTTTGTAATTTTTTTCTTCATATAATGCTTTCTGTTCCTAAAGTTTATAGTTCGAACCTGAATTGGTGCTTGTATGAATCTGAAACATGTGGAAACATTTTCCGATACGGAATAAGATAAGTTTAAGGGAGAATATTAGCGATAAATACATTACGTGCTCCAATCAGAAAATAAAGCTGTAATTAAATCAGATGATATATATGCAAAAATTCATACTTTCCTTCACACCGTTCTCTTTTGGGGTAAGAAAATTAAAAAAATACCCGATTTTTAGTAATTTTAGGAAACTGTGAATTACTATTTACGACAAGTGTCCCTGCATTAACATTATAATTTCACCTTTGTTATCTATTTACAGTGAATCAAATCCTCTATTTATTATGTCCAGTTCATTCCTAATCCTGTCCCTTCTTTTTTCACTACCACTGCAAATGTTCCTCAAGTACAATATCATAAGTTTTAGAACAGACTCTGAAATTTTGGGGCTTTTAAAGGAACTAGATGTTATGACGAAATACCGTACATACAATGTCACATGCATTCGTAGTCGTGCGCGAGGCGCCACTGTCCACGAGGTTAAAGCCAACTTTAAACACGTATGGTGTTTTCCCTTTGACAAATTCCAAAGAAACTGCGGGAGATGCCGCAACAGTAACTTTTAACGGAGTCATCCGCTAATGTGCATTATCTTGAATGATTTTTACGCTCTGAAATTGTTGCATTATAATGCACATTAGCGGATGACTCCGTTAAAAGTTACTGTTGCGGCATCTCCCGCAGTTTCTTTGGAATTTTAGAACAGAGTTAATTTCTTTATGTACTTATAACTTAACAACAAGCTTTCTGAAAGGATAAATTATAATCACTCAATTCATCCAATCATTCATCAAAAACGTTCCGATAAGGTCTCCAAATTATCCACTTGTTTAAAGTCACTTTTCTATATTCCATATTGGGCACTTTCTGCAACCTATATAATTTGATTGAAGTGGTGTACTTGCGAATAAAAATTAATTTTAATTTGCATGGAAGTTTGCGGCTAATAAATGAACAGAAATTGTTATATATGTATGTATATATATATATATATATATATATATATATATATATATATAATATTTTACCTTACCTTTATATATATATATATTAAGAATCAAACAAACTAAATTAGACGTATTGAAAGGTAAAATATTAGTCATATATAGGATTAGTATTCACATTTACCCGCATTTAAAGATTAAATATTAAGTAAAAAGGCAAGAAGGGAATGCTGAAGAAAGCGAGGAGTGGCAATGTTGTGTCAACAAAATTAAAATGATACCGAAAAGGATTCCTACGGCGCCTTTTGTATTTTAATGACAAACTTGCCAACCCTTTACCTCCAAGTTTTTGTGTTAACTTCAAAAAGACATTATGCTTTCTAGCAGACTCCGTTATAAATTTTCCAAGATTTCAGAACTAAGAGACAGGCCTTTTTCTTTTTATACTCACCTCAATAAACAGAAGACCTCAAAGAGCATATTCTCTTATTTTTGGAATTATGCGCCAGAGCGACGTTCTGTATACATGAGTTTTGTGTTTGAGTTCTATTCTCTACACTCATAACTCAGATTGAACATCCTATTTTGCTATCGAACTACATTCCCCAAGACAAAGAGTTCGTGGTTTAAGACGCGTCTCAGGAAATCCTCAAGAGTCTCCTCGTTGCTTTTTGAAATGTTGAAAATGCACGTTATCTTCCTTTTGTGAGGTATTATTCCAATGCTGAGATATATTTTATTAAAGGAGTCCCTCTCTGATAAACTAGCACAATTTTGCATAACTCATTAACATTTTGGAATTTCGCTAGAACTTTAGTCTTCAAAGGGCAATGAGATAGTATTTCAGGGGGGCATCCTTTACTTTTCTGCATTTAATTACGGGGAGAAACGTCATCATTTCAAGGATACCGTGAATATTCGTGTTAGCAGTTAACTTGACAATGCTTTGGAAGACCAGTCAGGTGTATAATAACCTTTTAAGAAATAAATTTGCCAGACATTTTTATTAAACATGTATTTTCATTATTATCAACCAATACGACTTAGTCATTTTAAATCCACTTATGAAAATGGAGGACTCTTTCATGGACCGTGGCACTATGACATTGGCATTTGGACAATCGGAATAACTGGTGAATTCGTTACATAACGTGCTCTCCAACACATTCACAGGCCGAGCGTTTAAGGTTCATGGGAGGTTTACATATTTTTGTTCAATAAATTTTATTTTAAGATGTCGAATTGTGAGTGCCATATGAACTCCGCTGTCGAGTCGTCTCAGAATAGAGCTTCTAAATTTATTTAACATCACAAGTCTCGATTGTTTTGGCAAAAAATATTGCTGGAATGCATTTAAACTTCAACTGAAGTATTTTATCCTGATGCTAAGTTAGTAGAAAATATTCATAACTAGTTGAAAACGGAGGAAATGGGTGAATTAAAAATTTGAAATTGAAGAATTATTATTATTATCAGAGGTAATTTGTGCTCAAATCTGCATATCAAGCACAAAACCTGAACTAAATGTTCAAGCTTAATATATTGGCGTGAATTTTTTGAAGGGAATTGCTTATTCAATGGGAAAATCATTTAATTATAAGCGTAAATAAAATTCATTCGTGATCCGAACTTTGCGAAGTCGACTAATTTCTTTTCTGTTTTGGGGAAAAATACGAAATAAAATCTTTTTTCTCCCCAAGATATCACTCCCTTTCATTACATTTCAATTAACAAATAATTTTCAAAAATTGAATCACTTACATGGCTTCCATCCGTAGGCACCTTTATTATATAGGAAAATATCCTTCACTAATCGAGTCATATGAAACTTAAAAATGAATAGACCCTCCTTCAAAGTAAAAGCAGTGGTAAAATTAATAACTAATTAAGTAAAGGAGAATAGTTCGCCATAAACTAAGTAAATTACGTATGAAACTGACAGCTTTTGACCGTAATCAATGCTATTTTTTTAAATAACTCGTCGAAAAAGCTGGTTGTATTTCCTTTATTTTTATTATTTCATGGATGACGATACCTACTATGGTGTAATGTACATTTTGATTTTATTTTGTCAGATGATCAGTGAAATGCAATTAACACAGAACTTAGTTTATTCAGTTTTTTAATAATAGGTGCCCCTATTAGTGTAAACAATTTGCTATCTTTATTTCAGATGGTTACGCTCTACCGATTAACCTTGTAGCATTGGCGCATTTATGATTTAATTCCTAAGTGAAACTTTATCTTTTGAACATATGTACTAATTTATTTTCATTTCATGATGAAAAATGAAAAAGGTAAGAGCTAAGAACAAAACAAAATAACTTCTAAATTCAACGAAATCTCATTACGAAAAATGAAGAATGTTGAGACTACCTGTTATCTGGTGGCACAATAATGTTTGTATTGGGAAATTGTCACAATGCGGACTAGCTAATGGAAGGTTTAACAAGAATAGCTTAACAAAACAAAATAAATAACCGTAAATGAATGCTTTCACGATAGGAACCAATAATATTTAAAAATAAAAATGGCAAAAAATGATAATTAAAGAAAATAAATGGAGTTTTATTTTTGAGTTAAATAAGCATTATGTATCAGAAATGATCGAATACTTCGCCATACGCACTCGCAATCGAAAGGATAACTTTTTCCCTAGAATTCATGAAGTTCCCACAATTAATTGAACCAAGATAAAATAATAATTGCAGTCATTGAAAATTAAGGTGGAATGATGAAGCAAACAATGGCGCAGTCGAATATTCATCGGTTTCATTCTATTGTGAAATCTCTTTGCGACACTGAACTTCGAGAGTTACGGGGCCGCTGGCTGGATAGGGGTTGGTGGAGAGGGGTGGGTATTACGTCAGGGGTCATCGCAGAGAGTCTCTCGCGCGAAATCGATGCGAACTGGTGGGTGGGGGGGGAGTGGGCGGGGTCGAGGAGCTGAGTTGGACTGGAAAGGGTGGGGCGCGGGGTTAGTCCAGGGGGCAGAGGACATGATGATCGGGGAGGGAGGGGAAAGATGTGCCAAAGCGTTGGTATCGGGATGCAGGGAGGGGGGGAGGAGGAAGACACCAAGAGGAAATAAACGTAGTAGGAATTGTGTTTATGTTTTGCTTACGGTGATTTGCATGCGACAAAGATAAAGGGGACATTTTTATCGAATAGTAATGCGTCGAGACAACGCGTAAATGCGTCCGAAATAAATTCTTTTTAATGATACACGAGGGAATAATTCAAATTTAATGTTTTCCTGCGGAGGAAAACATTTTCGCGCAGAGCTCATGGTGTAAACACTCGCTAAATCCTTGTTTTCAGTTTACATCAGGGTGTTAAAAATATTCGGTGGGGAAAAGCGATACTCTGGGGATTGTAAATTAAGTGGAACAACAAGGAATGTCACGTAATGCAATCCCAATCCTGGTATTAGTAGTCCTTTCTATGATTCAAAATCAATCTTTGCTAGTTGATTAATGTGACCGAGTAAATAGGTTCCGGGAAGATTTGACAACGGCTTACAAAAAGGAATTACACTTTCATAACATATTAGATCTGATGAAATGTCAGGCGGTGTCCAATCAGCTACATGCTAATATTCTCCCATTAGACTGGGTATCTAGATCCTGTGTGGTATTCTCCACGCTAACCAACAGCTCATACATATTTCACTTGCTAAATACACTGATTCCAAGCTATTAGTTTATCTTTTGTAATAAAAAATTCAGAAAAAATATACGTTGGCATTGAGTATTTTTACATCTAATCTTCATATTGATAGCTTCATGAGAAAAATAGGTAGGCGAAAATGAAACTTTATATACAAGGGTGGTCTGAAAAGTTTCCGACCCAACAAAGATACAAGACATTTTTTTTGAAATTTTCTGAGGTCGGAAACTTTTCAGACCACCCTCGTAAGGATATGGAGTTGTATTTCCGACAGTAGAAGTTCAGGATTAGAGAAAAATTTGACGGGAGGATACGTGTGAGATTAAGGGGAGGAATAAATAGATTTCTATTACTGACGTACCATTGGCCTTTGTTTCTCATCAAGTCATCTCTTGCGAAAAGAGCAGAATTCCGTGAAAACCTTCCATATCAACGCGTCCTTTCAGAATTAATTAAATGTCAAAAATGCGATCGACTTTTTTATTATATTTTATAAAATAATCTCGTACATAAATAACAAGAACATATGCATTTTGTAATAAATTCATCGTTTCGTTAATGAATTTAATTTAGTATTAGAATACTGATATTGGATAAGTTTACACCCTACAGAGTGCCAACAAATGCTAGTTTCCAGGACATATATTTATGAAAACCGTCGCACATCACAGTGATCGTTAATAGGCGATGACAGATCCCTTTTGCCTTCAAGATCCATCAGTTTGGCCTGCATTGTGATCTTCTTTGGACTTAGCGCACGACAAAGGCAGTTTCTCGGATGCACGCCAACTGGGCCACGAAACACGTGAGAACCTGCAATTGATGAGGGAATGCCCAAAATAAGGCGGTCACTACTCTAAGCTGGCAAGTCCAACGAGTATGTTGGCAGAGATCATGAACGGACAACTACATGGCTCTGTATTTTAGATAATATTTGCTTATGCAATGCCTTTTTTTCGTTGAAAAGACGTTCCACTTCAAGCCGGTTTCCGCTCAGACGGACTGACAGCCAAAAGTAGGGAATCGTTCGACCGAAAACCTGCGCAGAATACTGATGTCAGGGAATGCGTGTGGAAAATAAAATGAGAGATGGGATGTCTCTTGAATATTTCCCCCCTTAAACAAATTCCTATTGTCGGAGGAAAGGCAAGCGTGGGCAATTTTATTTAAAACAGCGAAATTCGCTGATCGAGAACAAATACGCTATACTAGGCAATGTTCATGGCAAATTTAAAAATAGTGATCGGAAGATAGGACCTCCACGCCTTTGGAAGTTTCGGCAGCAGTGTTCGATTCAGGGCACGTTTGAGAAATTCCATCTCTCAAAATAATTCTGATGTTCCGGGACGGATTTGTCAAAAATAATTTTCTTCTGATGCACTAAGGACAAGACTTTATCTAACCCTTACCTGGTCGCTGGCAGCTGAAGAAACACCATGGCATTAAGACATTTCCTTTGATGTATTATTTATTGTGTGTTACTTTGTGTTAATACAATGTCACAATTTGACTCCTGTTAAATTTTGGTATTTGAAAGGAACTGGACATGTTCTGAAGCTTCGGGAAGATGATAAAAAGAGAAACGAATTTAGTTTTGTTTTCTTTTGCACTAAATGCGAGTTTAGGCGAGGATTGAAGCTAGCTGGAACTTAATATTTGTAAAGGAAACCAAGAGAAAAAATGAATCAATTGAGGTTTGCCTCTAAAATAATGATTAACAAAATTAATTGTTACGGAGATTAATTAGAAGTAAACGCCCATCGTCAGGGAAGAAGCATAGTACCTAACAACAAGTATCAACATGTTTTATGATTATAACCAAGAAAATAACTAGAATGTTTCAGAAGGAAGAGAATAGTACCTAAGAAACATATATTATTCGATCTTAAAATGTTTGAATCATTCTTCAAAGTCAAAACTGTCATTTAAGAGTTCCTATTTTTTTTGAGTTGACTTATCACATTCTTGGAGTTGTGATTGATATTCGCATTAATGATTCCAGTTTTTGCGTTGAATCAACAGAAATTTAAAGTCCATTTCCGATCCGAAGGAGGAAACGGCGCGAAACTTACGTAATCTCGTTGGACCGGACTGATCAATACAGGAGTCGTAGATGCGATTCCAATTACTGTAATCATCGGACCTGCGATCGAACAAGGCTTACACAAGCACTAGAAGTGATGCTCCAGCTGGTGATTCCAACGGAAATCCTCCCCAAATTGCAACGAAGGAGTACGTGTCACAAGTCTGCGAGGCAAGAAGCCATTACCAGGAGAAAAGGGCGGATGACTCCCATCGAAGTGACGAGGAGAAAAAAGCTGGCTGAGGTGATTAGAAAGTGAGAAACAGGTGCTCTGTTCCATTCCAAAGAGTCTGAAGTAAAACGATTGATTTGAACGTTTCTGGTTTCCTTAATTGTCAACCTGATCTCAAGGGTCGGAACGAAATCAAAAGTCGACTAGTCACTCACTAATGGCATCCATGAAAGGTTAGCGTGAAACCCACGTCTCTATCCCCACGCATAATGGCTACTCCACCCTTTTTTTTGGCATCATTAATTTTCCGCTGGTGCGAAGACTATAGAGAAATTTCGGAGAAAATTTAACCCATGTCGAAGCCGATTATGCCACCATTGTTCTTACCACGAAGGGACAGGGCAAGGGAACCAATTTATAAATGCGTAACTTCGCTTCACAAGGTGAGATGCAAAGAAGTTACTTGTCCTCTACTACAAATTAAATTTTCAATCTTGTCCCACATTAACAAACAGCTAAGCATCAACCTAATAAACCATAAATCGTTATTACCAAAATAGATTGCTATGCAACTTCCACAAAATACTTATTTTTCCCAACTATCGTCGACAGGCATGTATTGGCGTTAAGGGTTTATTAATACGTGTTTATCTGCTGGTGAAATAAGTGTGAGAAAGGAGATATTAAAAAAAATATTTGCCAAAATATACAAGTAGCACAGCGCTCCAATCTTATCTTGTAACCGCAGTTTTTTAAGACCGATCTTTTCTGCGCGTAGTCTAAAATGCATCGGAAACGAGAATTTGTATATATCGTTATTGTATTTTCAATCAAAGTTAAAATCATTTCCGTCCGTTATATCAGACATACTACAAGCAAATTAAATAGTAACGAAAATCAAGGATTTCCTTTATTGTCTCAGCTTAAAACCAAGGGGTGGGAAGTGGTAGTCTAATACGTAGACAGCTTGGCTACTGACCGTAGGGTGCTGTTTTGATCCTGGGTGACAACTCTGGGCACCCTCAGCTTCATTGAAGTTGTGTGACTTTTAGGGTATCAGATGATCATGGGAAACCACATGCGTCACATGGAAGTGAACTGACTCCTCTCATTACCCTGACGTGTGTACGTCACATACCATTGGGTTTAGTACTAAGTAAGCTTTACTCTCACCCATAAAATCAACATTTGGGTTGATTACTGTGGAGTAGTCACACGTAAGAACCTTTGAATCAATATAATATTTTATTTCTAACAATACAAGAGAACTAGCAGCAGAACAATCACATTCCTCTATTTATTTACGTAGTAAATAAGACAGTTATTTATTAATGAATTCTAACACCATCCTATAATTGTTGCTTTTCAGGTTTCCTTAGCGTTGTGTCGTAGATATCTCAACTATTTCAGGTTTTCACCGCGTACTTTCGCTTCTTAAAACGTTTCGGTGAAATTCCAACCAGCATCTTCAGGTTAAAGGTTCGAAAGTGTTCTCTAATGAAGCCAATGCAAGCGATACAACTAGGAACAATTAAAATCTCTCACCTTTTAATTAGTTTTTCAAAATTCAAAACCGAAGCATTAAACCCTATCGCATCCTAAAACGGTCGTTTTACCCAGGTTCATACAAATACTCAGGGACCAAAAATTATGAACCAAGTCGTTTTTAATATTCGAAATGACACTTGGAGCAAAATCAATTTTTTGAGTTTTCACTCTATCATTCTTCTATTTATTTAAACTAAAACATCACGCATCGATTCCTTTAGTAATATCTATCACCCTGCTTTCAATAAATTTTCCAAAATTCAAGACAGCTAAATCCGTTTCGATCACTCAAAAACAGATCATTTGCTAAATTTTGATTCATTGAAAATTGATATCTCTATGCTATTTTCAAGATATACTAATTTGAAAGAATGACTCATTTTATAGTAGAGGGCATTACTAGAAAGGAGAAAAAAGTAAATCACATGAGGACAGGTTGCATGCGACTAATAGTGCATCGAAGATAAGTTCCGATTTTTTCTGCACACTGCTTTATTATTAATATTAATTTTGAGGATATATTTGCCTATCAATGAATTTTTCTAACGTTAAGACCTAAAGTAATGAGTTAAAAATACCCTACAACTCTTAGACACGAAGTTTCGTAAAAAACCTAAGAGCAGTTCATTTAAAAATATTTACCGAATAATTTACCGCGAACATCAACAACAGTATAACTTTGTGGATATTCTTCACCGTTTCCGGATTCATCACTTCATATGGTCGACCAATGCGATGCTCGTCTTGGCAGCTCGTACGGTCTCGTTTAAACTCTGCTACCCAATATTTTACTGATGTAAACAAAGGAGCAGACTCACTCAGAGGAGATTCCAGTTCAGTTTTTATATTGGTTGGGCTCTTCAGTATTGCACCACACAACGATGACCAATTTTTTCCATTTTCACAAATTCACTGAAAACGTTCGCTATTGATAGCTGACAAACAATTACGAAACATCGTATCGTCTTCTAAGTTGAAATATATGCTTTATAGATTGCATACTTCATAATACAGCGATATTTTTTAAACAACCATCGCCATCTCTAGGTCAGGCCGGATACATATTGGACCACCCTCGTATGTTTACTTAATTCCATTTAACTATTCCCGCATATCTGTTAGAGGAATCTCGGAGAAACGTAATTAAATGATTTAAGATGAAGCTTTGATTTTCTTTCGCTGGCCTTTCCCCTTTGAACTACCAGCATTCATATGACCTCGTGAAATGTGTGATGCACAGAAATGTTGTCCCATTTATCGTACAACTGTTACTTTTTTCCGTCAAAACTTAATTAATATTATGTGAAACTGTGCATGAGATCATGCCTAAAACTATTTAAATGATATTCGTATCAAAATTAAGCTTAATTCTCTAGTACTTCAAAATGAATTGAAACTTGATGTTTAATTAGAACTCAGTTTCCTCTCAAACCCTACCATTTTTGCTATAGCACTTATAAGCAGTCGACGGATGGTAACTTCTCTGTAAACTTAAGAAAAATATAAATACTGGGCTTTAATATTTGAATAACTAGAAATTAATGCACAACTAAACCACGGGGCACACTAGTGTCTTACTATTTTCAAAGGCTTCTTGTTGCGAGAATATTACCTGCATCCGTAATTTATTTTTAGTAGCTATTAAAGAATTGGCGTTCCACACGGTATGTATTCGTTTGAACGTGATTTCATCGATCAGTACGTGTCATTCATGGTCATTTTAAGAGATGTCGTGTCGATTGATTCGCAGAACGTGGCCTTTTAAGTCGAAAATGAAACACTGCAGTGACTGACATCCCTTCCATTCATCACTCTCTACCGCTTGCAGTTTTTTCCTCGATGCGCTGGGGATGGTGTTAAATATTCTGAATCACTGTGCCAGTAGAGCGATGTGTCCTAGGAGTACCACGTGAACATTTGGGTACATGCTGTAACTTCTCGGGTGGGGGATTTATTCCTGGTGCAGGAATTTAAGATCATGCATACAAGATCGTATTACAGCTGGCATTGATAAACCTCAGCGACACCGTGCCGTGATTTTGATAGGTTATAATGACTGGGATGGATTAACTACGTTTTGCGAAAGCTATTAAATTGGGTTGGAGTCATAATTTCCTTGAGACGAGCTTTCTGAGGGTGGACTAAAGAGTTTTCGTTCGCATAAGAAGTAGAAATGATAAAACTCTGCTTGGGAGTAAGATCGTATATTAAAAGATGCCTCAAGCTACTCCCGGAATGAGTCTCTATCAGAGATTTAGATGGTTCAGCTTCTATCATTGCATGCCTCGAACGTAGTAAAATATTATGAAGTACCTTAGTACCATTAATAAGGGATTTCCAGTTGAGTATTTTGTTGATTGATGTGACGGCTGACAAACTGCGGTCACGGGTTCGAGTCTGTGTTTTGTGCGTGTTTTATATGCAAAACGAGTACAATCGCTACGAACATTGTTGGCAAGCCAAAGCTCTTGCGGATACACGCGGCTCAGTGAAGATGTCATTAAGTCAGTGATAAAATATAAAAACGTTGGAACATTTAGTTATTTACTAGGCCAACCCTTTAATATGTATGCATGAAAATACGTGACGCTGAGTGATTGTTTTTCTAAGGTAAAGTTGTGACAAATTAAACTGCTTCTGGTTTGTCGTCTGTTATATTTTCACTTACTCTTCATTAATACATAAATAATATCCGTCTCATGATATATTTTGAATTGATTAATCCGTTCTGTTGTCGCAAATATTTATTGAAGTGTAATTTAATAAAATTAAATTTGTTTAATTTGTTTACGTATGTGCAGTAGATTTTAAAAGTTGGTTTCCACGTTTAAATTCGCTTACCAGAGACAATTTTCACTTTTAACTTAATCCCAGAAGGTAGGACAAATGGCGAACGAAAAAACAGTCGCACGGGTAGGAATGCTTATGATACTGTCTCAGGAGAGTGAGTAGACTTTGCGGTATTCTAACTCAGGGAAACCATCACCTGATATTTAGGAATTGTAGTTTTCTTAAATGTTGTGATTCCGCTCAATAATTTCCACATGAATGGAGAAAATTTTGCTCGTGCGTGAGAGCACTGTTACCCACCAGGCTTGAAAAGAGTGTAATTTCTACAAAATTCCCACCTCTCGAGGAGGCGGAGCAGCTTTACTGCGGACATTCACCTGCTGAATTAAATTGAGGGGTGAATGGTCTCGGATTTTTTTCAATTCTGCCCATTATAATCGGATTTATCTAAAAATGAGTAACAGCATTTTTATAGAATGAGGGAAAGAGGAACATGGACAGAATTGACAGCTGTTGACATGAAGACATAAAACATTCATCGAAAGTCTAGCTAAATGGATTAAAAGGAAAAGGAAAGAGTTCAAACGGACCCGGAGATGAACGCAATCAGGCGAATTAAGGAAGGAGCATGTCAGATTTAAGTAAGAAAAATTTGAAGATTTTTCCAAATTATTAGTCATAGTTCATATAGGCAACATTTTTTTCACAAATCAGTTACCTCTGTTAAAGAAATACGCTTCCTGAACATTTTTACAGAATATATATGAAAACATGTTCGTTCCAAGGAGGGTTCCAATTTATCAGCTTTCCTTTGTTTCACGTTACCATTAATATTCGGTGTTCTCTGCCATTATTCGGTACTGCAACATTCTCATGGCATCATTCAACTGAAAATATTTATTGAATTATTTCTAATGTTTCCTAACTGAAGTGTTATACACGCTTACAGGGTAAAAGAGCTGCCTGCCTTTGCTGACCGTACACCGCTGGAGTCCAAAGGGGAAGGCAACCACCAGAGCCATAAGACCTGGAAAGGGCCGTCAGAGAAGTGCCTACGACGCGCTATGAAGGTAATAGGCAAGCCTATTAGGAGCAAGAATTTTAAAATAATTATTTTCTGCGAAAATTGCTTCATTTTATCACGAGGTCTAGACTCCGCATCCATTTCTTGGGCTACCGGTAGAATGGTATATTTAATGACGGTTATTTTAATTAGGTGGTATGAAGAACTTTATTCCCCTCTTAAGTGCAGGAAGTATATTAATTTTGCGCAACAGTTTATATTTTTTCCTCCAGATGAACAAAATTTCTCTCTATCAAGGTTAGAGAAACGCTCTAAAAGAGGTAATAATAGCGGCCGACAAATATTTAGGTTGTTTAAAATATATTTATTTTTGTTCTTGACCGTATAAAATTTAATTTTTTTAATATTTTTATTTTCTCCTTACCAAATTTTTCGAACTCTTAAATTATATGAAAATATGAACAATGTTACGAGATTTTTCAATTAAACTGTGCTTAGTAGAATGAAGTGACAGAAAAATGGGTAGAATACTATGCTTTTTTAATTGGTTACAATTTGGAACTCCAAAGTAAAAAAATCTCTCAATACTGCTCATGTAATTCAGAATTCAAATAATGGTATTTTTAAGAAGCAACCACTCCTCGTGACTGGGATAAGACTTGAAAATGGTGTAATGTTTGATGATAGGAATTTGGTCCTATGTACTTATTGACTACATTAAATATGCCTAATGAATCATTTAATGTTCGATCCTTTAGACTATCTGACTTCATTCAAATGAAATTGAATAAGTGTTAAAAAATGAACTGAAAGTATTAAATATATTTAATTATAAAGTTCTCTGGGCTCTTCTCGTCCTTCAATACAGTATTTTTCAACTAATAATTCAAATTAGAATATATTATCCTTAGAAATTGTTTCCCCAAAACCTTCATTCCAGTCTAATATTAAAAGGCTAATGATTGTACTTCCTTGGTCCGATTAAAATAACGTGATCGTTAAAATACATCATTAGATTCTATAGCAAATATTTATCCATTCCCTCATCCCACCAGTAAAACTATTACGGTATACGCTGCCAATCGACGTTAATCATAGATATTAGAACTCCCTGATTAAGAAGAAGTTCTCCCACCGCTACGGTCAGATCCTGCGATGGAATTTTTAAAAATTAGCATTAGTATAGGAAAAGGAAAGAAACAGAGAAACAGCACACATTTATCATAATTATAACTTCATCGTAAAATTAAAAATAAGTTATATAGCTCTTTTTAGCATGTTATGGCATCACCAGTACGGTTTCCAGGGTAAAATATAGTCCCGGGCCTGGTGAAATTGACAATACCCCTTCATATCACTATCCAGAACTTTCACGAAGCTGAGCCTCAAGGAGTTGATTTCGAAATGATGTTACCTGTTGGCTAGCATATTTAACTAAACTATTAAGTTGAGAATATATGTCTAATTGTTTTCGTTAAATTAGCCCTAGAAGATGACGCCGTTCTGAAACGCCTGACTCAGACGGAGGGCATAGAGTTTTATTCAGGATCGCATATAACTTTTGCGGTTTCATCATGGCTGTGGCGCTGAGAAAATTTCTAAAAGGTCTTCACGGAAGACGAACTCATAGTTTGTCGTGGTACGAGAGAAAATTAATGAGGGAAGGGAGTCGAATGCACGGACTTATTGAATTTAGAAGGGTGCACATGAAGCTGATGCTAGTCGAGTGAATAGAATGCTAGGAGTGCGTGTTTGTGTGTGTGTGCTGAGAAGGGAATAAATTGTGGAGTGTTGGAGTGACGTCAGAGCTCTGCGTGGGCAATAAATGAGGAAGGGTAGGGGAGGGTAGCGTGAAAAGGAGCAAATTACCTGTTTTCGAATGCGTTTTAAGGCGTTCTTTTTTTCAATGCAAGCCGGAGGAAATGAGATCTATAAGAGAGAATTAGAATGAGAAGAGAAACGGAAACTTTCCACAAAAAATCTCATTGAAATGGTGGACCACAAAAATGATAGAAATGTCCGTCATGTCAATTGATAATATTAGTATTATTATAAGTCGCACTACCATAATATTTCTAGAGCAACATGCCCCACTTGTTTTTGTACAGTGGAAAAATTAACGCATTTCCCTACAAGTCCACACACAGATACACGTTGGCACTAAACTTCTGCGTACTTTTCAAAAAGCTACTTGATTTAATTAATGGTAGTCATTCATGAACCATCCTTATATTAAGGAAGTGGCCGGGAAGCAAACGAAAGCTTGAGGAGGAACATTTTATTTTGCAATTTTTACGTAAGAAAAAGAAAGATCAACGACTTTGAGCCTTGGTATAGACATTTCATCATTTTTAAACAGGAAATCAATTCGAATAATGATTGACTGCAGTCCTGCAATCTCTTCCTTTTCCAAATGCTCCCTCCATCAGGCCCTAATGGCTCTTCCGTTTCTTCACTTGCCCTACGTATTTATGCCTTTTGTCTAACTCATTGAGCCTTCCCTTCCGTATGTTCCTAGAAAATCTAATATATATATCTTAAGGTTTTTCCAATCTATCTGATTCTTCTTTTCCTTATCGAGCTCCTAATTGGTTTTCCTTCCGTTTACCATTTGTAATCTCCTTCATTTCTCATTTTTCTCTCCATTTTATCTCACCTCCTTCGCAAGTTTGCGAAAGCTTCCAAATTACTCTGATCTGCTTTTCCAGTGATCTATGTCACTGATCTATAGAATGCCATTCTCCTCACAAATTCATTATTTAATGCATTCTTTTTGGTTAACTTTGAAGGCAGCGGTTACCTCTTAATGTTGAACACTTTCTTTGCTTAAGATAATCCGCGATGAATATGCCTCTTGGTCCTTCCATAGAATATGAAACGCATGCTACTTCTCTTTATCATTTCTCTCCCCTTATCGAAACATTTAAATGCATCTTCATTCTTCCAGATACTAGGAGTTTAGTAAATAGTATTGCTTTACATATCATAAATCCGAATTACTTGGCTCATTTTATTTAATTATGTCTTCAGGTCTTCTGGAATATCTGCCATTGATGTGGGGTCGTCTGAGAAAACAGAGAATGTTAGTTTCTTTCATATTGAATTTTATACCCTTCATTTGCATTCCTGGTGATTATTTTTCTGTCCCCATCAAATTCATGCTGGTAAGAACTAAAGAGAGCCAAAATAAACACTCTTGTCTGACTTATTTATTTTATCTTTTATTTGACCTCCGTATTTCATTCGTATTGTGGCAACTTACATTTGTATAGTTGGAAAATGTTCTCCTTTAGCTGTAATCCATGACAAGGATTTTTTTTCAATTCGAAGAGCATATACCATTCGGCTTTGTCAAAATCCATTTCAATGTTTTCGAATGTCATACATTCTTTTAGGCTTGTATTTTTAATACATACACTATTTTTATAATAAAACCAATGTATAATATTTTTTATATTTATCAATAGGTTGTGACTTATTTCGTTCCTTTGTTTTCCGGAATCCGAATCTATTTTCCGGCAGGCTTCCGCTACCTCTCGATTGATCATTTTTGCTTGTATTTTGGACGACCATGTAAGTATGTTTGATACGACCCAATGTTCGGCGTTCCTTTCATGTCGAAGTCCTAGTTTCCTTCAGTATTTCAATCAATATAACCAAGTCCTCCGACAATATTCAATTTTCGTAAATCTTTAATTATCCCGGCTTTTCTTGGATTTAATTCTGAGATCCTTGATGATTCCGCAGCTGATTTTTTTCACCCCGGGTGTGTTGCGGTTCTTAATATTTTTCGCTGATTTGCCCAGTTCACTTCTAAACGTGCCTGGGCCGCGATTTTTTTTGATTCGCCGTGCTCTCATCATTCATTTGGCAATTTTCGAGTGCAATCGATTCTTCATACAGTTCTTTCAGTCAGTAATACTCTCCTATTATCCTTTTCTTTTACATGCCTTTTCCCATTCACAATTGTGATGCTTTATAATTTGTAGTTTTCTCCTAAGTGTTTGTATTTACTCTAGCTTGTATTCTGTTGCCCTTCTTAACGGTTGTTTTCTTCATAGAAGCTTGCAATCAACTCTTCTTTGCTTTCTTAAAATCTTATAGTCAGGTTTTGTAAAATCTAATGACCAAATTCTCCCTCTTCATTGCTTGGATTCGTGCGTTTTTTCTTCTCTCTTCGGTTAGCTCTCTTAAATTCATAATTACCTCAAAACTTTATATTATCGCCAGATTTCAGCTTCCTTATTCACTGCATATTCTCCTGGCATTTCTCCAATTCTGTACGCTTTCTTCCTTTCTGGTGCCTATTCCTTTTTTGTTTTTTTCATCGATGATCGCGGTGAAACTTTTGTGGCGATTTTTCTCTCAGAATTTTTGTGATCAATCATAATTCATGTTTTATATTCCTCTTAATTATTTATTTTTTTGCTCCCGTGTTTGTTACTCAGAATTGGTATGTTATTAAATGTAACAATTTCCGAAGTCTAAAAACCATTCCCTTTGGCCGAGATTAATATCCGGTTCCCTCAATATCCGGTGATCTAGGTTCTAGTCCCTCTCAAAGTGAATGATTTTTTATACTTTGGAAATTGTTGCTTTGTAATGCATACAAGTGGATGACTCCAGCAGTTTTTTTGAATATTTATGTTATGAATACTTCCGCCGTATTTATGTCGAATAGCTTATTTAATTCGTAATAGGTAAGAAGATTATATTGCATCGCTGGTTCTCATACATGTTCTTGGAAGAATTTAGCGTATTTGGTGTTATCTATTCTATGGCATTTTCAACGTGTCTCTTCCATGTCGATGTTGGTCAATGGGTGTGTTTTAAACTACTACATTCTCATCAGCCTTTCTCTTTTGACATTTCATTTTCCCTGTATGAATCGGTCCATACTATTTCTCTGTTTGTCTCCTTCAGCCAATGCATTCTATGTGCGTATTATGATTAGATTCTCTTTTCCTTTCACAATGCCAACTTCTTCTAGCTCTTCCTATATCTCGTCTGTTTTCTCCTTTTTATTGCTTGATATCGGCATGTATACTCGGACTATCTAGGTGTATAGTATGTAGGTTCTCCTGTTGTCTATGTACTCCCAGGATCCTCCCGCTATATTGCCAATACGCCTTTACTCATCTTCCCCACTCTTTACCCAGCATGATGCTACCTACTTACGTCTCCCGTGCATATCACTCTACATCCGTCGCTCCAGAAGTCGTTTGCCCCAACCCAATTTATTTCACTGAGCCATTGTCTGTCTACCTTTCCACCTTTATCTTTGTGTTTTCCAATGCCCAAGTCACTCCTTGTGATATCAAGTTCCACTTCCCTGCCCTATATTTATCCATCTCCACTCCTCCGGCCGCAGTAGCATCCATCCGGAGATGCGATCGGGAGACTACATTTCCTCCGATATATTTCACCGGGAGGAAAGCCTTCGCGTCATATTTGCAAATGCAAGGCTGCATATTCTAAGGAGGCTAATGTGGTTTTCCGTTGCCTTCAACTTGGCTCTACTACGGCCGATTCCATTAAATTTGCCTCTCGTCCATAACACAGTTGGTCCCAAACCGATTTTGAACAGCATCGTCAGTGTTTTCAGACTAAACCTGCTGCAAATCTCTATTGGTGCAAAAAATACCACTATTCTTATCCCCTAAAAATTGCCTTCGATCTTGTTTTTTTAACACTTTCATAATATTCATCATGGAAAATAAAATTGCAGTTTACCGGAAATTTATCTGGCCTCCGCACGAGTGATTTTGCTACGCTGTAGTATCCTTGAGTGCGAGGTTAACAAGCAGGCATAAGGTTTATACAGCTGGGGAAGAACCGGAAGTGTGGAGATGGGTGCGGTAGAGGGGTATGGGGGGGGATGGAAAGGCGTTCGCACTTGCAACTTCCGTGCCCGATCTCCACCCTGAATATTGTTCTTCCGCGCGGAGGGCTCGGGCTTTTGACGTGGTTCATATTGCTGCTCTCGCTTAATTGAATGCATGAGCAAAGGGGTGGTGGTGATATATTTTATATGATATCAAAAAATGAATGAATGGTGAAAAAATCAATTGCAAGTATTAAAATATAGCAGCGCGTTAACATTCATATTTTTGTGTAGATTTTAAACAATGGCATGACTTTCGATTGAATGAAGTAGTTTTTGGGCACATTAAACAGCTGTTTCACAGTTGAGCATAACTTGGAATTGAATGCGTTTCTTCACGGGGGAATAAACATTCATTGAAGTATAAATTCGCCTTGGATGTAGCTATAAAATTAGGAGGGAAATCCATCAAATCAGTTTTATGAATGATCAAGCTTTAGTTAGCCAACCAGCTAACGGTTTACATTCATTTATGAACACATTTATTTTAAGAGTTAAATATTAGAATAGTACTTCATGAACTAGAGCAGTTGGAACAGTTTACGTGTCTTCGAAGTGTTTTGGACCAAAATGGTCACAGTAGTAAGGGTATAGGTAGAAGGATTGCGTTTGGTAAAGAAGCTTTCACAAAGAGGAGGGAATTGATGTCGAGGATTTTATGCAAAGAGATTAAGAAAAGATAAGTGAAAACGTTGGTGTGGAACGTGGTTTTGTGCGGCGCGGAAACTTGGTCATGATAGCACGATGACAGTCGGAGATTGAAGCCTTTGGGTAAGAGGCAAAAAATGGAAAAGTTGAAATAAATGGAATTACTAAAGAAGTAATAGACAATTACGAGACGAGTACTTGTCTGGTACTTCTTTTGTGTGCGAAGTTAACAAGCAAGTATAAGGTTTATATAGCTCTCAAGCTCTGTATCTCTCCTTCACTACCAAAACTAGTACTTGACTAGAAAGAAGACTAAGACTGGTGGTGGAGGAGAGAGTATCGTTGGGAGAAATGCAAAGAAGGTATGAATGCAAGGTATATCGATTTTTGATGGAATGCTGAAGATTTTGCTGTAAATAGGAGGAGGTTAGGCAAGCGAGGAACGGTTAGGAAAAGGAAACATGTTGGACGGAATGAAAGGCGATGGATCATACGCGGAATTGGAAATCAGTTTATTGTAATGTGCAGTGTGAAATTGTATATTGTTTGGTGACAGTAATAGATGCAGGAGTGTGAAGAATGTTCTATGTCCATCTGTGACCTACCTTAAGAGGTAGATCACCAAATAAAATATTACTTCGGTGTTTTCAATGAAAAAGGGAGAGATGATGGAGAGGTATGACTGGGTCATTGAACAGTGTTCAATGCCTGATCAGGAAACAGTCGAATATGAAAGGAAGGTGTTTTGTTGGTTTCGTCATCGGTAGAGAATGGACGAGAAGCGAATCAATAAACAGAGAGGGAAGACCAAGCAGTTTGAGAGGTGGCGCTCTTGAGGAGGAAGTCATGGGTCGTTGAAGATAACGTCAAGACACGGAATATTAGGTGTCTTATGCACTCAGTGTCATGTATGAATTTGACAAGAATGTATGAAGGTGATGTAAAAGGTTTGTAAGAATAGTGCTAGGAAGAATGTCTTCAAGGAGTTTTTTCAAACCATAAACTGAAAATAGATGTTTATTATTACTTTAAATTTCAAAAAATTTAACGGAATGTTGAATATGTATGCATGAACGAGAAAAAAAGGTTAATCAGATGTAAGCGACACATGTAAGATGCAGATTTAATCTACAAAAAAGTTATCTTCATAAAACACAAATCAATGAAGGAAATACATCCATGAGCTCAAATATATCATGTTCCCGTCAAAGTAAATGTTTTTTAAACGTTTTCATTATATTTGCCACTATTTTAACTCTACATTCTACGATGCACGAAATACATGGCGTGAGCTTCCAAATATTTCGTTTTTAATAATTGCTTTTCGTTATTGATAGGGAAAACAGATTTCAGTCTAACAATAAGTAATTTGAACTTATGTAAATAATCCAATAGGATACATGTTATTTGACTAAAAGACGTGATCGCTTTAAAAGATAGAGATGAAAATCCTTCATAAAAATTGTTGACGGAATTATAATTCTTGAATACTAAATTATTAACTATGATGATAATTATAAGGAATATTTTCCATGCTTACTCCATATAACAATTTCAGCTAAAAATTTAATATTAATACGAGGGTCATCCGGAAAGTAGTACCCGTTCGTGCCGCATGAAGTGCTGACGACGCGAGTAGCCGCTGGACGAGGTCAGATAGCTTCAGTGGCTTGTCTGCCTTCTCTGAGCCAAGTTGCGTGACGCTAGCATTGCCTGTGTTGTTTCTGTGATTGTTTACAATGTTTAAAAAAATTGAGAACGCCGCCAGTTGTGAAGTGAGGGCAGTGATTAAATTCCTCAATGCAAGAAACGTTCGCCCATGTGATATTCATCGCCAATTAAAGGAGGTGTATGGAGACAATGTAATGGACGAGTCGTCTGTTCGGCGGTGGTGTCGCAACTTCAACATGGGGAGGGGAACACACACGACGATGAGCGTTCGGGGAGACCGTCTGTCATTACAGACCAACTGGTGAGCTCAGTTGACGAATTCGTGAGGAACGATCGGCGCGTCACAATTGATGACATCTGTGAGCATTTTCCCAATGTTTCTCGAACAATTGTTCATGAAATTGTTAAACACCATCTGCATTATGCAAAAATTTGTGCAAGATGGGTCCCTCGCGTATCTCAATGAGCTGGCGGCGAAGGACTATGCAGCAGGAATACAGAAACTTGTCACACGTTATGACAAATGCCTTAATTTGCTTGGAGATTATGTTGAGAAGTAGTTTAAAGTATCCTCTTTCAAATAAAATTTTTTATGTTTGTTAATATTTACTTTTGTGTCTTATTTCACGAACGGGTACTACTTTCCGGATGACCCTCGTATAATCATGTAGATCTGAGGACATAGATTCTTCAATTTAGCTTATCTTTTATATAATTAAATATTATGCATGGGTTCGTTATTTTTCTTCTATTTTTCCTTCTATTTTTTCTTATTTTGTTTGGTTCAAAGCTGAATATACATTTCCTAAAGTGTTCGCGTTCGAAATAGTCAACTGGGCACCATTTATGGATATTATGCAGTAATTATTAGTATACAGTGGTGCAGAGTACTTATCCGGAACATGTGCATGACTCAGGCTACACAACTGTAGATAACGAATAAAGATTTATACTGAGTGGTGCTACGAAGGGAAGTGATGCAGGAATATCTATTGTGACTTGCTCTTTTCAATATGTGAGCGGAGCGGAGATGGTAAGGTAGGCATAGGAAGGGCTGAAGTGAATGTATGAGGGGCGCTCTTTAAAGTAGATCCGCGGATGATTGAGCTTTTGTTAGTCTGTCAGCCAAAGAATTATAATCATCAGAACCTTGCAGATTAAGTGTAATGAGATGCGAAATATCTTCAGGAGTACAAAGGTAATGCGATTCTCCAGTAATAGAAAGACTAAAAGGAACATTTTAGTTACGGAGCATAAACTAGAACAGGTAGAAAGGTTCATCTATTGAGGCAGTGTTTTCGAGAAGAATTGCCAGAGTAGTAGGGATATTAAAAGAAGGATAGCGTTAGGTAGAGAAATATTTTTAAAGAGGCAGAATTTGATGGTAGGCCTCTTTTGTGATGATTTTCAAAGGGTAATAATCATTCTCCCTGAATGGGATTCCAACCCGGATCCCTCGATGCCCGGCCGAGTACTTTCGCCAGTTAAGCTATCGCTTTCCACTCAGAAAGAGGGATACGGGTTCGAATCCCTGTCAAGACGAATAAGTTTTACCCTTTGGAAATTATAGAATTGTAATGCGCCATAGCGGATGACTCAGTTGAAAGTTACTCGCGGTATATTCCGCATTTTCCTTGAATTTATGAAATGACGTCAAGAAAAGACTTGTGGAAATTTAACATGTAGCGTAGTTTTGTATGACTCGGAAACTTGATGGTTGAGACAAAAGGTTAAACGTTGATTGGAGGATTTTGAAATGTGGTCCAGGATATTGAACGGAAAGAAAAACACACGATGAAGTTCTACGTGTGGAATGGAAGAGAGGCAAACGAGAGAGAAAAAGAATACCGCTGTCCATTTCGGAAGGAATTAAGGTAGGTAGAAAGTATGAAGTGTTGAATCATGAGTTATTTTAATCTCCATTCCGGGATTTAAGGAAAATGTTTGAAATGTAAGTTGAGACTTAGGAGTACAATGGGATGTAGTGGTCAGACCCATAAAAATATTGCCATTAACTGGTGGCCAATGATTATTAAATTAATAAATCTGACCTTTTGATGACTTTCGTCGGATTATGTATTTTATTTTCCTTTTTAATTCATGTTTGGTGGCTGCCTTTGGTTTTTAGTTAACATTTTTCCCCTAACCCCTAGAATGATGGGCCTTTTGTAGACGAGATGACGCAATGTCAAGTCGGCGTGAATTTCGACATGGTGTAAAAACCTCCCATACTCAGAATTACTCATTGAACTGCAGCCTCTTGGTCTCCTCGCCTTCCCCCAACATCTTTCTTTCCCCACATTCTTCCACTTCTTCGCCTTTAAACACTAGTAACATTTCGTTGAGGTCAGAAGAGAAAAAAGCAAGGATATGGAGACTCCGGTCTTGTAGCCATATGATATCCTGCATTTCTGTATTGCTGCATAAGCATATTTGTTAATTGAATATTTTTCCAGAGTTCCCATTAAAAGGGTACTGCGTTTGAAGGTAATTACAGCAGTAACGCGACCACATCACGATGGGGGAAATATTTGCGCCATGGTTAGATAGAGTAGAGCGCCACCGTTAGGAATTTTCTCATTTGAAATAGTTGTAAGGAGTTGATTGAACTTTCTCCGTCCGTCTGTTATATCGACTATAGTTAACTTAAGCTTGGAAAATGACTTGTGTCCTCCTTGAAACGATATTCATCATTTTCGCATGATTTCGTGCGCTCTAAACGTCTCTGGAGCCGTCTGGGGGCACTTCGTACCCTGTAGACTTTCCTTTAACCCTTGCTCTTAATCACCCACGCTTCCTTTGTTTGTTTCCCTATCTCTGAGTATTTGCTCTAAGATCAAAATCTTTTCCTGAGTACACTCGCTGTTTATTTAAGCGTTCAACACCGCGGGTCTTTCGCGCCTATTCGTAAAGGGAATTGCGTTTGTCATTAGATGGATTATCACCCCCGGCTTCTTTTGATCTCGAAGTGAATGCTCTTTATCATATTATATTCTTACAAAGTGTGAGATAAGCAATCTCAAGCCGGTAATAAAATATACGACGTCAATAGGGTGGTTACCCAGACATAGTTTTCTTGTGATCTTATATTCCCTCCCAACATTTCTTGTGATATTCGTATATTTTCCTCGCAAAATGGTTATCTTCATCCTTCTACGTTCTTAAATTGTATTGTATTATAATGATTATTCGTGAGGTGTGTAAGAACTTTAAAAACTCAGAAAAAATGTAAATAGTTTAGCTTTACATCAAGTTAAAAATTCAACTGAAAATACTGAAAAAGAGGTGAATAAAGCTACTAAAAGAAAAAAAATCAATCCAAAGGTTTTATTCAGATGTTCAGAAGTTAAGAGAACAAAGAGCGTGAAAGGAAGAGAAAAACGTTTTCCTTGGTCCTTTAATGTGAAAACAATTGTACCTCCCGTATAATCAGTTGACCTTATTACTGTATCACTATTTCTAGACAACTGCATAGTTTGTGGTCTCAAAGAAAATTAGCACCGTATAAATTAGCGATGAACCTTAGATGCAAGCCTGAATATCAAAAATAAAGGTCTTACTATCCTCCGCCGGTTCAAGTGCTGTTGAGTGTAATAAAGAACAGCAGCAAATTTCCACTAAATAAGTTTAATTGTAAGACCGGGTTTCGATGTATTACATCTTCTTCAGGTGATGTAATACATTACATAACGTGAAGATGAAGTAATGCATCGGTTATAATAATCGATTTAAGGGCATTTTTATTATGTTCAAATTACACGACATCACGCCTGAAACTACTCAATTCGCTCTTAAGAGTTTTTGTTCACACAGTTTTTAGGGAAATCATGCACAAAGATTTCTGTTTCTATATCAATGAGATTAAGTTTCTAGGAGGTCATATATGGATCTTGACGACAGAAAGATGATTCCGAAACACGAAAGCATTCCCTATATTCATTTTCCCATAGCTGTTACCAATTATTTTTACAAAATAACGTCGGGCTTTGTTAGACGAGTGGGTAACGCGCTCTTTTGCTAACCCGAACGCCGCGATTACGATTCCCACCTATGGCAAAGGTGCTGTGCCTCAGGGACACTCGATGACAGGCCAGGGTCTTATCTGGATCCCAATAGGAGTAAGAACGACCGGAGCCGTCAGGAGAGTAAAAGAAAATCAACTAAAAAATAATGCATTCGAAATGTCGATTGGACTGACTGTAGAGGAGGACATGTAAAACACTCAATACCGTTATAAAAATATCAAATGGCCACAACATAAAGGAGTTACATAGTCTGGGATGAAAATCGAAATCATTATAAAGGATGGAAAAATGTGCGTTGCTTGCGATTCAAAGTATTGTATTACCAGGGATCACATTAAATTTGGGAGCGTAAAACGCAAGATGACGTAAAATAGGCATTTCTTATATATTAAGGGAAAATACATACATACATACATATATATATATATATATATATATATATATATATATATATATGTTTATGGGAAAATATATATAAACATAAACATCGTAATTAACCCGAAGGTCGGTTTGGTAGATGTTGGTAGATTTTACCCAATACTAAGCCTGACGGCATGTGAAATTCAAACATTAGGGTAGGGGGGCCGGTTCCTTTCCCTGTGCCGGTTATGGTTTTCTAGGAAGATCTGGTACCCGAAAAATCAAAACTTGGGTGGAGCTGCAGGTGCCCAGAGTGCCTTGCCCGGGAATCGAACCCGGGCCCCTCCGGTCAGCAGTCTAATGCTCTACCCCCTGGACTACCGCGGCCCACATAAATACATTCAAACACGAAATCCCGCCATTCGGCGAACAAATATTCAATGACATAGAAATAGATATGAGGAAAAGGGATAGGAACACATATAAAGGACGGACACAGGAGAGGTAGGGAAGGCGGAATTGAGTAGATCACAAGTTTAAAAATATATCCTTGACCGGGACTTGAACCACGGATCTTTCGACTTGGGGGCAGATGCTCTAGCCACTTGAACTCTGATTCAATTTAATTTTATTTGGTCTAGTATTTTACACAGCTAGTGTTTACATTATCCATGTCAGCTTACAGATTATTGTTACAGCATATTTTTTTCCTAATATGTATACACATACATACACATTCTACACCGACGAAACGTAATTTACTCTACAATCTGCGGGGGATTTATTATGCCAAATACCCCAATTCTTTGGCCAAGAGATGGCGTTAGGGAGCTGTTTCCTTCTTTATATGTGTTTGCCCTTAAAATGTATTCGCATTCCTTTTCCTTATATCTATTTCCGTGCGAATGGTTGTAAAAATAATAAATATGTATTATATTCGTGTTTACCACTTATATTTATATGAAAGTTATTATGTTCCCTTGGTCTATGAGAAATATCAATGTGCAATCAAAAAATAATATGTTTATAAATAAAAAAAACATTAGATATATATTTGATAGGATTAATTAGTTGTTAATAGCTTTAATCATTTGAATCTTGGTAATAACAACTGAAGTACTGCCAACAATAATATAGTTTTCAATTTTACCAAGCGAATTGCCTGATTCATGCGCATAATTATTACAGGTTAAACTTTAGGTATAAACCTACAAATGTAGTTCCCAAAAGTTGTCTTGCATGTTCATGAAGATATATGTGGCCTAATTTTTCATTATATAGTAGTCTTCGCATATTGAGTATGCGCAAGCTATTAGATATAGTAAGTATTTCATAAAGTGCGGTACATCCCACATTAACGGAAAATTTGGACATTAGAAAGCCATGTGCAAGATGGGATCACTCTCGAGCAAAACCAATGTTGTGAAGATATTTCAATTGAGCGTTTAGCAATGTTTCACAGCAACAAAGCAGAATTTTTGCATCGCTGTATAACCATGGGTGAAACGTGGGTCCATTACTTCACACCCGAGACAAAAGAAAAATCAGAACAATGGATTCAAAAGGGCGAACCGTCTCCAAAGAAGGCGAACACCGTTTCATCTGTACAAAGATCATGGCATCGGTTTTTTGGGATGCCTGTGGGATAATTTTCATTGACTATATTGAAAAAGGAAAAACTATCAACGGCGAGTATTATGAAAACTTATTGCAACATTTGAGCGAAGATATCAAGCAAAAGTGGCCGCATTTGGTTTTGGTTTGGTGTTGTTTCATCAAGACAATATACCAGCTCACAAATCCGTTATTGCAATGGCAAAAAGTTATGAAATAAAGTTTCAATTGCTACCTCATGCATCCTATTTGCCAGATTTTGTCCCCTCGGTTTACCTTTTGCTCACTAACTTGAAAAAATTGCTCGGTGGTCAAAGATGCCGGCAGTTAATGGCTATTTGGAGGAGCAAGACAGTCCTTATTATAAAAAGGGTATCAACTTCTTGAATTTGATACCGAGATCGCCGAGAAAAGTGCATAGAGCTGAAAGGAGATTATGTTGAAAAATAAATACATTTTTTCCTAAATGTTTGTGTTTTCTTTGTTGGGTCGGGTACTTCTGAGATTACTGTCGTACATTGACCCATCGAACCTAGACATCTCCGGAATTTTTTAAGGCCCTTAGGTAAATATTTGGTAAAAATTGACGAGGTTAAGTAGGAAGATCAATGACAGAATATACCGATAGAGTGAGGTGTGATGTACTCAATCATAATAATGTACTCATCATTTCTTCAAGAAGTCCCGCCAGGAAACACGATAGCCGCCCTCCTGGGGTTCTTTCCTATGCACATTGTAAATTACCCGGATAAAAACTCAGGAAAATGCCCGATTCTCCCTTCAGTTTTAGCAGATGATATAATTCATTATTTACTCATACACATAACATATACAATAACATATACAATATATCACAAATAGCATATACAATAAATGCGGTACTGTAGCTGCACAATAATTACAATTCGACTCACTATGACGAGCGATGAAATAAAAAAACCCTTTAAATTTCGATAAATGACGATTCTCCTCTTTATTGGGAAGTCAGATTTTAAAATGCATTGATTTTCCCACTTTCATCAATCGAAAAGATAATCTCATGATTTACATATTTAACAGTTAATTTCACACCAGAAAATAGGTCAAATGTTAGAAGTACTTACACATTTGTGGCTTGAAACAATAGGCAAAGATTGTTCGCTGTGCCAAATGAATATAAATCGTGAGCAATTTCAAGGTATTATACAAATAAAAAATATAATAAACATATATTATCACAGAAAAACATTAAAGTAACCGTTCAACGAATGACAGCTTATTGAATTAGGTTTTAATGGATCAGTATACACTGATGAAATAGTTTCATCTTCGAAATTAGAGAATCCCTCAAAAAAGAGCAATGCTGATTTTTGAACTTTTGCGAAGTAACAGTACCTAACTCATTTGAATTTTCCGTATTTTTACATCAACTCACTCATTACAATGCATTAAAGTCCTACGTTCTACCTCTATTTTTACGCTCCATCATTTTCCTATTCCTCTCAACCCTAAGACTGCATCCTAACCTCATTCGAGCAAGCCTTTTCTCCCATCCCATGGACTTCATTAACGCGGTTGCTTCCCAAATTCAATTCCACACTGGGTAAAATTAATTTTCAAAATTTGTTACAGCTCAGCGCTGAAGTGGTGATTTTATTCGCGTTCTACCGCTAAAAAAATCACTCAGAATGTAATGAGGGAATCTCTTTTGTGATTTTCTTTTAGTCGTAAAAGGAAGGAATTATTTCCAACTCTCCTCATAACAGGCGCATTTTTCAGCCTTCTCCCTCTCCCCTTTTCCTCCAAAGCATTATTCCACGGAAAATAAGCGGGCATTCCCATGAAACTTCTTGGTTTTACAAGTCCAAGATTAGAAGCTTCTCAAGAATGGAGAAGATTTGTACAACCAGAGCGGTCATGGCGCTGAGATGTCAAATACTAATTTTATGATTTTGAATGAACAAGGGAATAAAGCTCTATTGAATGACTCTTTCTGCCGAATTTTTCATTTGTTTCATCTGCCATTGTTGCTCTTCTCCTCCAAGTAACTTCCTACCTTAGAAGATTCCAAAGGCAACGAGAACAAAGGGACCTTGCATACCAATCTCCTTAGCAGTTTTCCATTACTTTGCAGTTCAGATATTTGCCTATTCACCAACTCCCCTCCCTCTTGCAATTATAACGGTCTGTGAAGCAGATGAGACTCTATATAAGGCATTACAGTTGGGGTGTAAAATGTGGTGGGATTCGGACATAGTGCATTCTTAAACTCCTCAGTATAAAGAAACAAAAGGCTCTCCTTCATGCATAGTGTGTGTCAACATTTTCAAGCTGACAATTTTACACCTGGGATGATTCTGAAAATATTTACTAAGAATACATTTCATGAACATATTTCATAAACGTATTTCATAAACATATTTCATAAGTGTATTTCATAAACATATTTAAAAAACGTATTTCATAAACATATTTTATAATAAATGAGTACCTAATTGGTGGATAACTGTGGTATTATTGGATTTCAACACGCTTTTATGCATCTTTGAAATAAATAGGAGGCCATCATTATACTATGGTGGGTAGTGCCACATTACGATGTAAATGAACTGATAGCCGTTCCGGCATTACATTCAGGCAACGGACTTACACTGTGCAGATCACCACAAGCAGATTGCATTACGCACACCTCAAAGCGATTCCACTCCATCATGGATTTGTACCTACCGGGTTAAGGTCGAAACTAGAATTTTCTCAACCCATTTAGCTTTCCATTTGTATAACATTTACCAACCTGGTGAAAATAGCTTCATTAAATTAAATATTTTCTGAAGTACCTGGAAATATTAAAAATAGGATATTATGTAGAAATGCAATATTTCTTAAAACGTGATGCTTAATGCTGATCCATTAGCAGTTCTAAGCTATTGAAGTAGCATACCAGTAGAATTCTCTCATTCATGTTAAACGCGAAGGGAAACATAGGTTGCTGATCGAGAATGAGCATAACGCTAGAAACATTTTTGATGAGTCGCATGAACCAATTTTTATTTTGAAATTAATTTTATTTTTTAATTACTACGAAGGAATGCACGATGTGCACGGAAATATTTAAAAGCTTAGCCATCCCTCGAAGTTCCTATCCTCCTGTCATCACATCTAACAAAACGAACATAATTTATAATAAATGAGTTACAAATGGGTGGATAGCGGTGGTACCATTGGATTTCAACACGATTTTATGCATCTTTGAATCTCATACTACTTTATCTCATTTCATTGATTAATTATGGCTTGGGATATCTTTTACGATGATGACAAAAAAATAAAATTTTGGTTAAAACACAAAGAACGATCCTGATAATGCTATAGAAACCACATCATAGAATACGCATGATACAGCTATTATATGCCGGAAGATGAATGTGGTGACCACGTTCCGGTAAACAGACACTAAATTAAGGTTGTGATGAAATTAACAAAGGCTTTGTTGTTACAATATATCGCCGTGTAGTTTGATGTCCAGGGCAACTTATGTTGGGATTTGATGCTGATAGCGGAGTTTTATTTACGTATCTTATAGCAACACTAATGGGCAAAATGGTTCGCTACAAATAGGAAGAAATTGCAGCAAAGGGAGAAAATATTCAGAAATGATGCTAATATCCTTATGTCATTCGTCAGGCTGAATATCACCGCTGATTAATATTCACGAAGTTGTTAAACACATACGAGGGCGTCGACTGGTTTAAGACCACTAAGAAGTGACGGTCGCCTTGTATCTTGCCTATGGAAAGTCCGACTACCAACCTGTCGGAGGCATTCTTTTATTTCCCTTTGGAAGGGAGAAAGTCGGCAGATCTTTCCCCTTCTCATCGCTAATCCTCCGGCGGTACATCCATTACTGGTGAAGAGATAAACGCCCCCACGGACGGGAGTTTTCTGAGCATTTTTGTAGCCGCTAAAATCAACGAATTACGTCGTATAAAACGCATACAAAAGAGCCATGGAATTCTCCAATTAAATAATTCAACACCGAACGGCGTTTATCAGAGATAAACATACTACTCAAAAATATATTCACAAGTTTCCACAAAGTGAACTCAAGTGCTCGTCTTTTCCTCGCTCCTCATTTCCTCCCAGGCTCTGAACTCCATTGACCCTCCTAGCTGTTGCTCCTTAATCGATAACATGCTGTTCAGTGTTTCTCCAACTCGCAGGGAAACCAGGCCTTGGGCACTAAAAATGTACATAATAGATATAAAATTGCTAGTGAGATTAAAATAAAATATTCATTCAAAATTGAGTGGGATAAATTACACTTGTTCTTTCACGCATGCCGCCGACTTTAGCTAAAGAAGGAATAGGGAGATGTATAATGCTTCTTTTAGTAACAGCGAATTTCAATTAAAATTATGACAGCTTCGTAAAATGTGACGTAGTTTCCGGTCAGTTTTCTCTACTTTATGCTTTACTATGAGAGAATATCACCATTCAAATAAATATATATATATAAATATTGCCATTCGTACTGAATAAGGTTTATCATCAAGGCTCATCATATAGATTCATCATATAGACTCGTCATTTAGATTCATGACGGTCGGCAACCATGTGATCTGAATGAAGACACAGGAGAAAAATATACTTTTGTCTTTCTCAATTTTTATAATAAAATATATAGCTACTCCAATGCTGAATGTTTAATCCATCAATACTAGAATTCTGAGTTACAATGTGATTCAAGGAATAAGTAATCTAAAATTATTTTCCTGGCCAATATTCAGGTTTTGAGAGCAGTGAAGTCCCGGGGTAGAGCATTGGGCTAATGACAGTAGTACCCGGATTCGATTGAGTGCATGCCTCTGGGACACCTTAGCTTCGCCCAAGTTGTGTCATATTTCGTGTACCCGATAATCCTGGGAAACATAGGTGGCACAAAGATAGGAAAAGTAATGGTTCTCGTACCATGAGAGGTGAATTTCAAAATTGAGCTTAATACTGAATGACCTGTAGACACTAGAACTGAAGGCAAGGCTTACGCGTCATCATCACACGGGATCCTTACAAAACGGAACCGATGCCAGGAGTAGAGAAGTAGACAGAAGAGTGCTGAACCAGTTAAGAGACCCAGCGTGGAGTGGCAGTAATATTGAACACAAAAATAGGAAGAAGCGTAGCAAACATAAAGGAGGTGAGTGATAGAATATGATTTATTGAAGTAAAGGCTTAAACAACGAACCTGGTCATTATGCAGGTCTATATTCCAACGACTAACTATAGGGATGAATGAAAAGACAGACCGGTAGGGACCGGAATGTCGCAGCATTAACTCGGACAAAAATAAATTATTATTACCAGAAGGCAGTAGACGAAATAATGAGCGAGTACAAGGGGGTGGGTACAGAAGAAGAAAAATGGGAACATATCAAAACAGGGATATCAAAAGCTTCAAACGAGACAATATGAACAACTAATACGAAATGTACAAGGAAACCTTGGATTATTGAGGAGATGATTACGAATGTAATTTTTAAATTTTAGTTTATCTACCAGTTAAGGTAGGCTGACACAAGCTACCAAAAGATACAGCTTCCCTTGTCTTCCCTAGTGAATCAACCAAACCTTTCTTCACTCCGTATAATTCCTTCCTCTCATCATTCCATCCAACATCCCTATCCTATTCTTTCTTCTTCCTCACTTACCTAACATTGTAACAGTTTCCCCTCTATTACAGCCTTCAACACTCCATTGCCAATCAATATGCTTTGCATCAATTTTTCTTGTCTCTTTATGATTTTTCCCAACAAACTCCTCTCGTCCCCCACCATACCTAGCACCTCCTCCCTTGTTTTCCTTTCTTCCCACTTTACCTTCTCCATCCTTCTCTACACCCTCATTTCAAAATTCTCAAATCTACGCCCATCATCCTGCTTCAATGACCATGCTTACGCGCCGCACATTACTACGCTCCATATCAAAGTTTTAACGAGCCTTTTCTTAACATCCTTACTCAACATCCCTGTCATCAACTCCCTCCTCATTTTGAAAGCCTCTTTGCCCAACGCAATTCTTCTCCTTACGGCCTCACTAGTTTGACCATTTTGGTCCAAAACTTTTTTGAGATACGTAAACTGTTCCACCTGCTCTAGGTTTTTGCCCTACTATTTTAACGCTTAGCTTAGCCTCTTACTTCAGGAAAACCGGAAGGTATATAGATGAAAAAATGAAAGAATGCAATCAAGGATTAAGTAGGAGGAAATTAGAAAAGGTAAATAATAACCTAATTGTTGATGTTGATGTGAGGCACAAATAGGTCGAAAGAAGCATGGGGGAAGAAGCAGCGCGAGGATATGGAGAGTTTACAGGAATGGAAGAAATGGGTGCGCTGTAAAAAGAGGTGAACGACCTACCAGGAAGTAAATTAATGAGCACCATAAAAAGAAAATCATCAATTCAACCGGAAAAGATTCAAGAGAGATGGACAATATACCTAAATGATCGATGTGGTTAATACAGCTGCTCAAAATTATGCTCAGAGAAAATGACGTACGAGATCGCCTCGTATATGGGGATAGCAGATAGGCCCAGACATGCTTAATTGGGAAATAAAAAGGATTTTAAGGGAAATAAAATAAAATAAGGCAGTGAGAATAGATAAAATTCCCGCGGAGCTGATTAAAGGTTTAGAAAACGCGGGCGGTAGAGTTTTTATGGGCTAATTGTAATCATTTATGAGGAATGGACTTGGCCGGAAGATTTTTTCAGATCAGTGTTAGTTCCCATCCCAAAAAAACGGAAGGTCAGCCGTGAGTGAAGACTTTAGAACAACAATATTCACGTCACGCACAGTTAAAGTGGTACTAAGGATCATCAGTAATAGGATATAGAGGAGGGTTTATGATTACTTGAGGATGAAAAGTTTGCATCTAGGAAGAGGACAGGTGCCTATGGCGCCTTGAAGTAGTGAGATCACTAGTATAACGTAGAGTACTGAGTCAGGATGCATTAGTTTATTTTGTATATTTAGTGAATATATTTGATGGAGCTAATTGTGCACTAGCAAATGTAATACAGAAGAACGGAGTAGACTGAAGGGACAGTCGACTTATTCGGTGACGCATGCGTATATCGGACTGCTCAGGTGCGAGTGGAGTATGGAGAGTCGTGGTAAGATGTGCTAGGAAGAGTAAGATAGGCTGTATAGGTATTAAAATTTTAGACTGTATTAATTGCATACAAAAATTTAGTTCTACTATTATTTTAGCCACGGGTGCTTAAATTTGATGCATTGAATGCACTTTATAAATAGTGTGGCATTACCAGAAACGTCTAAAGAGAATATATTAAATTACTGCCGCTTACTTATTAGAATTGAATTAGTGGCATGATTAAAATCACTTTATAACACGCTAAGAATACCTTAAATTGAAGGGTTTAATTTAACAGCAATAACTAACTCGTCCATCAATTTTTTTTAATAAGGGCGAAGTAATGAGTGCAAGTCAAAGGCACAAATTCAACAGGAGCGAGTAGCAGTAAGATCTTTTCTTTGGAATCCCCCGAGTAATGAACCATTTTACTGTGCCTTGATTTCCTTCATAGTACACGCCATTATAAACAGGTTTTGTGGCTTCATATAAAAGATAAAATATAGCCAAAAGAAGAACGCAAGTGAGAAATGGCGATTAAATGATTGAACAAATTACTACGCAGCAGTAAGGACTACATGCAATACCTTCATCGTCTTAGTTATAATAGATAGCAGTTGCGATTTAATCTCGCGAATTCCAGCCCACTACCACTACGTCTTTCATTTGACCCTCAAGCAATAACTCTGCCCTCCTGTTTATACTCTCTCACTATCTATTTTTCCTCTTTTAAGGGCGTGAAGCTGACGAGGTAGGAATGCATGGAATGTGTGAGGACCGCAATGATGGCCTAACATTTGTGGGGAAGGAGGAGAAGCCAAAAGAGTGGAAGACTGGAGAGAGAAGAGTGGAGAAAGACATATTAGGACTAGGAAAAGAAAGTGGCTTATAAAAATAAACGGGGACTAGACAGGAAAGGCACACCTTAAGACACAATGGATTAGTTGGAAACATACAAGGGAAATAACTGTAGTAGAAGGGAAAATTGAAGGGAAAATCCCGCGAGGAAGACCAAAAGATAAGTGGAAAGGATAAATTGGGAAGGATGTAAAACAGAAAAGCTATCAGGGTGTAAGGGAATTAACACTGGATAGAGAATAATGAAGAGATGCAGGGAACCAATTTCAGTATTGAAATACTGATGATGAGACGGGAAAGAGAAGGCTTCGATGTTGGGTACTTTAAGATTGCCCTACTCTCACCACCCTCACGGGGCGTGGCGCGCCCATTTCCCCATACCCTGGCACCCTTTGGGTGGATGAGGATGTAAGGGTCGTTCTGGGGGAGCGAGTTTCGGCAGAGCCGGCCAAACGCGAAACGCCAGATAACAATGGGAACCCCACGTCCTCGAAGGAGGAGTACCCAAGGCAAGATAAAATAAGGAAAAGGTGATAAACGAAATGAGGGCGGAGTGGTTATATGGCGTGTAAGTGGTGATCATTGGGGCACCCTTCATGGTTAGTGACCATCATTCACAAGAGTGATCTCAAAGTAGGGACTTTACTGCAGGTTTGGAAGAGCCGAAAGACCTTGAGAAGGTAATCCTTGGAATAATTTAGCAAAATAAGTGTCATGTATAACCCTATGGCTTTTCTCAAAGTGATCAAGTCCTTAAATGACTGAACGAACAATTGATTTAAACTTTGCACTGTGTTTATGTCTAACATGACAAATTTATGTTTAGGTTCATTTCAAGCTATTTCCGAGGTAAAGGAAAGAGTCCATATGTTCTAATTTCTGTCCTTTAGCGTAATGCCTGCCCTCGGCTCCTCGATTCCGGACGTTAGGAAACCGAAAGGCTAGAAAGCACCACTGAAAGCAGTCATGGCGCTGGATGAGAGAAATTAGAGCAAGCGAAGTCTTTCAATCGCTCAAGCCGAGAAGACGTCAAATACGTAGATGCAGCAATGAGGCTCAAAGAAATACAATTAAAAAGGAATAAAGAGCTATGCAAAAACATTTAAGGTGAGTGTGACTTTCTAGATCAGACAGTTGGCCAATGAAAAAGCGCAACAAAGAAAAATTGAAACATTCAAAACCTGATGCTTGCAGGATGCTGAAGATAAAATGAATATCTGCTGAGATATATAGATAATGATGTTTCTTTTTCGGACGGATTCTCTTCTTCCACCCGTCAGATAAGAGACGAGGTGAGAAAACTGTATCTACAGGAGAAAGAAGACAAATAAGCATTTTGACAGAATAAAGTGTAAAGAAAACGGAAAGAGATTTGGATTTGCTTTGAGCATGGTAGAAGGTATAATATAAAGAATGGTTCCTTGACATTTTTCTTACAAGAAAGAAAGATAAACACGCAATCGAAATAAAACGGACAGATGTTGGATAAGCTATTAGGAGATACGTCTACAAAAATAATACGCAATCCACCTGAATGGTGTGCGACAGGGTGTTTAATCACCAGAGGGTAAGGGATAAGGGAGAGGAAGGGTGTTTACAGGGTTGTGAAACGGTAAAAAACATCCACTCAAAATGACTGAAAATACGTGCATGGTCATTGTATATGTATACTTGTTTGCGGAAAAATTATTTTTAAACAAGTGATAATTTTACCCACTGGAGCAGTTCTCGGCAATAAAAAAGGGAGGGAATTAAAATTAGCCACAGACCGATAGACCACCACGACACCAAGACAAGGCATGCGGAACCGCAAAACAAAAGCGGTACAATGCAACAATTTCAGAGTGTAAAATCATTCGCCTTGACTGGGATTCGAACCCAGATCCCTCAATATCCAGTCGAGTGCTCGACCGGATATTGAGGGATCTAGGTTCGAATCCAAGTCAAGACGAATGATTTTTACACTCTGAAATTGTTGCATTGAAATGCACATTAGCAGATGACTCCCTTAAAAGTTACTGTTGCGGCATCTCCCGCAGTTTCTTTGGAACAAAATCGGTACTGAAACTAGTATATGACAATTTAGAAAGGAAGGAGACATTTTCAGAAGGAAGGGTTTATCATGCTAATCCGCCAGACATCCCTTGAGGGTAAAGTTGGTGACTAGGGCTCTGATAAGAATTTTCAGTAAAGACCGCCACAAAGTACTAGCTTCATCTTTGCCAAATGTGGAATATTAAGCGGTTTTTGACACAAGAAATCTCCGTAAAGCCAAAAAATATAGAGGCCGTTATTCACTAATTAACCACCTAAAGCCCTTTTTATCAGCATGTGATAAACCGTTCAGTTAGTTGCAAGAAGGTGGAGGGTTATTTTTTATGATAATTAATATTGATAAAGCACACGAACTTTGATGTTCACGTTGTTAAGTTGGTTTCAGTCAGAGTCCACATTAAAATCAGTTATTGATCTCGCAAATAATCGTTCTTTTGGGAAAGCCATTCAGTCAAAGTAAAACTTACAGGTCATCACAAGAGTATTCGTATTTAGATTCTGATGAATCTTAAGCAGGTGAGGTCATATCACGTCACGAACTAACAAAAATAACTGATGTTGTGAAAGACAGAGATGTTCATTACCACAGGAAACTATAAATCTTTTGTAATATAATGTATCTCGCTCCAAATTAAAAACATCATTCAAGCATATATCCCACGAATATCAAATTGAACACTTTTCCAAGGTGAATCGAATAGTCTATCGTGTCTTCGTATTCTTCAGTGACCATCGTAAATGTAATTCTTCGTAATTCGTGTATTCTTCAGTGACCATCAAACGGAGGAGCCTTAAAAATATGCCGGAGTGGCTGCTGAGAGTATATCATAACTCGAGAGAATGATGTAACTCATAGCTACCAACGTAAGAATTTATTTTTTACGTATATTTTTTCCTCCCTCCCGTCTACACCCATACCAATCCAATTAAATACGAGTATACGCTTAAAGTGGCTTGCATTTGAATTTTTAAATCCTTCCCGGACTAAATCTCTCTGATTAGCATACATTCTCCTCTCCTAGTCCCTCAACATTCAACCATCCTATGCACCGACCTCTTCGTGCATAATTCCCCCTTTCCCAAATTCTCCTTTTCTCCTTCCCTAATCAGCTACACCCCTCACACTAATGAAGGCGACTTCAACCACTGTTTTATTAGAAGTGTCGTTTTTGTATGTGTTATTATTTTGTGCATTCATCAGTATTTTCTGTGTCACGTTACAATTCTAAAACGCCACAACAGTGAAGTTTCTTTGTAAATACACACACACACATGATGCTCACTTCTCTTTTTAATGGTCAAGCTCAAGCAAAGCTTGGCTAGTATGTAAGCTGTAGGTGGGAGTAATGACAATTACAGAGAGGATGAACGGAGTCTTTCCCTTTGACAAAATGTTATCCTGAAAGACCTGCCAGTCTGATACATTATACATACCAGTGGGATGACTTTATTACCTACAGGACACACTGAAGACTGACCTTCACCGATGTATCAACCCCGAGTAAATAAGGTGAAATTGCTCTCCTTAAGTCCCTAGTTGTATCTCGGACGCATCACTATGCAGGTAAAATGACGTTTGAGCCAGCGAACCGTAAGAAATGACAACTGGGGGCTATAACTTACGAGGCCTCTCCGAGCTAAACTCTTGGTTGGTGAAACGGACGCGCCGAAGTTAGAGCGGCTTTACCCACATCATTCCTTGAATCACGGAGCTTACTCTCCGCAAGTTACACCCGTAGGTGTCCATGGGGATGTTTTAAAAGCCAAGGGAGACCCGTGGAGAGTGTGGATTTGCAGAGAGATGACAGTTTCGCTGAAAATTTGAACTTTGCCCTCACGCAGAAGGAAACCTTTGCCTCCTCTAATCGAGACAATAACCCTTATCCTGGGCACAAAGGAATGCAAGGAAAGAGAGAGAGAGAGAGAGAGAGAGAGAGAGAGAGAGAGAGAGAGAGAGAGAGAGAGAGAGAGAGAGAGAGAGAGAGAGAGAGAGAGAGAGAGAGAGAGAGAAGGCGAGACAGCTAGACAGGGGAGAAATGAAGATGGATGGAAAAATTAATGAAACACTTCGCGATGAGGGAAGAAGGGGAGCAAGGAGAAAGGGTGTGGCAAGCTGAGAGAGACATGTAACGATGTATGGGGACAGAAATGTGGGTAGCTGGACGAATAAACGGATCAAGCCTCATGAAATTTCTAAAAGCTCTGATTATTAATTGTATTACGTGTTTCAAAACACAGTTAATAGAGTACAGTTTACTCTTAACTATGATGAAAGCGGACAAACAGAATTTTTCTAGAACATAATCATCTACTAGTATGCTAATGATGACCCTTTATTCTCTTTTACGAAGGACAGTTTGGTGTTAATGACAAAGTCGGATAATGTTTTTCGGAGAACACAATTAACTATTAGAAGCCGAAGCGCAACTACACATGTGGCTCATACGAATTTAATATCCTTTAGAAAGAAGAAATATTATTTTCAGCATAGATTTATTATTCCAAGACAAACCCAACGGTCCGATTTCTTATTTCCTGACATACCAACTCAATTATCTTCAGAATCGGGACAGAAAAAAAGTTGGTAGATGGTTATACATTTGTTTCCTTGTCAATCCGTATAGAAAAGAATTATAACAAAATAAGTGCTACTTTATTTTACGGTAAGTTGTGACAAAATCCATCGCTATACTCAGTAATATAACGTATACAGTTGGGATTATGGTATTAAGTTCCTAATATATTTGTACGTTTTCTCAAAAATAATTTGGCACACTGTTATCGGTACGTTATATTAAGATCCACAAATGGCTTAAGGAAGAGTGTACGCATTAGATATATTATGGAGGTAATTATGAATATAGATTATAAAATAATTATACTTGAATAAACGGAAATGATAGATTTAAGCTTTTCAGCTTGTCTGCCGATTAATTTATTGCAGTTTGGAAATTTGATCATACTTACCAATGAAAAATGTGCTTAAATAACCAACCATATTACCAATAGAAGCTTGAAAGTACCGCTGGTTTATATTACTTATTGCCTCAACCATCAAACATGATACCGCTTTTGATGATAAAGTGTTTCTGTGATCTTAAGTGTATAGGCATAAAAATAAAACCATAAATGATATAGTTTACACGACATTTGAATCATAATACAAAATTCGAATTTTTCAATCAAAGATAGCAGATCTATCACTGAATACTCGTTAATTGTACAAGTACGTACGTGGAAAGCTTTCTCTATTGTGAAGCATTTCAAAACAATCAACTTAAAGACATTTTTCTCTAAAAGTGAATATGAAAAGATGGATGTAAAATATCTACTGAGAGGAGGTTAAATATTTCTCTCTATTTAGAATTGGAGTTAAGGATAATATATCTCCTGTGTCACATCTTGACCGTAAAATTTGGAAGTCATGATATTTTATGCACATAGAGGAGTCAGGTGTTAAAAGGAAAACATGCGTAAGCAACGTCTAGTGTTATTCTGTAAATACTTACCGTTGTAGTTGTTGAAGTTTAAGAAATGAGGGAACCTTTAAATTTATAGCTTTCTAAACTAATCAGGTCAATGTTTTAGCTTTCAAATACCTATAATTGAGTGGGATTAACCTACTTCTACATTGAGAGTCAGATATTAAACAAAAGTCTTTCAGAAATCTTTTTGGGACACCATATAGTAGGGTAAATTGTTACAATGAAGAAGAGCTCATGTGAAGGTTGGAAATTTGATTAATACTTTTGAGAGTGGTTTAATTTCAAAGGCAAAGACATATTTATGATATATGGGGGGGGGGGAATGTGTCTGAAAGGATTTTCTTTCTATATAGAAAATTGCGAAATGATATAAAATTTATAAACTCTTAAAGCATAAAACTGTCCGATTAAAACTTAAACATTATTACAATTTGGATAGTGTAACGATTGTACGTCATATAACGATAAAAGATAGTCCATGATGACATATTTAAAATTAAAAGAGGACACTGATTTAAAACTGTTTTTTATGTGATAGTTTTTGAGATAAAAGTTATGAAAAATGTTAACTCTTATAGATACGTTACATGAGAGATTTATATGAGAATTATAATGGAGCTATTCATTATTGAGAGATTCTAAAAGAAAAATATCTAATGAAGCCTTAGAATTAATGTTTTATCCGATAATAATTTTACAAGAAAGTTCTAGGAAGTGTTTCTCTTGCGGGTGATAATTAAAAGTCCATAAATGATCATTAAATAAAATCTATTTTATTAGAGATACTAATTTTTACACATGGATCCTATGGCAATCAAGCGTATTCGCGAAGCACTCCAAAGACATGAAAATTATTTACCACCGTAGGTAAGTATCGTTATAAAAAAAGGGCTTTAAATTCTTCCTTTCCTTCATTTAAGTCTAACATCCCGTAACACCAAAGAATGATTCAGTTTTTGAGAGATGGGATTTACCCTTTCAAGGCAAGGAGAAGCTGGATCTCTTATATATGAAGTAGCACAGAGAACCATGGTCTTAAGATACAAACTTTAAAATTTCATGTGGTAATCACTTAAGAGCCTTTTATATTCTGAATGTGTAAGACCATGCGTGTCCTCTTGAAGTCTCAGTAAATCTGAGAGTAGCCTTCGAACTTGGCATCCCCTTTTCAGCGTGGAATGCCATTATCTCCATCCAATCTTGTTTCCGCTTCCTCACGTATATTATATTGCCATACATTACACACACAGCCATACATTACACACATTGCCATACATTACACACACACATACACAGTAATTTCAAGTAATATATTCCATTTAAGTAACATAAAAATGTTGTTTCTACAAAGTTATTTCTTCATGACTTGTAAAATGACAAAGCCATGACAACGTTTCCGCAGAAAATCATTGAGAAGCAACAACGCTAAATATAGATTAACAGTGTGCTTAATTCTTCTCAATTTTAGTTCTCAATGCCTTATTTCTTGTAGCTCTTGTGATACGCCCGTAATGGGATTGGAAAGATGGCACTTTAATTCCTTAAGGCGACCTATAAATATCTCTTTTCAAGGCTGCGCGAGGATTTTCATAATTTTTTAGGGCACAATAGAACGTTCAGTGATATCCGAAGTCTAGTTCATTTCTGTGTCTATGATTAAAACTAACAGGAACAGGGCACTATTAGAGTGTATTAACTAACTTCTACCCCTAATTAGACATAGTATTTATTTTCAAATGGGCTAAAGAGCTAGAATATATACGTACACAAAAGGAATAAAAATGTCTTTTTTACTAGGATAAATAGCAATAAAATACCTAATATCGTATAGGAAAGGAACCCGATAATGGCTGTAGGAAAAAATGGGAGGGGAGCAGGGAAGTATTGAGAAGAAGGGAATGTCGTAATTAACAAAATGCATTCGATGAATTCAATAGCATAATAGATAAAAATAGGTGGAAACAGAGAAGTATATTTTGATAGATGATATTTAAGAAGAGTAAATAAAAAGCAAGTAGGAGTGAGGATTATCAGATAATTAATTATTGTGCAAAAGCGAGAAAGCAATTGGGCACTTGAAATTATATATAGAGCTTGCTGGAGATATAATGGATCTAGAGAAATTGAAGGTGAAATATGTACACTATATTTAAGGAAAATTCAAGGTAGCTGTGGAGGAATTACAAAGGAAGAAAAATACAAGTTGTAGGAGATAATGGACGAAACATGAACCGATGAAAAATACATTGAGCAAAGAAAGCCATAATGCATTTACTCATCAATCACACGTTTTAAAGTATTTCATTTAAATTGTCCTAACAAAAACGTCGTAGATAAATAAACATTTTTTATTTCTAATTATGAAAATTAGCTACATTCGTCACAATATTTCACACTTGATTTTAACAAATATTTCAGCAATTACTTTCATAAAATCTATTGCTTGCAACACGTCATGCAACAAAATGATAAAGCGTGATTTTTGCAAACAGAAGACACTAGAACCGACGATTTTCTCGAATATTTATTCGTTCAATAATGATGGAAAAAGAGAAAAACTGAAAATAGTACATCACAGCGAAAGTACAGCAATTTTATTTCACTCAGTGAGTTGAGCTTAAATCAATTTTACTTTGAAGGGACTTCCTATTTTTCACTGATTACCCTGTTTCTGTATTCTTCAGTCTCCTCAACCGTAGCAATCTTCCTCTGCCAAACCCCAATCCCGCATCATCAGGGTATTTTCAAAATTCTCACCTAAGGCTAAAAATATAATTCATACACGATCTTCCTACAGTAAACCCTGCCTGATCTTCCCTTATTATCTCTTCCATCTCAAGTTACAACCTAACCTTTGCTGGTAAAAGTCTATGCTGTTACGGATGTCATTATACTAATTTCACTACAATTATTTGGTATTTCTTAATTCCTTTTTTTATACACAGCGCAACTATACTTGTAAAATAACACTTTCTTCCGGTATTTCATTTCCTTCAAGTTATTGGTTAAACATTTAACAGAGAGATCATATCGACTACGGAGGTCTATTTTATATAATTCTATCACAATTCCCATACCTTTCTAATCATCACCTTTCTAAGTGCCCTTTTCACTTCTCTATCTCACAGCGGCTCCATAAACTGAGTTTTACCGCTAAATCAACAATTTTCTTTTAATCAGCTCTATCTTTTCTCATCTAAGAATAAATCGAAATGTTGTTTTCATTTCGCCAAAGACATCGGTTGTAGAGGGAGTGTATGAATGCTTATCATTTTCATTTTTCTTTTCATTCTCCATGGTTCTGCAATTCTCTATCTCAGAAAGTGATATATTTCCCCAGATAATCTTTCCCATGCATTTGGAAAATTTTGTACACCTTATTGCATGCCTTGCACATATCTTCAACATCCCCTGAGTTGAATCAGTTTGGTTTCAGTATCTTCTATTCATCTATAACTGCTTCTATGGTCATTCATCCAGTTCTTCCTTTATTTCTTCTCTCCCTTCGTGAAGATTCTTCGGCTGCTTCCGCAATCGATTGTTCCAAAAACCCATAAATTCTTAGGTATTCCAATCTTCATCGGCCGCAGGCAGTCTTTTCTTGAATCTTTATTGATATAAATATTTCCAGCTCTCTTCCTACACCAGATGTACCATATACTCTGGATGTTAAATAATTGTGGTTTCATTACCCAGCTCCTTCCCATTGTTTCTCATTTAACACTGACAGCAATTTATATTTCTGACACGACTAGATGATGACCTGATCTATATTCTATTCCTCTCCTTACTCTCATATCACGTAATTTGACCAAACATCGTTTTCTTACAATTACATAGTCTATAATTGATTTTATTTTTCTCAGTAGATTATTTCAAGTATTCACGTTCAGTTTTGAGTTTCATGATAATGAAATTTTATATTCATAAGAAAATCTCCCTGAAACTTACATACATCAATTTTATCCCACTATCATTTTCAGGGTCGTCTACCCAAAGACCTATTACTTCATCCTCGTTCCTACTCTTCCGTTAAAGCCGCCCATTATTACCAACTCACGTGCATCCGGACAGCCGTCAACACTTTCTCTTATCATTTGATTAACCTTCTTTCAATTAGTTTTTCCTTGTTTCCATTTCTTTTTTACGAGAAACGCTATCCCATATTTTGCTCTAGTAGTTATTTCTACTCCACTTCAGAAAATAATATGATCACCAATCAATTCCTATCTTCGGCACATTATGTCCCCAAATATGCCACTAAATTGCAGCAATTTCAATATTTCATAAATTAAGGTCCATTTAGACCTTTAAAGTTTCCCCCACCCTATGTTGTGGGAAACACTGTTTCTGACTTCTCTGCCATGGTCTGCCCGTCTTGAGAGGCCCTACCGGTAACTAAGACACCGCTGGCATGGCCCTCGGCTCCATCGGACCGCGTAAACCCTTCCGCCCGTCAATTAAGGTGCCACCGTCAAGCCAGATTCCCTTGGAATGGCAAATGAATAGTCATTTAAGAAATCATGTTTAGTGCTAGAATTCCGAATTTTGGCGAAATCTAATCAGAAAGTTTTTCAATTACTTTCATTTATGAGGAATTACAATTTTGCAGCGCTGAATTACGCAAGGAAGAATTTTTTGATTCGGCGTTCAAGATATGTATTGATCCAGATTCTCATTTTTCTTCAATTTACAGAATGAGAGCATTTCATATTAATTTGCATTTTCGTGAAGAATATCATTTGTAATGAACGGTTTCGATTATTGGCCCTAATTCATTAAAATCTCAAGCGCACCACTTCCAAGTCATCATGAATTCCTTCCAATCAAAACAAATTCAAATCAAGAAATATCATAAACATGAACTTCAGAATCGAATTATCGAAGCTTGTACAATTAAAGGCGTTGATGAATTTTACTCAAGGAAGAGATTGTATCCTCCTGCGTATGATTCCCGGCATATTGAGATGTCAATCTGCTTAATGGCACATTTGCTCTGCTTACCGACCGAAACAAAAAATCTACTCGTGAGGAAACCAGATAGAGCAAACAATAATATTTGAAATATTTTAAAAGGTTTTTAATTAATTCTTAGTTCACTAATTTCAAGACATAATTCAAATTTTGACTGATGTTTACAGTCATGTCTAATACAGTAATACGCCTGTTATAACTTTACTATAATTGTGTTATAACTTAAAATTATAGTAAAGTTATAACAAGTAAAATTATGCAATAACTATCATTTGTCTTTCTATGAAATATGAATTTCGTATCACAAATACGATGTTAAATTCCAATATTCAGAAAACAACTTTATTTAAAATTTTTACTGTGGATAAGAACTCTGTACGTTGAAGTTTAAAAGCTTCTTGTTCAAAGAACACGCATAACTAGTTTACGATATTTTTATAGAAGTAATAAGATTATAGAGGCTAAAGGCAAAAAATACGTGACATGGAAGGGAAATGTTCGAGATATGGGGAAATAAAATGAACGCGTGACATAGACTTTAGCTGATAGGAAAGTAAGAAAACAAGTTTCAAGTGCTTACCGATATTGGCAACTTAACGGAATCATGCTAGACTTAGAAAGTGGGGCTGAAAAAATATAAAACAGCGAAAATGAGGCAAAAAGCCGAAACTGATCAAAAGCAGAGAAATAAAAAGAAATATAAAACGCAAGGATAAAATGGAAGTGAAAAACGAAACAGTCAATATGTGGACCAAGCGAGCGAAGTGTGACAATTTCCGACCGCGAAATTACTACCTCTTTCACATCACAGTTGGCAAACGACTCTTTCCAAATCTTATTAGTTTTCTTGGGTTAAAACCCAATTAAATTTAATCAGTCATAAATCAAGTCTGGAAAGTATTAGATTGCTATGGTCATTGGCATTATTATTAACTATTTTAATTGGTGTCGGAAAAATGAAGAAACGGCACTGGAAATAACGTTTCTCATTCCCACGAAAAACACAAATTATGAGTTTATGACTTAACCAGCATTCAAACGAATTTTTAACCGCACTCGAAACTTAATTCACGCATCATTCAGACGAAATTTCTGAAGAAATCACGAAAAAATAACGCCGCAGAGGACAATCAAGTTTCCAAAGAATTTCAGAGTTTAAGAGAACACCTCGATAGCTTAACTGGATAAAGCACTCGACCGGACACTGAGTGATCCGGGTTCGAATCCCGGTCAAGACTTTTGCACTCTGAGATTGTTGCATTGACAATCAAGTTGAAGTTGACAGTGAAGTTGAATGAGATTGGTAAAAACTTAAGTGTAAGATGTGAAATGTTTGGGCAAGTTGGTTTTTTCTACGGAAATGAAGATGGCTGGGTAAAAAAGAGGAGGATTAATGGAGGAGAAAAAATGTGCACAAATAATAATTATGTCTGCAACATGTATACGTGAAATAACATAAAAAAATAGAGGAATGCTCGATAACTAGAACAACAGAGGGAATATTGTGAGGCCGTGCGCATACCCGTTAACTCGTATTGGAAATCATCGGAAATGGATCCCGCGTTGCTGGTGGGAACAAGATTACCGGGAGGTCATCATTCATCCACTCTCACCTCTTCTAATACCAATATACAAGCACTAAATCTCTCACTTCATCAAAGGACAAACATTTGCCACGCTTCGCACTCTAAGACAGCATTACCGTTCCCGTTATATACAAACTTAATCTATGATTCTGATAAATAATGAATTTTTATTAATTGATGAAACACGTGAATATTTTTACCTTAAGATTTTCCATAAAATGTTAATCTTTCATGGCAAACACTTTGTTTGACGGTTTTCTACCGTTTTGCTTGATAAATACACCCAGCAATTATGCAGAGTTAAGTGTCTCAGTTTGTCATAAAATAATGAATTTTCCGGCTTTATCTAATTGCATAATTCCACCAAGTATGTGCGATGACTTGTGGCACCGGAAGTGAATAACTGTTTTCGATATCAAGGACTGAACGTCACGAAAGTGCTTATAAGTATTATATTTTTTTCTTGGAAATTATTTGTGATGTATTTTTTTCATTACTTTTATAGTTATATCAAATAATTATGGCCAATAGATCGATATATTTTGACCATTTGATAGTCAGGGAAATTTGTAACAAAGTGAGGGCAAAAATTGCAGAAGGGTGTTTTTAGGTTGTATTAGGACGGGTGTCGTTAGGATCGGTCTCTCTCTCTCTGTGGATAACGGCAGGTAGTATCCAATAAAAGATGACATTTTCCACAAATACCTCCGGCACGACCTTTTCATTTCATCCTCTGACGCAGTGAAAAATACCGAAACGTCTTCTGTTTACCTGCTATTTTTCTTTACTTCCTCAATTCCGATACTTCTGAGATGAAAATATTCATAAAAGTTGCAATAGCTTCAATTCATATTAAAGAGGGAATATTATATGAATTCCTGAAAGTTTTGGACATTTTTCAGAGCAAAAATCAACTTTTCAAATATTTCCTCAAAATTTTCTTGATAACGGCACGAATGCACAACTTTACTGTATTATATAATTAAACAACATACATGTACAAACGTAAAAATGACCTACCGAAATATAAAGCGTCGAATCGCTTAAATACTTTGTTGTCCACATTCCCGCGACCCCTCCAGGGTAACACCCATGCGTAGAATATATGGGCAAGCTGGAAAAATGATAGGATTTATCAGAATAGTATTTGGTAAATGTGACGAAATGGTTTAAGGGAAACCCGATATTTTGCATGCTAGACCCCATATAGAATATGGCATTAGTATATTGGATCCTTGTGGAGTTGGACTGATTTGCCGAATTAGATTGCGAGTTCCGCAGAAAAGGTTGGATTTGAAAAGCTATTAAATCTTATGACAACAAGGGTATACATGGAGCAGATTAATAAAATGGAAGATAAACTTATGTTTTACAGAGAAATATCTACCCTGGCCGTTGGGTTTTTCGTGGAAGTGTTATAAAAAAGAAATGAAAGAAAACAAAGCAACAACAATCCCTAAAATATGTAAATGGAAAATCCTTTTGAATTAATTATAAAAAGCAAATAGAAAAGTACAAAAGGGAAAATATTGGAGATTAAAGTATAACGGATAACTGCTCTCCATGAGATAAATTCCTATGAAACCTCTTAGGTATATTATGGAAATACCCATAGGCTATAGCAAGGATATTCTATGAAATCACGGATATACAGCAAGGATACCCAATTACTCGGATGCACACTGTCGTGATTGACGGGATAACATTACTAACTTTCATGATTCATTCTAGTCATTTTTTAAGATGACTATGAAGGAAAGGGCTTCATTCATCCATCCTTTTTAACTAACTCTTTCGTGGTGGACTTGTGCAAAAGCACTGCCGTTCTTTTGCCAAGCTATTTATTACCTTGTGACGAGTTTAACTACAACGCTCCTCAGTGAATGTGAGAAGTCAAACAGGAAGTTTTCGCCATATATGACTTCATCTACGGCTTAGTAGTTGGAAAAATAGTCCCGGAGAAAAAAGTTCCTCATGCAAGCAGAGAAGGTTGTGTTGGTTCAATGTCCTCTTAGGAATAGATTTACTCTCTCATAAGTTAGGGTTTATCTTTCTGCGGCAAAGCATAGAAAGAGCGAAGGGAAAGTTTTAACCCAGCACACGCCATCCTTTGCCCTTGAGGTAAATTGAGCTCAGGACGACGGAGACTCATATAGAATTGAAGCCTTTCGGGAATCAAACTGCGTTCTCATTCTAATATCATGTTTTTCTTTCTCAGCATCATAAACTTAATTTAGATTGGTACCGTCTGCGTAGGATCATATATATTTTTCACGGATTTATTTTAAATGGTTAATTATGTACCTATGGATGGGTAAATATCGATGAAGTGCGATCATTGAAATTATTGTAAGGAGAACTACTGCATTCTGCAAAATGTAACCAATCAAAAATAAACTACTGTACTTATAATATATCAATAGCATCCCAGTTAAAACAAACAATGCGTTTTCAAAGGAAATATATTCTCTTTATGAGCAAGTGATAGCATTTAAGAGAGTGAGCTAATTTTTAGAGAGGAAATATGTATTATATTATATACGATGCCAATTTTTTTGTAGAGAAAGCTAAATAAATACAAAATATATTACCATAGTAAAATAATGAGTTTAAATCTTTTGCTTTTGTAGATGATTCCTTGAAGAGATTCAATGAAAAATAATTTTTATAAGTGATTAACTTTTTTTGTTATTTTCAACAATCCGTCATATGGTCATGATCTTTTTCAGAGAATGTAGTTAACTGGGTTTCAATTAAATTTGGAAAAGGCCAACTAATGTAGAGAAGACGTAGTGTAGGTCGGATTGATATTTTTAATGGTAAATAACTGATAAAGGCTTTTTAGATCACGAGGAGGAATATGCTATCTTTAAAAATAAGATTGGATTACTTTAAGGATAGGCTGAGTAAAAAACTGTTTCACGGACCTTCGGTAATATTCATCCCATAATTGATAATTTTTCATCACTGCTTCCTCCGGTGTATCAAAAGAAGATGCTGAAAAAAAACATTGGCTAAAAGGACGAGAAGTAGACGTTCTCTGGAATTTTGGAATGTGTCCTTGGTGGACGAAATTTCACACCTCATTTCTCCACCCCGTTTCCCGTCGAAGTTGGGGAGGGTTAGAGGTGAAAAGCAAGGGGTCAGGAGTTGGCTACATAGCAAACCATAAAAGAGGAGAGATGGTTGAAAAAATAAAATGGTCACAAAAACGTATTGGTATTGGAGAGTTTAGGGAATACCCGTGTATCGAACTAGGAATGCTACTTTGTCGTAGACAAAGAGCCCAGAGATCCTTGCGTCCGCCCCTTGATAATCGCCAACCGTGGCCTTAAAGCTTACTTCACCAAGGGCTTATGTGGGAAGAGAACGAATCAGAGGGATGCGGTCCTGGTGAGGATGAGGAGGAAGATGGATATGACTGAGGAGGGAGAGGGATGAAGTGGATGTCGAGGCGGGGGGAGGGGGTGGTCAGAGGAAAGAAAAATGTGGTCATCCTGCCAGAGTGGGCGTGTTCGGAGGAGAGGGCGTGAGAAGGGGAGGGAGCTAGGGAGGAGAATTCGAGAGAGAATGGAAATGGGTCGTTTGTGGTTTTTGCGAGCAAAGGAAAAGGAAATACAAGAAGGGTAGGGACAAAGGAGTAGAGAGAGGAAATAGACCTGCGTGAGAATGAAGTGGGAGTACAAGCAGAGTGATGAAGTGATGAAACGGATGGAGAAGGACAAATGTAAAATATCATCACAATCCCGATTGAACACAAGAAAAAATACTCAAAGGAAGATCACGGCCCGCATGAATTTCATCCTTAAGAAAGGGAGTACAAACAACGGCCCAATTTCAACCACGTAAAGAATGCGTACGTAAAACCTAATATCGTAAACATTCTCTTAGGTGTATCGATTCAAATAGATGTTTACTCGTCCAGCAATATTGCTAACACTTGATCGCCATTTGCGACCAAGTCTTACATGCAAAGTATCAAGAAAAATTATTATCCCTCTAGAATGAAAAACCATGATGTGCTAATATTATAAATAATGTACAGAAACTCGGAAAAAAATAAAACTTATTTGGAAAATTCAAGTGATTATTATTATCGAGGAATAATGACACCTAGATCCGCCGGAAAATTTTTCCTGAGATCTTAGTTCTACACAAATTCACCTGGAATTACATTACAATTTTAAATATTTAGCGTGTTTATACCGGATGGAGATTCGCTATCTTATTTGTAGCGGCAGCTTTAAACATTGGATATCGATTTTAGAGATTTTTTAACCCTTATTTTATTACTTATCATTAGGGTAAATTCATGAAAGCCTAATACTTAAAAGGAGATTTCAGGATGTAATTAATCCTCAATAGGTAATGCTCCCTTTAAGAAATTTTCAACAGCTAAAGAGAAACGAAGGAAAAGATTTGGAAACCTAAATCCATAATGACCACAGTTTTCATCCGAATTCGCACTCAATATGTTCTTCCCCCTTTGGGATCTAACTCATGAAGCCAAATATTTTTCCCTTTTCCGAAAAAATTTAAGACCATTTTAATTTTATAATATTTGACTTATAATTATCATGACTTATATAATATTGTAATCAAAACTTATCATGAATACGTCTATTAATATTAGGAGAAAGGCCAGGTCCTTGAATCATCATAAATGGGAAAAATCGTACAATGTTACAAAAGATCAGGTATGAGTTATATGATAAGGTTAAATTGAGGTTACATACAATTAAGTAATTAAAAGTTCAGTCTTAGGGTTGACTAAAAGATATTTTACAGGAACCAAATAACCCAATATTTTAAAAGAAAATTTGTATAAAAACAAATAATATGTAGAAAATATATTTAGGGCCAAAACCTGATTTAGAAATCGCGAATATTAGGTGAATACTATTCCAAAATGTGAACCCAAAGTATTGTTGTGCTTAATAAAGAAATTATTTAAATTGGTAATACATAAAAAAAATCCAGTTTACAATAATTACAGTCTGGTTGTACGGCATAGAGGGCAAAGCGTACTTGGAGGGAATTAAAAATAAACCATGAGTGAGGAAACCCTCCAAAATTAAACATTATTAGCATTAGCCGACTTCCTCGGTTATAATTAGCCCATCGAACTATTGTATCATGATGCTGCTGTAATATATATTTCACACCAATTTAATTGATACGTATCTTGATGACGAGGAAAGAAAATACTGGAATATATATATACAGGTATATATATAAATTTATATACACACACGCAACAATCATAATTTACCAAATTGTAGCTTGGTGTAGTAAACCACTCCGAAGGCCAAATTCATCTCTCGAAGGCTGGTGGCACAGAATCAATAGGTTTTTACTGCATCAGCTGTTCGTGTGACAAGTTACCAGCAATATAATTTATTTAAGTTTTGTAAGAAAAATAACACATTACTGCTGGTTTTAAAATCTCTATGTTGACAGGTACATAATGGTACGACCTGTTATTGATTTCTCTTGTAAATATTACCCGTTGGTAATGAAAGATCTGGTGCTTTCCCGGCGTATTAGTTGGTTGAATTCTTCTCGGGTCTTCCAGCGGGTCAATGACTCCATGGCAGCTATGGAGCCATTGACCCGGTGGAAGACCCTAGAAGAATTCACCCAATTACCCGTTGCTATTACATCAAAACAAAGTTTTAATAGAGTAATGTAGTATTGTTCTAAAGGAGTCTGTGCTCAACCATTGTCTTTCGATGGAGCTCTCAACAGACATTTTCCGAGGTTGCCAAGGGCCGTTTTAAGAAAATTCACCATGAAAACCCCCACGTAGGGACACCTTGGGGTTGCATGTTGAGTTTTAACTATTTTTTATAGTATTACATATCTTCATTAAATAATAAATATACATTTTTAATTAATTTCAATAAAATTTAGTACTTTTTTAATTATTTTAACATAAAAAAAGGAATGATTATATGAAAAATTCCATGCTCTACGCACTACCCTAACGGGTTAGAACAGGACTATAATGCACCTTGGCAATACAAACTACGGTATTCCTAAGTTCTTATATAAATGACACAAAGTATCTTTCCTACAAAAAGGGAAAATTGCAAAAATTCATTTTCAGCTCTGAATACTTCCTACCTCCCTAAATCTCATCGAAAATGCCTAATATTATGCTCTCTTTTTCTCACCTCTCCGCACACACACCTGCAAGAAATCATATTGTGGAAGAAGTTGATAGTGTATACGATCAATTAGAGGAAATAGTGGTGGTTGTTCCCAAAAGGAGACATTCCATATTAATGGGGGATTACAACGGTAGGCAGAGGGAGAGCATGATAGTGAGGTGGGGGATTCTGGTTATGGAATAAGGAATGACCGTGGGGAGAAGGTAATAAAGTCCTTCAGGAGACAGAGTTTAATTGTAGCTTACACTTGGTTTAAACACCACAATTGGCTTAGGTATACAAAGAACATGCTCGAGGAATCAGAAAGATAACAGTCACAATATATTACAGCCGGGCATACATTTAGAGAGTGCGTGATTTATTTGCATCCCCCGGAATAAGAAATGGATTCAAATAAAAAATTAGTGCTAATGAAATGTAACCCCAAATTCAAGAGGATAAAACAGGGAATACTGTCGAGGAAATGGAATGCGGAAGCATTAACCGGGACGAAAAGAGAGGAGTGTCAGGAGACTGTAGAGTAATAATGAGTGAGGCCATGGAGATTGAGATGAGAGGAGAAATATGGGAAAAAAATTTTTTTGAGTAAATTAACAAAAGATATTTTGAAATATGCGAAGACACATGCTATAAAACGTGTCCGTTTCTGAGGGAAAAAAATCACCACAGCCACATACTCTAATATGTCCTTGATGAAATTTAAGTTTTCTTCTTATCTGTTCCATTGTTGTCAGTATCAGAGTAAAATTGTTCTTCCGGTGAAACACTTCCCATCTCTGAAAAATTAACTTTTTAGCTTTTAAAAGCTAGAAATTTACCAGCAAATCAAACACTATTCGTTAAAAAGTTGAGTTAAAATATATTTATTTGAAAGCTGCCCCAAAGTTAAAATTTTGCCCTCATAGCACTGACGTTTAACGCGTGAATACTCAAGCCTGTAGAAAATGGAAGCGATGATAAAATTAACAATGTTTTGGGAAAATTATTTGAGAGGTAAGCAAGCAAGAGTATGTATAATTTGTCCTCAGATAACTGCACAGAAAAAAGGGAAAATTGGATTAGCATGGCTGAATGACCACGCTTGCTGACGACCGACAGGTTTGCCTCAAAATGAGAATAATTTTTCAAATACAGGGCTAACTTGGGTAATATTCAATAGAATTAGGTTTCCCAGGAAATAAATAAAGTAATTTAGAGCTCAAAAAGAAATATACACTTTCAGGAACCGAGCCAAACCAGAAAAGATAATCAGAAATGGCACTTTGCTACATCTACATAATACCCCGCAAGCCGCCGCAAGGGCGTGTGGCGGGGGGTGTTAAGTCACCAACCGTAAAAAGGAACAATACCACATGCAAAACCACAACGTGGAAAATTACACCCACAGCAGCGCACACACTCATGCAAAAACCCCTTCATTCAACACTCATGCAAACACATTTACCGCAAAACAACAAAAACCTGCACCCCAGGATGCAGCACGAAAGCCATCCTACAACACGCAAGTCAGGACACAACAATCAAGAATGTGAAACATCACTACCACATGAACATGCACCACAAAACACTCTACCCCCCGAAGAGCTACTGCTAACCGAAGGGAATATTAAGTACGATGGTGATAGTTTTTTCTGAATATATTTCTAATTGATTTATTTCTTCGCATCTAGATCAATACAACCATAAATTCAATTCCAATCAGGCAAAGGAGATGACAGCGAAAAAATTCTTAAATCACACAGAAGTTACTAAGAAAACAAATCTCTTTACTCCTGTGAAGGAGGTGGATGATTATGAGCGCTTAATATCTTCCAGGATATTCAACATCTTCATCGTTTACTGAGATGTATCCTAATTTGTTTATTTAATGCAAAACCTTGATAACCGATGCAATTAGTTACAGCTACTGAAATTGTGACCTTCTATTTTATTATCCTATCCGTATTCGATGACGTAGAGGAACTTTTAGTTTTTACAAATGCAACCCAAATGATAAATGAAATTGATGAAATAAAAAAATACAGCTGTAAAATTAATAAGTCTTACACTCTACAAAACAAATTGCACAGAATCCATTAATCATGTCAGTATTTGGACCAGAACGTTGAAATGCTTGTTAACGGTGGGTTCCTTATTCAATTGGCAATTAGATTCATGTCATTCGAGAACATTCAATGTATATTTAGCAGATGACAAAGTCATCAATAAATATGCTTATAGAAAAAATTAAACATTATTTCTTAATGTTTACTGAGACAAATACAAGAAGGCGGAACTACAAAACTGGGAAAAAATAAAACAAGTTATGAAAATCACACAGAGTACTTGGAGGGTAAATCTATCGTTATAATCATCCGGCAAATTTATAAAAAAGTGTTGAGAGGAACAAAATCTTTTCCATTTAGTGAAAAAGTGACCTCAGAAATTTCATTCGATATTATTACGTGAAATATTTTGAAAAATATGAAACGCAATGATGAAGAGCCGGCTAATTCATAGCGAATCTAATAAAAAAAGCGTTTTCCCTTCAAGTAATATTTTTCCATGCATGATTGCTCCACAAATATTTTACCCATATCTTTTTCCCATATATAAGTTTTGAGATCCCGATGGAGTTCTGCACATTTTGTCATCGAGAAGGGTTTAAGTCACGCGGATCTGCCGTGGAGGGTGAAGGAAGAGGAATGGCACCAAATACGCTTGCGACGGCAGCAAATGGATCGGATGGGACGAAAGAGGTGGCCGCATGAGTTTGATTAAGAGCACGTGTTCAATAACTGCGAGGCGCAAACACTACGAGGGCGCAAGGGAAGAGCAAGATATCCGCATGGAGACTGAAATGGCCTGATATTGATGGGAAGATGGTGGGGGGGGGAGGCCAAGAGGGTGCACGGATGAATGAACCAGCTGTTCCTTCCAGGCTTTGTCATTTACTGCAGATGAGAATAATCAACTTCTGTCCCAAAGAGTAAAAAATACACACCCTTTAGCAAAACAAACAATGCATATTTACCAACTAGAAAATAATATAAACTGAATATGTGTAAGAATGCTTGTGCAAATAACAAGAAACACAATTAGTGAATATGAATACTCATCGGATGTAGTTTATAATATGCATTTGTGGGGCATCAAAAACACGTTCCTTCTTCACCTCAATGTAGTACGAAGTCTGCCCAATAAATACGCGAACTGAGGCCATGAAAACTTTATTTTGCAAAATTTAGTCTACATCCATTTTATCCCCTTACTCTCCATTCGTAATTATGCACTTATTTCAGCTTCTTTTCCTCTGTTTAAAGTACCCTTGGAAGTCCTCGGCAGTTAGGATTTTTAGTTTTCTCGTCGTTTCTTGCTACAGGTATATTTCTTCCTGTATATTGTGTCCAAATCGTGATTTCCCCTCATCACATTTTTGTATTTTAGGAATAGGCAAAAGTCGCAAGGGAGATCTGGCGAATGAGGATGATTAAGCATGGTGATTGAATTTTTTGCCAGAAACTGGCGAACAATAGATGGTGAATGTGCAGATGCATTGTTTTGGTGAAGGATCCATCCATCGACCTGAGTCCAATTTGGTCGCACACGACGTACGCGATTACTCAAACGCTTTAGAACTGTAAGGTACAACTCAGTATTTACTGTTTGTTCTTCAGGAAAAAATTCACGACGAACAAAACCTTCCACTTAAAAGAAAACCAGGAGCATAACTTTGACTTTCGATCGCCTTTTTCTTGATTTTTTGGTTTGAGGTTCATCTTTTGATTTCCACTCCTTGCTTTACGATTTTAGTTCAATGCCATACTCGTAAAACCACGATTCGTCATCAGTGATGACCCTATTTAGAAATCCAGCATAGTTTTCAAGTGAATTTTTCCAGTCAGTAACACATTCAACTCTTTTCAAATTTTGATCTGCCGTCGGCAGCTTAGGCACGATTTGCACACATTTTTTAAAAAAACCCAAATGTTCCGTTAAAATATTTTGCACTATTGATTTTCCTAAACTCAGTTCATCAGCTATCATTTAGATAGTTTTTCGACGATCGGTAAGGATAAGGGACCGCACACGATCAATGTTGTCGTCATCACAGGTGGTTGAAGGTCGTGAAGGTCGTCCTTTAGGAAACGGATGTTTTCTTCAGAGCATTATGATCGTAAACAGCTGTTAATATCTCAGTAATTTCTTGGTAACATTGAACGCAATTAACCATAAACTTGATATTGATTCGTTACCCCGTGATTTCGTCAATTTCCATTTTCGACAAACAGTAAGAACAAGGACAACAGAAACTTACATAAATGGCACCATACGCACAGCTCGGCGATCCATCAAGCACAGACGGCTCATTGGGTCTCAGGCAACTAGCGCCGCTAGTGGGCGCTATTCCGTGTCATGGCCACCAGATTGCACCAGTTCGCGTATTTATTGGGCAGACCACTCATTGATGCAGGGCAGTGAAAATGATATTAAGGTGACAACAAATTCAATGCTCCATATCTACATAACGTTTATTTTAATTCAATATACGTTGAATATGTAAAATAATTATAGATTATCATTAATATATAGCATGAAAGAAAGAGAATGGAACGCAACGGAAGGAAATTTAGGATATATCATTCGTATTATTGCCTTTCCTCAAAAAGAACAAAGCGAAAGCGATGCAGCCCACAGACAAAGTCAGAAGTTACAATTGCTATTTAGTTAGTTAGGGTAAGAATCAAAGAAGAGATATCAAATGGTTTTGTTTATCGTGGAAGTTTGTATGCATGAAATGATCGCTCATTGCCTCACACTTTAGCTAGAGAAGATTAAGTGTGCTAGATTTAGATCAATGAATACAAATTAAGGATTTGAGTAGAAAATATTTCGCTAAGAATTATCCAAATAGAAAAATCTACCAGAGAAAAGAAAGAAGAGAAATATCACGATGTGGCATGCATAGACATACGTATCATAAACGAGGTTTATTTGAGAGAAGGGTAATTAGGGCGTAAGGGAGTAAACGTTGAAAAGGGAAAAAATGGAGAGCTTCGACCGATATTCTCTTTTAGAGACTTATGAATGGCTGTTCAGACAAATGATAAAACTTCCCTTAGTAAAGCGCTTCAAACGTTAATTTCCTAAATAAATTAAAAATTACTCATTTTTACCGTACGAACTTTGAGTATACGCTCCGAAGAACTTCTTCGGGGTATCACTCTGGCGTAATCGTTATTCTTGCAAAACAATATCTTTAGCTTTCTTCAACTATACGAGTGGAGGGTTGGTCGATCAGTCACCTGGAGGATAAACTTATCCCAGGGAGTTCTCTAATGGCCGTAACAATGGCTCTAACGCCTACCTTTGTTATCACCTCTGCGGCTTACTGGGATACGCACATCGCGAACCTCCGAGTCTTTGTTAAAGCTTCGCTCCATTGTATTCTAGTTCTTGTTTCTACCAGGACCATCTACAGCATTAAGAGAAATGTAGCGGTTCAATGAAAACAAAAGACTGGCGTGAGCATTTTATCGCAACAAAAGGATATAGAAGTGATGAAAAGATAAGTGCGGAAGAGAACGAAGAACTTCGAAATCTCTTCATAAGCCATGAAAGTGTTATGTTCATGCCGAAGTTTGGCCGAAAAGGAGAGAGTATAGAATATTTCGATCTACGGGCACCTACGTGCATAGATGCACGAATACCGTACAGTGGCGTTTGGAAAAAGAGCTCTTTCAAAGAGACCGAGGTTTTTCTTTAAAAGTAAAATTAAAGTTTTTCTAAATTCTAGGACAAATTTAATTTTCTGCACTTATCCATCAAGAATCTGGGACTAATGGCTGAAACAGGTTAACAAAAGAATTATTTCAGGAAGGATGGGCACGTACACATCACATTACACCAAAATATGAATCATAATTTTTTTGCAATTAAAACTGGAATGAATAATAAGTTAGATGATGCAACGTAAATGCAACGAAATGTGTAAAATGGTAAGAGTTTTATTTGTAATGAATGAGGTGAAACCTCGAATAGAGAACATGAGTGCAACAGGAAAAAAGTGAACCAATTTACGATGCAATTGTCTGGTAATAGTCACGAGCTTTACCAGGACATTATCATGGGTAATTTGTTTACCAGCTCCATGAACAATTGGTAGAGAAAGAAAAACGGAGAACAACATTTTGAACACAAATATCGTCGGGGTACGCCGAAACACATAAATTTGCCCAGAAAACCTTATGACAAGATATTTCGGTGGGACAAATTTAACGCGGATGATATATTTCATCCGGTGGCAAAAATTTTCCGAAAAACATTTTTAGCGTGGCCTGCGTTTCCAGATTGCCCAGAGGATATTTTAAAGCTCGAGGTATCTCGCTCGTCGGTGGCGGTTCAGTGGCGTTTTCCCGGGGCTGGGAGGGAAAGAAAGAGGGAGGGGCTCGTAGGAAGAGAGGAAGCATGAAAATTTTTGGCAAGGGAAGGTGGAGAGAGTTTGGCGAAGAAATCTACGAAGTTGTCTGCCGAAGCTCCTCTGAACGATCGGAATCGAGTGATTTTACCTCGGGAATGGAGCATTGTGACGAATTAGCGGTAAGCCCATCGACGGATCAAAGGCGCACTAGGTGACGGGTTAACGCCGAAGTGAGGGTGACGGGACGAGGTGAAAGAGAAAAACCGCTGGCTCTTCGGGGTGGGGAATGTGGCGCACGGTTGCATCAGACTCCGGGTAAATATTTCAGTGAGGTACGATGGTGATAGATTCCTCTTTCAGTTCAAGTGAAATCGTTTTCACAGTACTTTCCTAGAATAATAGACCCAAAAAATATCGAAGAGGTGTAATGACGAACATGAGTCAAAGAGGTGGATGAATGGAATTTAAGCATTTATAGTTTCGATATTATCGGATAGCAGGAGATAAAGCGATATCACCTAAGAGCAGATGAAATCTCTGCTAAAATAGGTTTACAATGGTTTATTTCGGTATTTCACGATTTAATTGAGATTTCAAAAAACATTCTGACGGGAATGGGGTAGGGCTAATTCAACCCGAATGACGCCCTTAGCCATTCGAAGAGAGAAGCTGAGGAGATCAGGTCACCTAGTAGTCAACGCAAGTAAAGAGAACTATTGGCGTGTTCAGTATCGCACAGTACTAAGTAACGCACTGTTGAAGGGGAAAAAATAAGCCGAGAAAGGAGCAAGAATTTGGTGTGAGCGGAGGTAAGGAAATGATTGATGAGTTTGAATAGGCGAAACAAAAATAGCGACGTCGTTCCTATGGTTGAAAAACCTTTAATTTGTATTCGGGTCCGATTTCGATATAGTAGTCGGGCAATTTTTTTTCCCCCTCCCTGGTGGATTGGTCGGCGGGGAATAGGATAGGGATGATACGGGAGGACGGGGCATTAAGGGAAGCGGAGTGAGAGGGAATGCGGGGAAGAGGTCGAGGATGAGGCAGGGAGCGGGATGCGGGTGGGTGGCGCAATGGGAAAGAGGGACGTGGGAACAGAGAGAGAGATATGACGGAGGGATTGGGAGAGATTGTGTGAGTGCCAGAGGAGCCGCCTCCGTGAGTGTTTGGGAGGAGGGATTTCGGGGGTGGATTCACGCTCTATTAATCGGTTTGTGACGCCACCGATGGCCTTCCCTCCCCCTCCAACCCTCTCTCTCCTCCTACGGAGCACGGCCCGACCCCGCGCGGATGAACACCTTGCGTCATTGCCGCGGGCGGGTACACACAAGCTACGGAAGGGGTGTGGGAGGTAAGGGAGGGGATATAAAGTTGGCCGTGGGCGAGGGTGAGGAGCGTAATGGGGAATAGTAAGAGGGGGTGGGGAATGGTGTTGGGAATACGGCGTGAGGGCGTCGTGCGGAGGGTTGAGAGGATTGGGGGGGAGGCAGAAGCGTAGGGCGGTGAGTGTGATGGCGGAGGGAGGGAATGGACGCGCCGGGAAGATTTGTGTCCTCGGATGAAACACTGCCACACGTAGGCACGGGCGTGCTCTGTTTCGGAATTGGGAATATATATTCCATGAAACTTTCGGATAACACTAGCTGGCTTTTTCAGTGCTTCCGTCCCGCCCTCGGACGTGGAGGAATGGCAAGCGTGTGAGTTTGCCCCCATTCTCTCCCTCAGAACACCCCCAGGAATCAGTTTCCTCTCCCGTGCGTCCCATCCCTACCAACCCGCTATCCCTGACAATGCCTGACAATGGTTCAGAGCCGCTGGATGCTTGCCTTGGATAGCTGAACGATGCCCTCACCCACGCGGTATCTTGGGATATTGGCTGAATAAAGAATGATCCAGAAGAACCCAAAACATCCGTGTTCTTGAATATGATTACCCATTCAATTTTTATTGGCGGAAGTCTTGACTTGGTTGGTCCAACGAAAGGTAGGTGTTCAAAAGTGTACATTTATATCGAGCTGTCGACCAACTACCGCAAAATATGAGGGAAATTAAAATATTTGGAATGGTGCTAAGTTGTAAATTGTTTAGAAGAGGAGTGCTCATACACTAAACCAAATTTTGCTAACATTTAATGGTAAAAATACCAAGTTAAGGTACCACAAAAGAGGACAGGTAAAAAGAATCATTAATTCAGCTTAATTTGGAAAATTATTCACTGAACACGAAAATTATTCCTACATTTCTTTTAAATTAAGAATAAGGGTAACATTATGTAAATTTGAAAAGACCTGGGTTAGAGTTGGTGTAATCTTTTTGTAAAATAAACCTTGTCTTTATGAAATGAACTAGTTAAAGTAAAATAAAATTCCAACATTTTGGAGAAAAACTGCATATGGTAAGCCGACCAGCCTTCCACAAGCAAGATTATTTAGATTGGGATCGATAAACACTACTTCAAAATTTCAGGATATTTTCACATCTGCATGTGATTTATGAACAATTTATGAGGCCAGGAGTTAGTGCGGTCAGTCGGTGGAATGAGATATTTAGGGTGAAAAGCTCTGTTCAACGATTTTAGAAACAAGCAATTGTATTCTGCAATTAGAGTGTAGCTTAAAAAAACATGCATTGCACTGCAGATTTATGACATTACATACACGACCGACTAGCCACAATTTCTGAATAGGGCACCTTTTTGCGATACTGAAACGTAACATGACTCCGCCTAGGGGGATTGGGGAGATAAGTATCCAAGAAGATTAATGGATCCAGGAAAACCATAATCCTGGTGTGAGAAAGACGCATTTTAACTTCGCTACCATATTTGACTATAACTTTAATATTGAAATTTAGTATCACATATTCGATATTTGATGAAATAACTTAATGGAAAGAAATATACATTTCGAGTTGAGTTGAATATTAGTTAATATTGCTTTTCATATCCGCTCTTTCAAGACCACCTCATTTGTTACTTCTTAATTGTGATATCCCAATTTTAAAATGGGTTCAGCAATAAAAAAACTACCAGGTAAAATAAACGTGTAATACCTTTCATAAGGCATTAGTAATGAATCAAAGACAGTTTCTCTGATGTTCACAAAAAAATAAGCACAATGAAGGTTGATCGCCATTATCACCTCTTCCTACTTGCTCTCTGCTTTTGAATACCCGGCACAACATTATTCAAAATATCGTATCCATGCCTGGTAAATGCGTTTTTGTTCATTCGCAAAAAGGTAAATGTATTTTTCCACAAGTTTTTAGGCTGTGTTTATCTAAAACATGCTCTAACTGGTAGAATACCAACAATAATAATCCATGTCTGACGTCCCTCTGGTACGTATTTTAAAAGGTATGTTTCCTTTGACTGGTCTATTTAGTTTTATAAGATCCAATATAATTTTCGAAATTTAAAATTTATTTTTCGCTTTCTTTTTTTAAGCATATTATTGCAATAAATTGTAAACCAAAGTTCTACAACGTAATACAAAAAATGTAGATCAAAATGTAGGTAATAAATAATATGACATGATGCGTGTCAAATAACTTGCTAAAAATTTAAGAAATATTTTCTCGGCAAGAATTATTAGTAAATGAAATGCACAGAAGTACCCAGAATGTTTTCTTTTGCCTTTAATTTTGATTTAAAATTTTCGTGAATCACTCACCAGGCAACGTACATACTCGTGCATCTATATGGGCCACGAATCAGGTGGCATGCCTTTAAAATCACAGAAATTGAAGAAAAAACCTAAAAATTCGTAGAAAATAAAATTTTCTCTAAACATTATATTTGCATGCATTGAACAACAAAAATAGTGTTGCATAGCACAGCTAGGTGTGTTGGCTACACACAAGAAAACAAAATCAGTAAATGGGTTTAAAACGCAGCCGGTGTTCTCAGGAAGTTTATTCTTGCTGTCGAATATTTTCATGATTAAAATTATTTCCTTCGTCAAAAAATTATCCAAAGTGCGAAATGATACTTGAAAATGGCTGCTTTACTCTATAAACTTCATTTAAACTGCAAATAGTTCGCTAGTGAACACAAGTTACCTCACAATTACTATCCGTGGTATAGCTTCAAAGTAGCGTAAGTTTAAATTATACTGTAAGTGTATGCTCAGGTTGATCTGGAATTCATGCCATCCATCCCGCACCTGTCAGATCATTAATGAGGTAAGGGTTGGAGCTTGCATTCGGACTCCGGGTCGAGCAGGGATGAACTCCCTTAATGGACCACTAACTCAGCCGTGGTCGCAGTCATGTGCCACCAACAGAGTTCATAGCTAAGGTGTTTTAACCATTTAACTCAATGTATCGGAATAAATTAAAGGTTTGTTGACTGCAAAAACCCCCATCAGACATTATCTAATGCTAATCTCCACAGGAAAAAATAGCTAGAAATCAGTATTAGTTTTTTTCTATATCAAAACAGAGATCACTCCATGTTATTTGGCTAACCAATCTAAAGGCTAGATTAAATCTGGCGTATTTAACTTCCACCTCCTTCTCAGCGCATTTAACTCTTCTCTGCTATCGGCAAAGATACGCGTGCCCTTAAGCTACTTAGCTCTATCGGTCCATTGAAGGTTCACGACCTCTAATAGGGCGTTTGACAGGTATCCTTTTGGGTTCTATCCCAATGTAAGCTACGATTCAAATGAACGATTGGAAATACAGAGATACCAGACGGGCAGGCAAGCAAGCAAGCTCTAAGCCTCTTTAATTGGCCGTGAAAATCTCGACAGGGGGTGCGAGGGAGAAGCCCCGAGAGATATTCGTATTTTCCCCTACTATTTGCTCACCCGTGGGCGGCGGTCAAGTGTCCAACTAAAGGTAAATATTTATGAACCCAGGAAGTGATCACAAAAAAGGTTTTATATGAGTTTACTCAGCCACCAGTGTACATTCCAGAAGGCGTGAATACTATCAACCTCTGCTTGACCAAGTTTACAATCAATAAATGTAATAATGAAAGAGTATTAACTCAGATTAAGTTTCAAATCAATTACTCAAGAATTACAATTTTTAATTAATTTAAAAATTATTTTTAATTTCACAAAGGAAAAATTATTCCAGAACTTTATTCGAAAGATATCTTCAGTGGCACCTTATTTAGATTTTTAATAAAGGGTTAGGTAATCACTAGTTATTACAAAAGGATTAGTATCAAACTTTAGGATAGGGAAAAAGCTAATGATGGTATAGTAGAATTTGTATAGTAGTAGACACTTAAGGTTAAATTACTTAATCGGAAACTAAACATAGATGATATGGCGTAATTTAGGATCGCGGAAGGAGAATCGATATCTGATGGATGTGTACAGAGGGTTGTTTGTTAACAGCGGTGGTTATTAATTCATTTGCTGACGAAATATAAAAGGTTTCATTAGTAAGGCTTGAGTTGGGAATAAAGATGGACGATGAGGTGGCTATGTCAGATTTATTAGCGATCAAGAAAATTCGAGCCTAGGGATTGCTGGCGAGGGCATTCCAGGATCAATACAGAGATGTACGGTACAAAAACAATCATAATAAAACCAAAGTAATGAGATGCTCAAGAAGGAAGAGTTTACACTCAATGGTAATAGGCCTGACTACGTGGAAGCACATTTTTTAATTAAAAATGATCACTACGCATTTTTCACAAACTTTTTACTTTGTACAACTACTTTCAACGCATGGGCGTATACCACATATTAGGCCGAATAGTACCTGCTTATGTTGGTTTTGGAAAATACCTAGTAATCTTCTTTCACTCAGGAATAAATTACGTTAAACTTTTAACAAGGAAAGAACAAACTAGAACAGATTACAATTTTTATATTTGAACAGTATTTTGGAGCACAATGGACGTCGCAGTACTTATGACTAAATAATCATCACGAGTTATCAATCCGGGGATTAAATAGCAGTTCTCTAAACTATCCTGCTACCTCCAAATATCTTCACTACTTCATAGCTTCCTGTTCCGAATATTTAAATATTACTTGCCATTTGTAGTTCAAATTTGGCCTTTCTATGCTGCTATTTCCTTCTACACATCCTAATATTACAGGGTCTCTCCCAAAAATAAGTAGAATAATTTTTTGCCACCAATGCAGATGGCTAGAGTGGAGTGATTTGTGGTGGGAAAGGTAACGGGAGATCTTGGTTAAGCAACGTGATCCACCTCCGTTAATTCATGGCATTTACAGTGTGCGGATTGCGTCTAGACTGGAACCCCGTTCGACGGTATTCCCGATGCCAGTTTCCGTGGAGCATTGATGAGAGATTAGAGAGAAAATATTGGAAATGGAGGTAGTGAAATGTAGATGACGGCGAAGAAGGGAGAATAATCGTAGAAGAAGGAAGAAAACATAACTGTTGGAAGTTGAGAAAATTAAATTAAGAGGTGGAGGAGAAAATTCATTGAGGAAAACAAGAGATTTAATCAGCTATATGTAAGTCCATGACATTATGTAATAGTTGTTAGGTACAAATCAAATCCCACCTTTAATTGGTAGACTATATATGCTTTGCATAAAACGTATCGGGAAAAACTTCGGAAAATTAGACTTATTTCAGATATTGCCGCAATGCCTCGAAATTCTTCATAGTGCGAGCATCCCTTGAGCGTCGACACACTTTTGCCTGCGGCTTTTCCACGACACGAAGGCTCCTTGGAAGGCGGATTACGGAAAGTCCTTCAGGGTACGCGGGCTAGCTTCTTTGACGACACTTGGGGTCATATAGTGATATCCTTTGAGGGAGGATTTCTCATTTGAGAATAGGAAATAGTCTTCAGGTACCAAGTCAGGACTGTAAGGAGATTGGGGAATCGTCGCGATGCCGTTGCAGCAGGTCTTCGCAGGCAGGCACTCGATTCTGCTCTAGGTCGTCCGTCAAGACCTTCGGAACGAATTAAGCGTATTTTTGCCCATTGCCAAATTTCAGTGATAATAGTGGGCACTGCCGTCTTATCAATGCCGATACGATCTGCAACCATGCGCACACTTGAATTCAGCACTGCACGCACACGTCAGGAAAAAAAATTGTGACCGATACTTTTTCTACAAACTTGTATTTAATGAATTAATAAAAATACTTAATATACTACACTGCATCAGTTAATTGTGGCAAATGTTGTTATCTGGAGTCAATTGAACTGATGGAGAGTGATTATAACTTAATTTATTTTGCATGTTGTATTCATCCTATTTTACGGTTGTTGATCTAACACCCCCCGTCACACGCCCTTGCGGCAGCTTGCGAGGTATTTTGTAGATAGAATTTATGACACAGATTAAATCAAAAATGCCACAGTGATTTTGTTGCATTCTACGAATACATTTAATTCATACAAAATTTACTTCAAGGCAAAATACAAGCTAAATAGAGCATTTGAAATAAATTTTTGAAGGCAATGAAACAAAATATAATGGACGTAAGTACCCACAAAAATACTTTCTTCTGGTACTTTAAAATATTATGCCATAATATTAATAATAATATTGTATATAAAGTATTGAAATCAACTTTGCAATATGATAAAGTTGCCGCATGGTGTGGAAATGGATCAAAATAAAATGAAATCGAATTTAAAATAGTCAATTAAGAATTAACTCTTGGACGATGGGAGATAAATTGGATACGCTGATTGAATACCAATATCTTGAGTCATTTTACCCGAAATTTGGTTCGAGGAATTTGGGGTAGATGTTCAAGTGAATTAACGCGACCTTACGTATAACGTAAATTTAGCCCATTAAGGCAGTGATAAATGCGGGGATTGAATACTAAGTTAGGCATTTATCTTGGTGTCTCTGATACGAAAATGATTTTTAAACGACGGATAATGGAATAAAGAAAGAAAAAAATTGAATTAATCTCTACAATTTCAGAGGTGATTTCTAGGGTTTTAATTAAGATTCATAGCTTAATCTCCAAGATTAATATTCCATTTTCGTCACCAAAAATGATTTTTTCAACAGAAGACGTCCTTTAACAATTATCTTAACAGTTAAATAAACGTGTATTACGTCAGTGTGACGGAAAACATACCTCGTTCTGGTCGTATTTTATATGCTACACCGTGGATGACTTTCCATTCTGCCTATTCCTCCTCCGTTAAGCTTAAGGTTTTCTACTGGGTTCTGTTGCAGTCTTTTTCAAAATCTCCTTCCTGTACCCGGACTAATAGGCACTGCAAAATCCTCCGAGTGTAACATTCACTATCCTTGATCTTAGAATCTTTTCCATACTCCCTTGAGGTGCAATTATGCCCAAAGCGCGAGTACCATATAATCCCGTCTTTTTGCGCACCCAATTTCTGTGACTGGAGAGAGCGCTATCAATTTCCCGATGGCCGACTCCCTAATACCCTCCCTCCAATCTTTCATGCGCGCACCATTTATTCGTACACATTCCTCCTCACTATCGTTGTATCCGTTGTACGGTGAGGTACCGAAGAGAAGAAAATAAGTAGAGTTGAGTTTTCATGACAATCATCCTTCGACTTGAGCGGACAAAGTTTTTCGTTGGCACGGAAACCCAATGGATTCATGAAACGACGGCCCACCGTGCACAAGCATTCTCCTGACTGATTACTAGATATAGGCACACAAGAAGTGATTTCTAGCGAGAAAACTTCAAAGGATTGCAGCGCACGCTGAGCTATGAGTCCATTAAATATGCTTGAACGTTTCCACGCAAATCGTTGGGCATGAACATGAAACGAAGGGAAATAAATTATGACACTTATATTAGTTGCACTTTTTAGAAATTATAGCCAACTTTGTCTGTTTTTCTCTGAAAATGATCAATTGTAGACGATGAAAAGGAAACCACTCCTCAAGGCTGATAAATGACTACTAAATTCACGAGCCGTAAGGATACGGTGACGTGGAGAGAAGAATGGGAAACCATGTGTTAATTGTTTAATATACTAAAGTTGATCGTTAAAGGCTTAACTTTGTGAAATGCCACGTTTATGCAGACAGACATAAATCTTTGCAGATAAAACTGAACTGTGATTTTTTTTTTCAATAATTTTATTTTTTTCTGTCACCATAAATATTTTCAATATAAATCAAGTCTAAAAAACAATATCTTTCCCCACCTTTCTGTAACAAAAAAATATGAGAATAAAGCTCATTTCCGGAAATTGTGGCGATGATTAAATGCTGTATTTCCACCTCATTACAATTTTCATGCAAGATAACTTGTTCCAAAGACCCACACTGAGAATTATATTTTAACTTTATACTCAGAATAACAATGAATAGTGCGAGTACACGGGCACTAGAGTGCTTGAAACAGCTTTACGTAATAACGAATTACGTGCAGTTGCGTACCTTTTTCCTTCCAATTTACTGACATTAGAGCGAATCCATATGTACGAGTATATCGTGCTTACCAGCGTGTTTTCAGAAGTAATTTATAATACACATCAAAAGTTATTTATTTAAGGATTTCCTTCCCTCAATTTGAAGGATGATGTGATAACAATAAGAGGGCTTATCCATTCTTGAAGGAATTTGCTAAACTCCTCATCCTCATATGTCAACTTCTAGCACCCTTTGTCACCCTTAAAGGCACACGCCGTCCATCATGGCTCTCCCATTTTTCCCACGATTTGAAGCTTATTTTTATTCTCATTTTCCGGCAAATTCTCCTCTCTTCGACTTCAGAATACTTCCACTTAGCTCGCTCTCAGTCTTTGTTTCCCTCCCTTGCAACATCTGCCGAAACCAGTCGCCGAAGCAGCCACCATCCCGGTCTCCTCTGACCCTTCCCCGCCGCCCGATCTCCCTCCGAACGCTCCACCTACTTTTTTTTCCCTTCGTCCACGCGGTATGTTGCCGACCCAGACGTGGGGACGCAGAAGGAGCTCTGTCCGCTTCTCTTACAAGGGTCACCGCTACAAAGTTGCACCTTGATTAACCCCAAGAGTTGAAACACTTCCCGAGGGCATTCCCTGAAATTAGGGATAACTTCTTGAATTAACTTACTTTAACGGTTTGGGGGGCAAGGTTGGGGAAGGGCGATGAGCTTGACTCGCTGATATCCTAAACTTCTCCCAAGAAAAAATTCATCAACAACCTTCAAGGAGAAACATATTTCTTGATCCTCAGCCTTTCGAAGATATTACTGTTAAACCATAGGAAAAATATCTTTCGAAATTTCAACGGGCGTGTTTTGAAAAAATCGGAAAGGGCGACTCGGCACGGTCCATGGGACCTTTCGCTCAAAGGAGGTCGAAGATTTACTGCCATTTCGTGACGATAGACGCTGAAGGGTTCATTCTCTTCCTTGCTTACTTCCAGATAAAGCAGCCATTTAGTTGGTCTATTTCGGAGCTCGGATCGTTCGCATTAACAAGCATGCATTGTACCCTGCAAGCCGCCGCTAGGGTGTGTGGCAGGGAGTGATTAAACATTAGATTACATTTCGTTATTTTGGTATTTTTTTAGTAGCCTGAGAGCCACCGCTACGGTGTATGGGAGGGGTTGAATACTCAACTGACTAATTTTGACCCGAATATTTTTCCCCTAGCGCGGTAGGGCAATGTTATTATTATCCCTTATCGCTCATGGAAATAATGACGTCTTAAATCTATCTGTTCTTAACTTAATCTCTCTAATTTTATTGACATGATCTCACCTACCGTGGTGCGATGGGGGCACTAATGCATTTTCAACATCACTGCTAAAGAGGCGTCCTTCCAATTTATGCAAGAGATTTAATCTGCAATTTAACCTTCGCTCCGCGAGTGATTCCCTGCCTAGCTCCACTATTATTTATGATATGCTACTCCGCTTGTCATAACAACGTTTTACAAATCCATTCCCTCTATGCTGCATTCGATTCAGTTCAGCAATCAATTCAACTTCGTGAGGATCCCATATCCTAGCAGCATATTCTAAATGAGGCCTAAGTGGCAAGGATAGCATTTCTTTTTAAACTTTCTCTTTAAAATTTCTCTTTTACAGAGGTTTATACAGGTTTACATGAATTTACAGAGGTATCCGTTATCCTAAGGATTAAGTAAGTTCAGCAGATGACCTAAATGCCATACAACGTTAGTGATTGAACACGATGAATTATTGGAAGAAGAGTAGTTCCTTCCCGAACACCTACGGTATCAGGAACACCGAAATGGAGGGTGTATATGTAGTCCTTGATTAAATACTTAGGCATTACTCTCATTCACCACCTCTCCTGGGTGAACCATATAAGAGGGAGATATGTGGGCAAGTTAGCAAAAAAATTAGGATCTTTGGAATAAAATTGGGGAAATTCGACGAAAATATGCTCTCTTATCTTTCGTTGGTTGGGGCTCATTTACAATATGCTGCAAGTGGGATCATTTGGGATCCTCATAAAGATGGATTAATTGCCAAATCAAATCGCATGCAGCATGGAGGAGTCAGATTTGTAAAACGTTGTTATGATACACTGAGTGACGTATCAAAATCACAATATATACTAGGCCAGGAATGGCTTACGTGGGTCATTACATCTACTTAACACTCCGCCAGCCGCCGCAAGGGCGTGTGGCGGGGGAACATTAAAAGTTTCATATTAAGTAATACGTGAACCTTTTCAATGCATTTTATCTAATATTAACAAACTTATATTCATTCATCATCTCAGTATTTTCTAGTCATTCAATAGTTAATTGCATTGCCAAAGATTCCGTCTTAGTCAGACAACCAGATCCTCTCCAGCTAGCCAGGTCATTTTCACCTCGCCATTGGTGAATTTACGGACCAATGTGCCATTTCACGAAGCATGACGGCGTTTGCCCTTAATAATCATGGCTTAACTCACTGTGCTTATTCATCTAATCTACCGTTCAAAAAAATTTTAGATTATTCAAATGTTAACTTAGAAGAAAATCCGAAGTCCATCATTTACTTAAAAATACCTTACCTGAATAATTGTTTGCATGATTTATTTATAAAACAAGCGTTTTCCTTTCTGCCGTCCAACCCAAATTAATCCATATTTTACCACAGAATGCTGCAACACGCATAATTGTATATAACTATCTTACCTATAGACTTTCACATGCAGAGCATCACCGCATACTGCGCGATAAGCTCTTTAGGGTGAAGATTTTCATGGCTGTATTTTATAATAATTGAAACTTTCCGGGTTGAAAAAATCAAGGGGACGAAAATTCGGGGTGCTAAATTACCATACGACCGCAATGTCACAGAGGCGTAAAGAGCCGGTTGTATCGCCGGGGCTGAAATGACAGGGAGACTACGGTCGTGATACCCAATTAGTTCGGCAATTCATCCAATCACTCTCAATAGCAATTTTCGTGTATTCACTACATAAATGGTACCTGAAATAATAATCGAGGATGATTTATCTAGATAAATGAGGTCAAACCTCTTTCAAAATATTTGTACACTTTCAAGCTTGCTGTAACGCATTGAAATTGGCGAAGTGGATGAATTATTCAGATATTTTTCTTAAGTCTATGAGTAATTATATGCAGCTACTGACTTTCGGTCATTCATGTATGAGAGGTACTTGAGTGTATTTCGAGATACGAAATTAAAATTTAGAAATGTAAAAACTATTATTATGCCATATTTTCTGCTGTTGACAACTGTTTTCGAAAAGTTATTTTTTTTGTTTTTTCACCATTTTTCCAGGAAGTTATTATTTCTAAAAAGACAGTAATTGTATCTAAGCATCTACCACTTGGAGGTACTACGTAATATTGAAATGAATTTTAAAATAACGTATTATATCATACCATTGTGGCATGATATAATGCTTGGTAACTACTACCAAGGCTACATTTATCGTGACTTCGTTTTATTTTCTACCTAAGCAAACATCATCTACACTTTTGTTGTCTACCATTAAATATAAAATGAAATAATTCTGTTGCCCAGAGAATTTAATTAGTAAGTCCGAAATTATGTATTGGGTTCCATTATTAACTGTGGGAAACCATCTGAGAAGATATATGAATAAAACATGAGGAAGATTCAGTTTTTGAGTCCACATCCGTCCACGAAATGGGGTAAAGGGATGTCCGGCCGTCTGAGGGATTTCCATTAAAGTTAATGTAAGACGTCTTTGCGGAGGATTTTTATAGAGTCAACTGAATATAAACTTTGTGCAACCTATAAAAATTAAAAAAAGAAGTTTAATAATTCCATTAAAATTTTCTATCAATAGTAAAGCCCTCACCTTGACAGTGATTAACAATATGAGAGTACAATAGCAATTCATTTAACTAGGAAATAATACATGGCCAACATAAAGGAAATGTCACCGAACATTTATGAATCCCAATGAAAAGGCAACGCAAATAATATCAATATTATATGGCTAGTTTTGTGTTATTTCTAAATATGAATGTAAGCAAATTATTTAACGAGACCAAGATATGCCGCCATACTGATGTATTTAGGGCATTTTCTGGAGTCAAGAAAATAATATGGCTTCTTTATCCCACGAAAAAAAACACGACAGCAATAACATTTAAAACAATAATGAATTCCTCGATGGATGCTAGAGAAACTGAAGTCGGAATGAATATTTATTTTAGTTCTGCATATTGAGCAATGCTTGATGATACCGAATCAAGTTCGAAAATAACGGTCATGGTTATCTTACTGTGTTTTATTTCACATAATTTACCACAAAAACGGAAACAAAACTTGCGTGCCTTGTGAGGAATGGAGTCAACTCCTCTGACTAGCCGTCCCAGGTGGATAAAAAGAAAAGAAAGTGTCTGTCGTCACTTGATTTTAAAATTTAATACGGTTGGACGACCTTTAGATATTGCAGCTCTATTATCGAACGACCAATCTCAAATCTCATCATAAGGTGAGAAAAAGACACCGACGATTCAGGGATGAGGACACTGCGTCGTAATCGTGTTTTAACCGTGAATTTATGAGAAATTCTTTCAAAAAGTATTCTTTTCCCCAATCCTCCCACTCGTATAATCAATCCTCACACACATTGCATATCATCTTGTCACAGGTACTATGACCCATTAAAGTCATGACGTCACCGAGTGAACTATGTTCTTTTACCCTGTCCTTGTCTCGATGACACTATACTCTATTACACTACACCATTCTTCGGATTTTTCTTCCCGGCTCTTCCCCATATCCGAATCTGTTCATTAAATACCTCCACGCGCGATGCTGAGCCTCAATATTCCCTTCTTCAGGCCAAGGGCATAAGCCGGCTCCGCCTCACAGTCTCGCCCCTCAACACCCTTAAAAACCCTTCTTCCACTCGAATACCATATTCATTTCACATTCCTTCCCGTTCGTTAAGAAAGATTCCCTATCGCACTATTTCGTTCCACTCTCCTTTCTCCCTTCTCTTTCGTTCTTCGAAACGCTAAAAAAAACACAAAAGGGGGGGTCTCCGCTTTCTGCGGCAAGCACATTTCCACTCGTGAGCGAGCGGCTTGTTTGTGAACCCATGTATGCATTCAGGTATATTTTCCACCGGCGACCCTCTCGTATTCTCTCAATATTTTCCTTCCACTCGCGTATTTCTCCCACCGCAATCCTTCACACTTGGAATAGCACCAATTCACTTCTCTCCTTTTCTTTCTTTCCCTTTTGAAACCTTTCTTTTCTCCTTCCTGTACAACTCTTCTCCGCTCACTCTCGCTTCGCCCTCCCTACTTCCTCTTTCCACCCTCCATTTCAGTTTCACCGCCTGCAGAGACTCGAAACAGCACTAGAAAGAGAGATTCAGAAATCTCCCCTACCTCTCACCCTCTTTCAGGTCTCTCCCCTCCTCTCCTTCCTCCCTCTTAAGCCTCCGGAACGACACATAAACATGTCCATCCCCATGCAAGTCCCCTTCAAAGTCTTTGTGAGCGACTGAGAAAAAAGACTTCTTATTTACTGACTTCATATGAGAAATCTCACTCATCCGCTCGCTCGGAAACCTTTGTGTACTTCAATTCCATCGCCTACGCTCAGAAGTCAACACAAATCCAAGCGTTGACGAGAGACGCACACGCCCCCTTTCACGTATTAACTCTTCCTTTCTCCCCGTGTGTTGATTCATACTTCTTTCCCCTTATTTTCCACTCTCCTCTTTTAATCTTTTACCTCTCGATTATTGCACGAGAGCAGGGTGACCTTGGTTTCTTGTTCGCCCTCTGTCTATCTCGCCAACATGAGAACACTGAGGTGGCGAGATAAGGCTCATTGGGAGCCTTTTCCGAGACTTGTGAGATGGGGTGATATACGTGCCCACCAATCCCTTGCCATACGCCCTGCGGAAAAGAAAAGAACTAAGAGTGACAAACTGAGGTCATTAAATCTTCCGCGCCATGTCCTTAAACAGTATCACATTCGCGTGGATCTTATTTTGACAGGACATGTGAAACTGTTTAACGTCGGTGAGATTACTTTATCTGCCATGATGTATGATAGCAGTCGTATTGAACGAGTTTTAAGTTGACCGATCTTCCACTGATTTCACAGCACATGAACGAATCAACACATTGAAACTTCATCACAGTAAAGCAATAACGTCAAAGATTTTGAGAGAGGCTCCCCTAAAGACTCCCTGTCTTAAAAAATCGTAAAATATTTATGCCAAACCAGTCAGATTGAGCGGTCTACAGGTATGTTCCTGTGTGTCGTGAGTTCTTAAAGGTTTATCCAAGTGATCAAATGATACGATTGTTAAAAGAGATACAACGTACGTAATAATATCACAATGCACATGTATTTTATAATGCAAGGGTACACTATTTTAAATTCCATGATTTTCATTCAAGGTCGAACTGGCAGAATAAGTGATATGAAATATGATTGTGACAGAGGTTTTCCCCTCAAAATCATTAAGGGAAAAGGGTCTAAACCTGAAATGGGAAGAGTGGGTTACTTAACCCATTGAGAGAACTGCGGAAATATTTTCATTGAGAACGCATTACGGAATTATTTGTCAACATCAGAGTAGGGGAGAGAAGAGTGGGAGGGAGGGGGACAGACTCTTGGTCCTCGCGAATCGAGCGCGCTGGCAAAGCACCCGAATCCTCTCGAAGTGGCTTTTAATGACCCTCATGAGGACCAGTTGGCGGAAGAGGCCATTTTTCTCGAGAAATAAGTGAAGGACCTTGGGTTTTGGCACGGTAACCTTCTTCCCTGTCTTCGGTCCCCACAAGGGAGTGAAGTGCTTCGTGGAGAGGTGGAATAACACGAGTATCGCTCACACGAGGGTACTCGTAGACGTCCTTGCGGCCGGACAAGACTTAGACCAAGACTCTTTGCGTTTCCTACCGGGAGATCCCTCCCCTCTCCTATTACTTGCACTAATCAAAGATAGTGGCGAAGCAGCGGTGAAAAGGGTGCCAATAAGGGAACCAAGTGAGCCTCTGGGTTTCTCAAGGTGCCCCATTCTCTCAGATCTTAAGGAAGGCTGTTGGGGGCTGGGGATGGAGAGTTTGAATCGGGAGAAAGGATGGGTAGGAACAGGGACTGGGAGAAGGGGACGGTAGGGAGTTAAACGGAAATTTGCCAATATCGAAAGCACACAAATTTTCAAATTCTTTTAGACAGATATTGCCATTTTCAGCACAAAAATCACAATAAAATATTTAGCCGATACCCAAAAATATGTTCAATGTTAAGATGTTTTACAGCTGGACGAGAGGACTTTAAAGAGGGTTGGGGAGTATGGCTTTTACTAGACACAGCTCCTTTTTAGAGCGCATGGGAGTGATTAAATTAAGTGAAGAAAAACCGATGGGAATTTTTTTCCATTAAAATAAGAGGAAGATGTCACAGTTAGTTATTGGGACTGCATTGGCATCAGAAAAATACGTATCTTTTTCTTTGAACTTTGGTCGATTGGAAAACTTCGGACCCGACTTATGGTCCTCTAGTCTGTTCCCTAATCCTTCTTCAACATTAGTTGATTTAAGACAGTTTTATTGAATCTCATTTCTTATCAGGGTCCTAAGTTTACAAAGAAGATTTAAAATTTTTCCTAGGCCACAGAAATTTTCTCATAAAGCTCATCTATGCTATAATAAATTTATACCACTAACTTTAACCATATTTTCCTGAGGAAGACTCGTGCCTGCCGTCTCAGATGCTCGGAAGATTGAAAACACATTCTTGCATTAATGTGGGAAAGAATATAAAAATGTTCTTGAAATAGAGAATTATATTATATTTTAACTGTTGCTCATTTATAAAACTGAAGTTAAATGAAATGAATTTATGACCACGAAGGGAAAAATGTGTTTGAATTAATATGCAAACATTAAATAAATTTAGGCACGATTCCAAATATTTAACATTTACAATGCATTTAATGTAATTTCAATATGCATAAATGATAAAATTACTACCTCGATTCGCAACTATTCACAAAGGGAAATTTTAAAGAGCATTATGAATAGGTTCATTTTTAATTTAGCAACTTTTCCCAGAATATTACTTTCAGCCCTGATTGGATGCGATTGCGAAAAACGCAAAAACAATATGTCGCAGTGGTAATGCCTTTAAGTGGTCCAATACAAATTATTGAATTACATTCCACCAAGATCATGCCTTAACGGTGAATTCATAAAGAATTTTCACCATATGCTTTTAAATATCCTTACTGACTACTCATGTAGCCACGTTTCTAGTCGTTCGCATTTGGTGAATTCACCGAAAATCAAAACAGTGGAAAAGCTTAAACGAAAGTGGGTTAGTACACGAGTAGAAATATTGCTTCGCTATTGATAAATGAGACATGAGCGATCAGTGACTTTCAATGGGGTTAGGAAGGGCTTCTCCTCATTAGTTGCAGAAAAGGACATCCGTTCCATTACGCCACTGTGCCTAAGTGACAGCCTCAGAAATCGCTGATGGTCAACATGACGCTCCATTAATCTTTGCCAGCGAGTTTACCTCCGATTGGGATCACGAGGAAGCGGAAATTCATCCACCTCGTCACCCATGGCTGTCACGAGCGTCCGGTTGCTCGCTGTGAGGCCATAACACTATCTCGCCAAAAATTATCCCGTTAGGCAGCATAAATTCCAGTTTGGAATTTCCTTTAAAAATGATTTTTCTCTTAAGGGTTGAGATAGAGTAAGAAGATGAGGGTATCACAATATAAAGAAACGCTACCAGGAACAAGGTAAATATATAGATAATGATGGTAGAATTATCTCTGGGAATAATCGTCAGGAGATTTCTAATGTGTAGTTTTCAGTGTGTATAGCTCATTTTGTTTACTCTCGCAAACTAGACTGTTCTCAGCAGAGAGTCTACATGAAGTAAAATATAATAGCCAAATATTTACTTCGCTTTCACAATTGGCTCATACTCATTAGCTATATTAAGGTACTCTGAATTAGTAATCACCAGAAGTACCTAAAATGTACCTATGTGGAATCGACGATTTAACCCAAGTCTTAAAGACATCTCCTTCCTTTAAAATACCTAATCACTTGATTGATTGAAACTAATTAGCCTCCATTATTCCCTTATCATATCCTTTTCAAAGTAGTAGTTTTGCATTCAGAATCTGACTGGATCTGATTCACTGACTCCATCCATTCTTTTTTAATTCTGCAATTTCTTCAATAAAAGATTTTAATTTATGGATTGAAATTTATAGAAGGAACGTCGATGGGGAAAACAAAAGGTCAGGTTTTTGGATAATCAAGCTTTAGTTATCCAGTCAACTATGGGGTAACAAACGTTGCTGACTGAATTAAAAAATCAGCGCTATATATATGTACATATGTAAACGTATATATATATATATATATATATACATACATACATGATTTCGCCGAAGTAACAAGGAAGTGAAGTGTTGAATAAAAAACTTGGACACAACAAACAATACAGTAACAAAAAGAAACACTCACACGTTATTTATTAATAATTTCGTTCTTATATTGTTTGTTACTGTCCAAGTTTTATACATGTATATATAAACCATAAACACAGTAATCAACCCGAAGGTCGGTTTGATAGGTGGTTGTAGAGTTCACCCAGTATTAAGCCCTATACGGCATGTGAAAATTCATACATCATGGTAGGGAAGTCAGTTCCTTTCCCTGTGCCGGTTATGGTTTCCCAGGAAGATCTGGTACCTGAAAAATCACATCCGTGAATCGAACCCGGGCCCTCCGGTCACTAGTCCAACGCTCTACCCCTGGACTACCGCAACCCACACATACCCAAACAGGTAAAAGGGTTCTCACATTTCAGAAAGTTATGGCGCCCGCCCGCCATATGGCGAACATTGCTCATTCATATGGATATAGATATAAAGGGAAAGGCTAAATTAAACACTAAATTAAATTGTTGAATGGCAAAGAAATGTAGCGATGATCAGTCGATGTTTATCCCAAACTTACCTTAAACGGTAGACTACCAATAACAATAATAATTATACATAGATTTAGTTAAAATATATCTCCCCCTTTCATCTCTCTTTTAATCAGTTCCATTTATGAACAAACTTTCCAACCCTCCTCAACAGATTGTTAGAAAATTTATTGCTAAATTATATTGTTCATATATTTTTTTCACCTGAGCCTATGTTTCACACCCATCCATCAATGTATATCTAACTGCTCTAAAAATGGCTTTAAAAAGGAAACTTACCGTAATCTGTCTTTTTTGGTGGGAATGATGTTAGAAAAACATTTCTGATGCTCTAGATTTATGCATTCTTTTTCCGGATGTAGTTGGAGGAAGTACTATGAAATACAAATAGGAATGGACGCGGACAAAATTTCAGAATGTTATAATTGTGAAGTTTGGAATGCATAAATCCCATTTACACGATGAATATTTCAATACAGACAATCGGAGCAATTCAGTCCACACAAAATTGCACTCAAAATTTGGGTTTAGTGTCGAATGAACTCTTTTACGCGCTCCAATTCTAATTACCGAATTTCTACTATACAAGCATGCGAAAACGTGTTGTCAACGGTATCATCGACGCCAGTGTTTACGTCCGAATTGAAGTAACATTTGGAATACGCAATTAAGGAATCTACCAGTTCGTATCTCACATTTTTAATTTGTGCATTATAAATTTTCAGCGAATAAACAAAAAACGCTGTGAGGAAATACTATTTTCCCTTTAATTGAACAATATAATAGTTAGGCTATCTCACCACTACAGGTAGTCTGGAAATAATTGAAACTGCTCAGTTATTGGTATTTGGATTTAACAATCGGACGGAAAATTAGTATCGCATTTTTCAGGTATTAGGAATGAAAATTTAACTCAACGCACCCATTTAATTTATTCACGTCGTTTCAAGTTACTGTTTTAAGTGTTTAGAATTCAGTACTGAAATAAACAGCATTAAGCAACCTTCAGATTAACGTTTCATATTTCGATAATGATTTCATATTTATTTGATATTTTGTGCGTAAACTAAATGCTATTTTTAAATTTGATCAACGATGAACAAATATGATGAATGAATTTCTCTAGGCAATGAAATTGTGGTAATTAATTTCATTGAAATAAGATGGATGAAAGTTTATTGCCCCAATGTCGAACGTCTATGCATCCATCATTAAAGTATTTTCTTCTTCATCTCAAAACAATTCGGTCAAAGTTAAATGGTAAATAGCATAAAACAATACTATACTTATATGCCCATGTCTAGTTATGACCACTCCCTCCAACAGGAAATATAGTTTGTTTGAAGGATGTTTAAAAAATAAATCTCAAAATATCCCTGAAGGTTTTTCATCCAGCATAAAATCTATTTTTCCGTGATGTGGAAACAAAAATATACTTCGCTATGCCTGTAACGACACAGAACCGAAACTATAAAAAACTATGAAAATATCCATCAGGCCTCTTTCCTAAGTTTCTTTGATAAACATTATCAGCCTTGCTATAACCACTTTCATCCGCTAATAGGAAACAAATACAGATATAGTTAATTTCAAGATACGTTCGAATGAATAAAGAAAAGGGTACGGAAAATTCGGTGAGATTTTCTTAAGAAACAGCTAGATCTTTAGTGCAGTGATTCGTACTTTTAAAACTAATATATAAATGTGTTGATAATATTTCGTGTTATTATACGTGTTATACATTATATATGCATATCCTTCACAACGATTGCAATATGAGTGCAACATAGGTAGGCAAATAAGATCAGATGAAACAACTTGCAGGTATAATAAATCAATATGTATCAATGTACACTAATTAGAGCTATGGGAAAAGCAGCCTACCTTTAATTGAATTGATTTGATCTGCCTTCCGCGGTCAGAAATGAAGGAATCTAAGACGCAGTTGAAGTTGATGTAGTAACTGGAATTCATTCCTCATCGCGTGGAGAAGATCCCCACGCGATGATTTTATACGTTGGACGTCAACGTTCACAGCTCTATCCATTGGACTGAACGTTGAGCCCCAAGATTGCACATTATGTTTCGAGAGCAATGCATACGGTTGATTTTCTTCCACCCTAGATCAGCTGCTCAAGAATGTTGATGCCCTTAAATATTTCAACTGGATTGGTCCCAAGACGAATTTACTTTTGCTTCAAAAGACCGTAAAAAAATCTTAAATGAAGCCATAAAATGGAAATGAGTTAAAAAAATTTTGTAAGTTGCATCAGATATTCACAATATTACCATTTGTTCAAATCAAAATTTGGGCGCATAGCTAAATATCCTCATTTAAGAAGTGACGTTGATCTGAGCAAGCTATAAAGAAAATGGTGAATTATGTAAGCATAAACATGAGCACATCTTTGGTATATTGATGTTTGTGGGGGCGAAACACAAAAGTTAGGAACGAATCGACTAAGAATATCATAACTCTAATTTTTACCTAGAAAATTACCTGCCAGAAGCATTAAACGTACACCGAAAGTGGTGCAATTGAAAAAAAAAACGTATTCCTCTGATTGTAACTAAACTTATAACTCCATAAAATGCTCAAATCCCAGGAAAAATATAAAATATTAAATAATATTCGACAAAAATAGGTACTTATATATAATATTAATATTTTTTCGGGATTGAGCAAGAAACAACCTAATGTAACTCAGTGCAGTATCAGAGCGAACATGCTTTTCAGCTACGTGCCTCAAACTGTAGCATCATTTTCTGCGAAATAAACGAGGATATATTATTTAATCATATTAATCTGGTTTGATACGGCTCCTTTAACTGAACATAGAGACAGCATCCGGCAAAGATGATGCAGCAGCTCGATGCGGAGCAACAAAAATAAAATACAAAACCAGTGATTTTCCAAATGAAATCCTGGAAGTGAAAAAAATGATGAAACAACGGAATAATAACCGGCTATGAGATGCACCATAAAGTATTAACAAAGGAAAATATGAAGAAAAATGTAGAGGAGCATCATGCAACCTCAGACTCCCTTGAGATCCAACTTTAGAAATTCAAGGGGTCACGTGAGTACGAGGGAAGAAGCTGAAGAGAGAGCCATCTTGAAGAAAAGCTGAGCTGAGGAGCTGGAGAAAGGGAGAATCACTTTAGAAGGGAGTACTCTAAGAGTGCAAGGCGTTGTAAGCGACGAGGTTTCATCTTGACGACTTCTGCCTCTTTGCCTGGGAACCTTCATCCTCGCAAATTCTCCTCCTCTCTAGAGAGATTCATTTATTCACGAATTCTAGGAAGAAACAACAAAGACGGCTGCAAATTCTCTTAAAATTCCTCAACCTTCGAAACACCCTGCATATTATTTTTGCTTAAAGTCGTATTTTTGTGTGACTAGAGTGTGCAAAGACAAAGCTTTCACCTCTATTGCGAGATAAAAATATCAAAAATGAAGCATCCGCATGTGAAAATACGTTCTCATGCGAAAAATATTTTAGACCAATTTCCATGTGAGCAATCGTTTCTTACATAAAATTTGCAATGACTTCTTTCCGTAGCAAAAATACTACTTTATTTAGCATTGCCCAGATTTTTCATACTTAATTTCAATTTTCTACATCAACTCATTTGCTTGTTTTACTTAACCACGCGAGTTGTCTGGGTACACTTGTAGGGAATACGAGCACAACTTTTCGAAACAGTTTCACGCTAATCAATGCAGCTGCTGTGGGATGCATATATTTTAGTCTTACAAAACGATATCATCTGATTTGAATTTACCAAGATAGAGCATAAATAGGGAAAACAAAGCGTCAAAGAAGAAGGTGCCTGATTAATTGTAATTAATTTCAAAATAGCTTTGATATTGATTGCTTTGTGGCCTTATGAATATAACCAAAAAATAAAATATAACCGGACATATTTGCAAACAAATGGTAAACATTCCTTTCACTAGGAGATCATACAATACATGATAGTAAATTCAAATTTCTTGGATTGTAGCGGATAAGAAAAAAATGCTAAGTGCGATGGCTGTAGAACCAAGAACTAAAACTGTGTCAAAAAGTAGTCTGCGGACTGAATTTCCATCATCAAGTATTTCACTTATCTTTCTCGTGTTTTCTTCTAAAGACCTCTAAAGATTCACCAGATCTCAGTTTCTCTACGGAATTTTTGAAGCATAACCTTTCCATACTGTACCATATTCCCAGAGAAAACATAACTGGAACGCAAAATATGAGTCATATACTTTTCTAATTGCTCTATTGAAATATATATATTTTCTGTTATTACCGCAAATAGCGAAGTACGTTATATTATTACTTTATTATACGATAGTCTTACTGCACTAAAAATCACGATCCTCACTACTCTACCAAAGACTAGGGAAGTAATAACATTTTTGTACAACACATTATGATGTTGTATAATGTTTATCAGCAGTGTTGTGCAGTTTTGAAAGCAGTAAAAATAGGGTAGCAAGGGATGATTTGATGAGAAAGCACTGATCTGTATGGACGAGGTATAGATTTCCCATAGGAAATAGATATTCTGGGAAAAAAATAATGATGTGCAAATACTGAAACACCAGTGCGGAGCAGGAAACTGAGAGACGGAAATAATCACATATTTATGCATGCAAATCGTTGGGCATAGGGGAGAGATGTGGTAAGATAATAGATTTCGTAAAGCAAAAGACATAAAGACAGAAGATGTTGTCTCAGAGACTTAATTGATCAATTAGTGTGACATTGACACAAAAACCGGGTTCTAACTCAAGTTCAAAATCTCACAATTTTAAGAAAGTGAGCAACGAGGTCGACAGTTTAAAAAAACCAAAATTTATTTTAAATGTACAATGATAATGATAATAATGATCAATATTTGCCCAGAAAAAACGTCAGCAATGCTTAAAGAAACGGATTTCTGTTGAGCTACTGTATTTTCGAAAATTAAAGTTTCTGCTAATTGGCCAGACTTCTCTGATGGTCTCGTAAAACCTTCATTTTTTGTAAAAATGTACTATTCAAATATATATAACAACAATACTTTCACTGTTTTCCAAAATGTTTCACACATCTTATCAAAGATTTAAATTGTACGTACGTAATCCCATAAGTAAATTGAATACCGTTATCAGTTACGGGGTTGCTATTTATATTTTGAGCCTTGACAACACTAAGGGCTTTAGGCGCCATCGGACGTTTCCATCTGAAAGTTTGACCCATTTAACGCGTACTTTCTTCACAAATTTATGTCTTGTGATCACAACTAGTGTTCTTTACGGTGACTCGAAAATTTTTTATCAGCAAAAAAATTGAGTTAACTCATGAACATTTTTGTGCGATGATTTTTTACGACTTTCATGGAAGTGGATAATCAAGAGAGCAGTGCATTGATCAACTTACTTCCACTTTTGGCAATCAAGCCCCATCATTTGCCAGTGTGAAACGCTGGTATAACTTATTCCATCATGGTCGCTGTTTGCTCAGTGACGAAAGTCGTGAAGGTCGTCCAAAATCAGTTGTTGTGCCAGAAAACATTGATTCTGTGCAAGAACTAGTAAAGGAAGATCGTGTTTAGTGCAGATCGGGTATATTGCCATCTTTTAGTCCTTTAGACCCATTTTTGGATATGATACATCCAGATAGAATAAAATGAAATGTTCCACTTCTGCATTGAAATTTTAGGGGAAATTAAGAGATTGAACAGAATTAACTTATACATAGATAAAAATAATAGGAAAAAAATCACATTCACTGACCAAAATCTGAGAATACATGAGAATATTAAGACTAATAAAACTAATATTTTTGTCAAGAATCTCAGAAAGTGAACTGTAAACCAATTTAATGGAAGAAAAGGGGCAATAATACACTGCAAGAGGTGGTATGTACCCGTTCTTGCTAATTATTGTGACGGATATTAAAAGTATTTCTATATTTATGCATTAATCCGATTCATTATTCCATGTATGAATGGCTATTATAAAATGGTGCTTAAATCTATTCAAGAAGTTATAATAGATGGAATTCACTACAAAGCATGTTAATGATTCACTAAACAGTATGCTAATTACATTTCCTCGGAGGAAATGACGATGAGGACACCCGAAAGAATGGCTTCTATTTTTTTAATTAATAGTCGACGTGAGTTAAGTAAACCCATTAGTATGTGTTTGCCCATTACGTTTCTGTAATTCATAATTACGTATTCCCCTATTTAATGAATCTTTGAAACTAGGCTTTAGTTTCAATTAAATGTTTTTAGCAAATTACCATTCATTTATGTGAGGAAAAATCAGTGAATAACGTTTGTTAATGATGTTATTAAATGTTTCAAAGGCTAATGTAAATATTTTAAAAGCATTGTGAAAAATTATCTCACAGCTTGCACATGGCTTATCCCTATTAGAATTCTCATCTTCAGTGTAGTGCTTACTAATTGGTGACTAAAACTGGTATGCGGCAAAGTTAATGTTAAATGATAAAAACGTTCGTGACTGTTGAGTACTGTAATGCACATATTATTGCGATAGATTTATGTCATGAACACGTGGTTCTAAACGCCAAACGTTGAAATTTCATATATTTATGGGTCAAACAAATATGAAGAATACTGGGAGTGATGACTAATATCTACGCATACAGGCCATACCGACAGGAAACTTTTCAGATATTTTTTCATTATATTTTGAAATATATATAATAATAAAATCATAATTACATTATTATTTTGAGGTTAACGGCTACGAAGAGTTTTTATGCATAGTGCGTCAGTATAATTTCTGATTTGAATTAGCCAACCATTTAAATCGGCAAGTTATGTCGCCACGCCCAGTATTTACTGCGATAGGCATGCCCCATAGGATTAATTACTAGATAGAAAATACTGGGTTAAGTAATGGGATGTAAAGCAAAACAGGTGCGTTTTCAGGAATCGGATAACTTTTTTATATTTCACCAAACTTCAATACTAGGCACCTGAAAATATCACAAATGTGATGAAACCGGCCGTATCGAAATAAAATTTAGCGAATTTTATTAAGTTTTTATAATTACTAAAGATGTAATTTCATAAGACTTCATTAAATTAAATCAGTTTCTCTCATACCGTATAGAACGTGAAAATAAGAGATGAGCACAGCGCAGAGCCATCTTAAATGCTGTAAATTTCAGATTATGCTCGACGATCTTCTCCAAAAATGTCATGCATTAAATATTTTTACTCGACAATACGTGCTGTGCTTCCTGAAACAGTTTTTGAACGTGAGAAATTAATTCAAAAATGCCCTAATAAATTAACCCCTAATTTTCCAATTTATGAGGAGGCAATTACGGAGAAATGAAATTCACCCATTAAAATCTATGTGATCACAAGCCTTTTCAATAACTCTTGTACATTATTTCCTCAACTCATACGAATTAAGCCTTCGTATTCACCTTAGTTATTTATTTACTTAAGGCACCTAGAGAAAATTTGTCTCATGTATGTTATGCAGTCAACATTACAAGTTATATTAGCGGGCAGAAAAACGGTGATTGTCATAATTAACAATTCAATTAAAAAACACTAAGAAACGGGGGAATTCTTACTATGCAAGATGTATTTGATTTCAAAACTTTTGAATACATTCCAAATGTTCATATTATTCTTACATTGTACAGGCATAATTATATGAAACGCTAAAATATTTTGTACATCAATAAATCCAACGCACAACCTACAATTATCATGTCGCACATAGATATTTTACTCTAATTAGCTTTCAACGGTCAAATATTTTTCCTGTAAAGTGGAATTAATTTCTCAACTGTTAAAAGTTCTTATTTTAGTACTACTATTTCCCCATGATGTACAGTTTTACGATTAAATTTTGCCGCAAGTACCCCACGGATTAAGTACATGAACTGTACAAAGAAAAATTATTGTACCGTACAAATACAAGGAGCCTTGCTTCAGCAGTTTCATTCATCCTCATAAGTCAAGCCTAGTTAGTCACTCGTATACCGCGAAAATAGAGTACTCGAGTTGAAACGAGTTTTAAAAATCGCCAGGAAAAAGAGATCGAACTTTACATTATGTAAGTGGTTATGCATCATTAAAGGATATAAAACTTTTTCTTCACTTTTAAAACCAACTAAATCCCCATTGTGAGAAGCGAATTTCATTAATCGCGTGTTAACTCAAGCAAAGTGATGTTTTCTACTAAAACGGCAGCGAAATAAAATGCAAAATATAGAGCGTGTCGATATTTATAATGAGGAATAAAAACACCATGCGTATAAATATTATGCGGTTTGTTAATGGAATGACTTCCCCCCTCTCTCCCGCCCTATTTAAAGAGAGCCCTTGAGAAACCTCATTCCGCAGAATTTCTGGCGCTACGAAATTTAAAACATCGCGCCTGAAGAGGCACTCATCGTGGAAATGGTTTCCGTGCGCCCGCTGAGTTTAAGTGAATGTGAAGAGAGAATGGATGAGTAAACGGAATAAAGTCAGATTATGGAATTCCGACTCCATTTCGGTAAAAATAAAGCAATCCGAAGACGAATTATAGCAAGCGAATGTTCCTGGCTATGAGAGTTATAATAGATTTAGTACGAGTAAAAAGATTTACTTTGACTGGAGTAACCGAAAACTCTACTAATTTGACAAACCTTCTGAAATTATAACCAACACTTCCCTGGTACGTTTCGCATCGTACGAGCTGCTAATATACTTTTGAAACGAGTTGTAACACGGCCTGAATGTTTCGCGATCACATAGTGGCGATGATAGGAAGGAAGAAAGGAAGGCTTTAGTCTATACAGGTTTTCATTTTTAGAATCAATATTTACTATAGTTACATTATCGTGACTATCACTGGTATCAAACATATAAAATGCTATTACAGAAATCCAGTTAAAAATTAAAATTATTAATAACCTGCCACTTGCTAAATTATGCTGAAATATAAATGCAATAACCCATTTCATCGAAGAATGCATAATATATTACAAAAATTACCAAAGATATTTTAAGTTATATTCTATTGAATACTTTAATGTAAGCATGTCAAGTGAGGCAGAATATGAGAAAAATACAGTAGAACATGACGGAATACAATGGCACTGTTTTAGCTCAACGCTACGGTATTTTTACCGTTAATTAAAGGTGAATTGAAGTGAAAAATGGGCAAGAATTGATTGCAGCTATATTATCCCAGAAACTTGGGTTTGCTTCGTCCTACCAACTCACAAGAGAACTGAGCTGTATTTTAAGACACGGAACTCATTAGTGATCGTTTCAATCCTTTTATTATTTGTTATCTTCTAGTTCAGAAACCTTGCATTCCATTTGCTGCAAACTGCTATATCTGATAAACCTGATAGTTTTCATTATACTAAATTTCCACATGATTCCTTCATCTCATTGTGTACAACACTTTTCCGTTAAAAGGAAACTGTTCTTCCCTTTTACTGAATTACTATCCTGCTTACACGCTATTCCTCGTAAAGAAGAAATACCGTTCAACTTCTGACTTGAGAGACACAAGGGAAAATCCAGGCAATGCTTCAGGGTACTCAAAGCTAATCCCAAGCTATATCACGTTCAAGGTAGCAGAAAAGCTTGGAAAACGATAGAAAATGCAGATAAAGAAGATATTTTACCTTCCCTGAAGGTGCAAATACAAAAAGTAAGTCTTAGCACTAGGTGAACTACATGTTTAACCGATTGAGGCAGTGTTGATAGCCTATACGCCAAACAACATTTTGTTTCATGAAATGAGGGAAACCAAAGATTTTTAGGGGACAAACTATTTACTGTTCGACTTAAACACATTATCCCGTTAAAATGGCAACACACATGCACCTTAAGCAAGTTCATCTCACTAAATATTATAATATTAGGTGCTCTAAGCATGACTCCAATTTCAAACTCCACTCCTACACAAGAACGTTCAGTTAGTACGTACTTTTAACGATCACCATACCTCATTCGTAAGTGTTTTGGAAACCTTGTGCTTGGTGACAACACGAAAGAGAGAGTTACAGAAACTTAGAAATGTGACCAGAAGATAAGATTGCGATTATTTAGTTATACCAAGATCGCCTAAAATAATGCTTCAAAGAAATAATATTTCTCAAGAGTTAGAATACAGTAGTTATTCATTAAAATTGGATTTGATATCACACAGCGGTAAATGAAAAATTTAATTAATTAATACACTTTTCACGGTTTGTTACAGGGGCATTTCAAGTGATAATTATGGATTTCACATTAACCATATATCTGATCAACTATTTAACTAAATATATGCTTGGTAGAATATTGTGTAGGAAAAGAGTATTTAATTGAAATTTGAAAAATGACTACACACTAACTTTCTATATTAATTGTCGATGGTATTTCCAGTTCATTAGTGGGGGAATATACTACTATTACTGCATTGCATTTAGGTACAGTGAACTAGGGAACCACGGGGTTAAATTTTCGACCCAAAAGACGGATGGTGTTTCGTATGCATTAAATGAAAGCAGTACGGTAACTTTCAGAAGAAATGTTAAATAAATATATATGTAGGTGTGTGTGTATATATATATATATATATATATATATATATATATATTTTTTTTTTTTTAAGGTAATCTACCGGTTAAGGTAGGTTTTTGGATGGACACAACTACCAAACAAATATTTTATTACTCCTAACAAAACACAAAATCCATCATCTTACTCTATATCAGGTCCCTCTTCATCTCTGAGTACTTTCTTCCTCCCTTCATCCCGTCCCACATCCCTATCCTGTTCCTTCCCTTTCCTCTTTTGCCCAACATTCTACCCTCTATCACAGTCTTCAACATCCCACTGCCGGTCAACACCCCCTTCATCCACTTTTCCTGCCTCCATAGGATTGCTCCCAACAAACCCCTCTCTTCGCCCACCATACCAAGTACTTCCTCATTCGTTTTCTTTCTGTCCATTTCACCGTCTCCATTCTTCTCCACACCCCCATTTCAAAAACCTCCAATTTACATCTATCCTCCTGCTTCAATGGCCACGTTTCCGCACCGTACATAGCTACGCTCCATATCAAAGTTTTTACGAGCCTTTTCTTAACATCCTTACTCGACGTCCCCGTCATCAACTCCCTCCTCCTTGTGAAAGCCTCTTTGCCTAGCGCAATTCTTCTCCTTACGTCCCTACTACTTTGCCCCTGTTGGTCCAAAACACTACCGAGATACGTAAACTGTTCTACCTGCTCTATTTTTTGCCCACCTATTTTAATGTTAAGCTTGGCCTTTTTTTTTCTAGAAAATCGCATAACCTTTGTTTTATTAATATTGATTCTCATCCCATACCTGTCGCACTGAATTTCCAATTCACGCAGCAATGCTTGCAGCCCTTTGGCTGACTGACAAACTAAAGCTTGGTCATCAGCAAACCTAACTGATTTTACGAATTCCCCGCCCACTTTCATTCCTACCTCGAGTTCTTCCCATGCCTCTTTGATCATTTCCTTTGCATACAAGTTGAACAGCAACGGTGATAATGGGCAACCCTGCCTTACACCCCTTCCTAACACTGCCCATCCTGACTCCCCGTTTCCCACCCGCACCTGAGCAGTCTGAGACATGTACAGGTTGCGGATTAGCCTCCTTTCCCTCTAATCTATTCCTATTTTCTGCAGAATACTCATAAGTTTTTCCCAATTCACTCTATCAAACGCTTTTTCGAAATCTACGAAACAGGCAAATACCTCCTGGTTGTGTTCTATATTCCTCTCGATTAATAATCTCATTACTGCAATTGCATCACGCGAACCTCTCCCCTTCCTAAACCCAAACTGATCATCCCCTAAGTAATTATTTGCCGTACTCTCAATCCTTTTGTTTATGATTCTGAGAAGAACTTTAGCTGCGTGGGATATCAAACTTATCGTCCTGTAGTCCTCACATGACGTGGCCTTTACCTTTTTCGGAATAGGAGCTAAAACTGATCTCACAGTCTTCCGGCCAGATTCCTTCCTCATTAATACTACGAATCAGGCCATAAAGCCTCTTCCTCCCATATTTTCCTAAGCCTTTTAAAAGTTCCGCGGGAATTTTATCCACCCCCACGGCCTTATTTAGTTTCATCTCCCTTAATGCCCTTTCTATCTCATTGTCTAGTATGCCTGGACCTAAGCTGTCTTCCTCTACGTCATTTTCTTTTTCAATGTCTAACTTTGTTGGTCTGAGTTCTTTACTATACAGTTCTTCTATATACTCCTTCCATCTCTCTTGGATCTTTCCTGCGTCAACTATTACCTTAATCGCCTTATCTCTAACTGTTAGCATAGCTCTTCCTTTCTTACTTCCCGATAGCGATTTAACTTTGCTGTACAGCGTACCGATTTCAACCTTCGTCTGCAGACTTTCCATATCCTCGCACTGCGACTTCCACCATGCTTCTTTTGCTTTATTTGTTGCCCGCCTCAATTTATTGTTCAATTCTTTGTACTTCATTTTGCCTAATTCTGTATTTATATTCTTCCATTTTCGCCGCTCATCCATTTTTGTAATCATCTCATCCGTGATCCATGGTTTCCTAGTCCTTTTAGCGTTAACGGTTCCAATAGTGTCTTTTGCGGCTTTAGACAATCCTTTTTTGATACATTCCCATTTTTCTCTGATAGTACTTAGCTCTTTACCGTCCTCCATGATTTTCTCTACCGCCTGTTTGTATTCCTTCCTTTTCAACCCATTTAATGCTTCTACATTCCATTTTTAACTCGTCGCCCCTGCCTTATCTTTTTGAAACGTACGCTACATTTCATAACAACTGAATTGAGGTCTGAGTCCGCATCCGCTCCCGGGAAGCTGTGCGAATTTATCACACTGTTCCTAAACCTGTGTCTAACCAGGATATAATCTAGCTGATATCTTCCTGAGTCACCTGGCATTTTCCATGTATACCTGCGTCTTTTGTGGTGTCGAAACCAAGTGTTGGTGATGACTAACCCCTGTCTTCTGCAGAACTCAACTGCTTTCTCCCCGCGGTCATTCCTCGTGCCTAAACCATAGTCCCCCACCTCATCACCATCTCTTCCTTCGCCTACCGTCGCATTCCAATCCCCCATCACTATCAAATGTTTCCCTGCAGGAACCCACGCGATCATGTCCTCTAACTGATTGTATATCCTATCGACCTCTTCTTCCTTATGGTTGCTCGGTGGCATGTATACCTGAATAATAACTAAGTTCGTCGGTTCTGCTTTTATCTCCACTAGTAGTATTCTATCCGTTACCTGCTCTATGTTGACTACGCTTCTTCCTACCTCTTCATTTAATACTATGGCAACCCCTCGTTGGCTCTCGTCCCCACCGCTGTATATTATTCTATACTTATCACTCCAGTAATCCCCGCTATCTTTCCATCTCACCTCGCATTGACCTAAAATATCTATATTTCCCATTTCCATCTCTCGCTTAACATTCTCCAATTTCCCTGTCCTCATCATTGTCCTAACATTCCACGTTCCTATTCTAACTAATTTGGTCTTCTTCTCCTGCGTCTTCTGTCCTGCTGCTGCTGGTTTTCCCTTGCAAGGGTTTCGTGGGATGACGACCGCGGAAGCCTTGCCTCCCCCGCTGCCGGGCACGACACACGGCCGATTGGGCCGAGCCCCGTGGTTGCCAGGACTCAAAATATCTCTATTGTCCATCATATTGTTCTTGGGAATGATAATTGAGGTGGTTTCCCGTTGTCTTCCTCAATAGTGTTTTAACGTGACACCATCACTTACTGGCCGCCCCACTGGGGTCAGACGCCATTGCCGCCGCCTCACTGAGGAACAGACGCTGCGTGGACTACCTTTCGTCTGGCTCCTAACCTTCGACCTATCTGGCATGGGTGACCCTACCAGGAGCAATTTTTATTACTCCCGCCAGCACAGCTCTAGGGGTCATCGGAACGCACAAGCCATTCCACCACGTCAAGGTTGTAGTCCGGGGAGGGATATATATATAATGTATAACACTTAGCACTAGTGGACACAAACAAAAACACAGAAAAAAGATACTCACTATTTTTCGAATTTTTGGTGGTCGTAGCCACCTTCATCAAGGAACAGAAGGATAGAACTCTCACTATTTTTCGAATTTTCGGTGGTCGCAGCCACCTTCATCAAGGAAGAGAGAGTTCTATCCCTCTGTTCCTTGATGAAGGTGGCTACGACCACCAAAAATTCGAAAAATAGTGAATCTCTTTTTTCTATGTTTCTGTGTTTTTGTCTGTGTCCACCTGTGCTAAGTGTTATACATTATTGTTCACATCCGTGAGACTTTCAAAAAGTGCCATATATGTGTGTATATATATATATATATATATATATATATATATATATATATATATATATATATATATATAAGTAAAAATAAATATCGATTATTGGCAAAAATAAATTATTTAATTAATGGCGATTCTTCCAAATTCCAAGTTTTCAACCATCTTACATTTTTATCCACTCAAAATTGACGCTACTTCGCGCGCATTAAATGCCTCTCACCACTGATGTGCTGATCACAACAAAAGTGAAACATACGACAATTATAACTTAATTAATATTATCTCAAATATCAATAATCTCTAAAGATATTAACGGCCGTTGACTTAACTCCACCTGCCACACGCCAATGAGTATGATGGCTGAATTTTAACAAAGGTTACTAACTAATCTTTATGTATTTTATTTATCTATAGCGAAAATACATTTTTTACCTGCCTCGACAAATATGATTATATTTCATATTAAACTTAACTCATGGGGTAACACAACAACACTCACATTAAATGAATCTGAAGCGTAACTTGAGTGGTTCAAATATCGACTACAGAACGACAGCTATCGAACTGGAAAGGCCGACGTTCTTGAACAAACCTTTCCGCCTTTAATATGAATACTGACTGCAATAGAGTAATTTTAGTTTGTTTGCACATGAAAACCATAACTAATTTTCATAAAAATATATACTCTCACATTTTTTTTGGACCATGAAAAAGGAATGATATCCTTAACTTGTGACAGGAGATATGCACAATCTGATAGGGTATTCCTACAATTACATAGTTTAATTTACACGGTATTTGATTAAATCTCCTTAAGGCATTGTATACTTCCATGCGGATGAAAATAATCATATTTTCTCAATGACTTGCCGCAGTCCAACAGAATATATAGCAAATGTGGGATTAATTTGAAAGGTGTGACTGCACACTGGGGAAAACCATCCCCTTTAACCTCACTTTTGGTGTCCTTAAAAAAATGAATGAGCCCAAAGGAACGATTTAGTGAGAAGGAACCATAATGGAAATGGATCTGATGGCATCAGATGAAAAATACGAAAAAAAAAGTTTACGTCGTTTTCGCTCCTTCGAAATAATGTTCGTTGTCTCTCCTTGTCCGTAAGGAGAGCGCCATTTCAGATTACAGGCTTTACTTTTCATAAAATCACAAATTAACCTAATGAAATTGTTAAACCTAGCACATTTGACACGAACATTTATACCAATCCAAGTTCCGACCACACATTCATGTTCAAGGAGGAGAAAAGAAGGATCGCGAGCCTAAATACGTAATACGTTAGGGAGAAAATCAGGGGGAGAACGAGTAGATGATGACGTCAGAAGAAACAATGAAGTCGAGGCAGAGGACTAAGTGTCATAAACAGGGTTTTCAGGAGAGTTTGTAGTAGTGTGAAAGATGTCAACTTTTCGCAGTTCTCGCGTTTCTAACTGCTAAACAAGAATTCAACAAACATGGGATGCCAAAACGTATCTGTGACCGTACTATACGAATTTATACAGAAGCTCTTTGGTGATAGAAACAAGACATATTCCCAACTTTGCAGTCATTTTGGCGATAAGAAACAGCAAAATTTCAATAATATACATTCCTTATTTCCTTTATCAGCAGTTTCACGTGAGACACATCATAAGATGCTGTTTAAAAACAATTAATCATCAAATTACTCATCGTTAGTAACATAATTCAGAGTTGAGAATGTAAAAAAGCGAATATAAGAGGTAAGTGGTGAATCCCTGACAAGAAGTCAACTGCCGTCCTCGACATTCCTTCCACGATGGTTGTGCTATTGGCTGAAAAACAACTCCCACACACACACACACTCTCTCTCTCAGTTGTCTATTGTAAAACCATAATCTAAGTGAACTCGCTTGGAAGTTGATGTCCCATCATTGAATTGGGTATCAATGCAGCGGAAAATTGTCGGAGTGCATTATTAATGTAATATAAATTGGCAATTTCCACCAGATTTTTCTATAAGTTTATAATAATTTTTATTTAGCTTTATTTTCATATTTTTCTTTTACAAAAAAGAAAAATTCTGCTTCAAAACTGGGGGAACATTAGTTACGTTCTCATGGACAGTGTGTTTGTAAGGGATTACTTCGCTTACCAACGATTTATTTATGCAGTTTAATGTAATAGTGAAAAAAATGATTTTCACAATAAATTATGAACGAGTGAACACAAATACTGAGCAATATGTTCAGATGAAAAATATGGAAGTATTTGTTTGAAAACGAAACGGAATTCATTACGCTACTTTAATGCACTACGAATCGGCAATACACACCCAAATTAATTCAATGTGGCAACTATTGCATCACACGCAAGTTATGACTAAATGGTTTAGTTAGATATTAGAACTCCATGGCGTAATTGACATCAGTAAAACTTCCCATCGTTATAACTGTTGGGGTTTTTCGTGGTGCTCTAGTAGGTACGTGCTTTGTTGCATTTGGCTTTGGGAAAACCAGGAAATTGAAAATCCAGTTTGAACTGGTTCTAATCTGACTATGCGAGCAGATAAATGCTCTTTTCATAGCGTTCATCAAACTATAATTAATTTACAAGCATTTAAAAATGTCAGCTATATTTTTATAATGTTAGTAATTAGTGTTATTAACTATATAGCCAAAAGATAGTTTATAAAATACAATCATGTTGGAGGCGTTTTGAAAAACTTGATCAACCGTTACAGAGGAAGTTTTTATATTTTTGGAAAGAAAAAAACATCGATTACCGGTACAAATAAATTACTTAGTCACATTATATATGCTGTAAGTTAATCATAAATAAATTAACTTTTATCTTTTTTAATCAGAAAAATATGTAAAGAATCTTTGAATAGTCAACTAATCGTCTGAACTCGGTTAAAACTATCTTTTTAATAATATCTTCAGTAATCCATAGTTTCGTCATCCGTTTTCTTTTTACCGTTCTTGTTGTTTCCCTAGCGGATATATTTTTTAGACGTTTCCACATTTTTTCTGCTTTTCCCATTCCTTCGTCATCTTTCAGAACTTTTTCAACTCATTTATAGTACTCCGACTTCTTCCCGGACGATTCTTCCAAATTCCAAATTCTCATCCGTCTCCCTTTTTTATATTCTTGAAATTGACGTTACACTTTTCGTGTAATAAATCATGGCTTCCTATACGCGCGAATTGTGCGAATTGATGACGAAGCTCCCAAATCGATGCATAACCATTAAATAAACTGATATTCGATATTCCCCCGAATCTCCCATCCTCTTTTCACAATATATCTACGTCTCTTGAATGTTACAACCAGATATTAATTGTAAATAATGTTGAGGCTAGTAGCTGTAGTTTTACGATAAGCACGGAAAAAGGCACGACAAAAAAATTAGAAAAATACCACAGCAGCAAAGACCATGGATTTAACTGAATGGATAGTTTAAAATTTCTAAATATTTCCATTTTAAGATGCTTGAAAAAATGACGAAAATAATATCGATCTCAATATTTGAATTCCAAGTGCTTAATTTCATCAAAAATACTGCAACTAAAGTTTACCAACGAACCTTCACAAAAAATCCATTTAAGTGTGATGCATACAAAATTAAATAACAGTTAATGAACCCGTTTAAATCTGATGTGGATATATAAAAAACGGCAAATCACAATAAATTAACGTAATTTCTAAAATAAGCCTTTTGATCATTAATATGCTTTAATTGCCAATTTATAGCTCACGCAAACCCAGTTTGCAGTAGTCAATATTCTCCCTCTGCTGTGTAATAATGTATATTTGCTTACAGGGTTCGTCCGGAAAATAAGTGTACTGAGCTCAGGAAAAAAAATGTATTACACTTTTACATATCTTAAGCTAATATTCCTCAAAATAGGACCCTTGTGAGTCGATACACTTGTTCCAGCGGCGTTCCCATTCTTGGAACGCTCCCGCGAAGGCTTCATCGGGAGCCTCTCGAAGACACGTCGTCACGGCCTCTTTGACGGCGTCCAAAGTCCCGTATCGCGTTCCTTTCAAACTCCTCTTTATCTTCGGGAACAGAACAGTTCTCTAAAAAATGTGGATCATTTTTGCAGTGATCCGCAAGTTGTGTCGCGATTTCCAAACGATTGAGTCTTTGATCATCACTGAGCACTTTCGGCACCAACTTTGCACAAATTTTTCGCATCTTTAATTGCTCCCTAATAATCTCGTGCACTATTGTTTTTGGCACCTTACACTGCTCTGCTATCATCCAAACACTAAGACGTTGATCAGAGTTCAGTACATCGCGAACTTTTCGCACATTTTCGTCGGTGAGTGTCGTTGATGGGCGTCCAGGCCGTGGTTCGTCGTCGACCTCTTCTCTGCCCTCCACGAACATCTTGTGCCACCGAAAGATCATGTTTCTGGACATGGCTGACTTCCCGTAAGCCTGGTTAATCATACCGACAGTTTCGGTAGACGATTTCCCAAGATTTACCGAAAATTTGATGGAATAACGCTGCTCCAAAAACTTCGGCATCGCGTTCCGTGACGTGGGTCGAGCGTGGAGGTTCGCGTTAACAGAGCTCCTCACTACACCTCAGCTCAGAGCCGACTGCCTTTTTCAGCGTCGCTTGCCAACATACCCCCCTCCAATCGCAGCCCGTCAAAGCGGTGCTGGGCGCGCCTGGAGCGGCAGGAAAAAATCAGTATACTTATTTTCCGGACGATCCCTGTATATAGGTCACATGCCAAGGTTATCTTGCAAAGAAGAAAAATAATCCTAGCTTATAGAACTTGAGAATATGAGAGTTACACAGTGGGTATATAAAAGTACTACTGTGATGTGAAATAACAATATGGTGATGTAAGTCGGTGAGATATTAAGTTCTGAACTTTTAAAAATACATAAATCTATATTTTAGTTGAACAAAACATGAATTTGAAAATGGTTAAAATATGCCTATTATTTATTATGAAATTATTACATTTACTGATCTTGAATAGTATTACGTAAAAAATATGAAAAAATACTATTACTTTGTTCTAGCAAATACCTAAAATCGATATTATTTAAAAATAAATGAATATCTCACTGATCTCTCAAGCGTATTAAAACTGATCATTATTAATTTTCGTTGGAAAGGTAGAACATTAACGTTTAGCTTTCAAAAATATCTGGCTACGTTGAAAATACCGGATTTGGTTCTTGATTAACGCAGGACGATCAAAACTGAGGAAGATTTTCGAAACGCACCAAAAGATGTGCCTGTCACCATTTATTGGAAAACATAAGATGCAGTTATCTTATCTCTTTCTTCAATCACGTTTCTAACGATACATCGCCACTTTGATTGGGCGTTCCACTGCATTCAGACGGTTTTTTACCTTCAAAACAGAGAAAAAGACGAAGCTGCCTGGCCTGTATTTCCATTGCACCCGTCAACACAGCTCTAGTGAATGTCAAAATACGAGCGCCCTTACTCCATCCTCATAAGGGAAGGGCTATTACTATTATTGAGTAATCCAGCGGTGAAGGTAGATTTTGTATGGACAAAACTACCAAATAAATATGGACTCCTAACCAAACACAATTCAGGAGCCTACTCTACATCAAGTCCCTCTACATATCTGTGTATTTCCTTCCTCCCTTAATCCCGTCCAACATCCCTATCCTGTTCCTGCCCTTATATATATATATATATATATATATATATATATATATATATATATATATATGTATGGATAATGACCTCAGCTTTAATTTGAATATCAAATAGTTATTAACTATACCAAATTGTGCCTACACCAGACTTATTGACCATACCAAAACCCTTAACGACTAGAAATGTAAAAAAGAAGATCTAAGACTATATATTAATTTGAGAAGCTTAACCTGGTTGAAATATGTGTACTAAAATGCCTACAGTGTAAAACAATTTAGGAAAATAATTATCACTTTAAGTGTTTTCACTCAAAACTCAAAAAATGTGCTTTGTATAGTCCCTTCAAATTATACAGAATCTTATTGAAATTCTTAATGCTCAATTAGAATTATCAAAGATTCAACTTTTTTATCACTACTATCTTAATCCTCACTTCTTTTATTTTTTCTATGGCTAATACATTTTTGTACATGGAAGAGTTATATACCACGCATATTTGCAAGAAATAAGGAGATACGTAAAAACAGCTTTCGATGTACCACGGTACCGTACACCGCTCCAAATTTTCTACTCCGTCAACATCTGTAGGGGAAACCGCATCCCGTAGATTACGTATGCATCGTCTTTACACTCTTCCACTGAATTCGCCGCCCGAGAGTGTCGCTCGGAAAATAAAACGCGAGAGCTCTGCGGGTTTGAGAGCTGTTGATTGAGAAAGATGAAGGGAGGAAGACCCTCTCCCACTTTGCCCTGCGTCACACTCCCCTTCTAAGCCTTGTGGAGTCACTTCGCATTCCCGTGACGTCGTTTCCACGCCCTCAACTCCGACAAAGATGGGATGGCTCCCGTTGGGCGTTGTCTGCATTCACCGCAACTCTTCTCGAAGATGATAGTTTTCCTTTATGGCGCCCGTCGTGAAATGGCGTGCCAAATCCCAAAAGACCCCCGACCTAGTGCGATGAGTTCATTGTATCCAACCGATGGGCGGAGAGTATGAATACTGACGAATGTAATGGTAGTATGTGCATCGTGTCTGATGGATATTACTTGCTGATTGAAAAACTAAGTAGGGAAAGAATAAAATCAAATGTAAAACAATCAATCGGGAGTGAGTTACCCAAATTCGCATGTTATATGCATTGCAGTGATACTAAGGGGGTTTTAATATTAGCTTGCTGCCATCCCATCACCAGTAATGAGTGCTTATCAAACATTTAAGGATGTATTTACATTTTCATTCTCCCTCCCGGTTTGATATTTGCTGAAAAAAACCTCTCCTAAGGGAATTTTAATCAATAGATTAATTTAAAAAAATAATTAACGCCACTGCTTTATAAATGAAAAAGGACATTAAAAATATTTAAGACAAGTAAGATTTATAAATATTCATAACTACTTCACCGGCCGTAGACAAAATATCTTCCTATGGACGTTAGTCATCCGATGATGACATTTAGATGAAGTGTAATAAATTTTGTTTCTCTTGGGCATTATTATATGTGATGCACAGTAATAACAAAAACTGCAATAGATAATGAACTTAGAGGACGATGAGGAGACCAAAATTTTCGGATTATATTCTTCAGGAAACCTTAATTATACAACAGCGATTTCCTGAAGATACGTTTTGGATAGAGGAGGTGGCGGAAGAGTATTTCAATTCTACTTTGACTATGATGAAAAGAATAATAGGGTTTCTATAGAGAAATTAATGATCTCTTTAGTTCCTCGCTTTAGCTCATAGTTTAAAAATCCCGTGAAACAGCAGAGCAGTGATCCAGTCTCTCTAAAGATAGAGTACTGAATTATTTGATTCACAAGGAGATTTTGCAAAACGCAGGTTATAAAAAATAATTTGTCAGTAAACATATCTAAAATACTCGCAGAGTTTCTAAAAAGCCATTAATTAATTTTATGGGGATCTTCTTCTCTCAACAATTCGCGTAAATGTAAATATTGGATGTAAAGATAGCCGTCCGCCTCCCAGCTTCGTTCTATTTGAACAAGGTTAACCATGGAGGTCCTAGGTAATCAACGTGTTGAATATTTAAAACAACGTCGACCCAAATCAAATTTTATAGTAATCAGTTAATTATATCAAGAAAAGAGATATGCAGAACCCTAACTCATTGCGATTTCGCATCCAACAACTTGAATTAATCAGAAAAAAATTCTCATTAGCGATCGTTGGTGTTTACGACACTGAGGTTCACTGGCGTGAATTTATTCCGGGATTTATTGTATCCACAAAATTTATTTGAAGTTATTTTATACCTTAAACCACATAATTGGTATTGTGTAAGCCGTCATTGAAATATATACACCTGCTCTTTAACTATTGCTTTCAATTCACAATTTTTCACTCCTTTGAAACATGGAACGTGTGTGCCGCATTGGGAAGGAGTCTTGGAATACAATAGGATGCTCGTAAAAAATCCTGCAAGATGCAGGTCGATGGGAAGAAAATGAAAAGAAAATTCGCGAACGAAATGTGTTGGCTTACTGAGTAGAGCGCCAGACGACGCGTTATGATAAAAAGGCAGATGCTACTTGGGAGAGAAAAACAGAAAGAAGAAGCATTATAAAACGGAGGTGAAAGAAGAAAAAAGAGAGCGTGAGGGCATGCGTTGGATCATCTATTTTTCATGGTACGTCACGAGCTACGGCCAGAAAAAAGTTAATGTCCAACCATGTATCACTGCAATGGGGATAGGCGAAAGGTTTCGGATTTGAGATTGGGGTTTAGATGAAAATCGGGTTAGATTTACCAATATGACAAGGAAATCACCATTACAAGAAAAACCTAAGGGGTGCATTATGTGAGATAAATTGCTTGGAAATTCTGTCAAAACGATTTATATTCTCCAAACGTTGGAGGTGAGACATGTTAGTAGAAACACGTGACGAGAGGTAGTGGCAGGTTGTGTGCGGAGGAGTGGTGGAGTGTGGGGAACCCTCGGGTCGGGGGGATGGAACGGCGGAGGGAGGCGAGGGAAATGCGTACATCAAGGTCTCAAGGCGTACCTGGTTCGCCGGAATCAAATCGCGCTCGATATGAGCGGCTGTAAAAGGGATGTAGGACGAATTCTGATACAATGAAACAAATTTCCGGTTGGTTGGAATCGAAGCAGTAAAAATAAGAATGAAAGGACAAGATATTTTTAAAAGGCGGGGGTAACAGATAGCTGCGATCGGTTAAAATTTTGAACAGGTTTAGGCGTAAGCAATTGAGACTCGTATGTATGAATATATATATATATATATATATATATATATATATATATATATATATATATATATATATATATATAGTTATGTTTATGGTTTATTTATATATATATATATATATATATATATAAACCATAAACACAGTAATCAACCCGAAGGTCGGTTTAGTAGGTGATGGTAGAGATCACCCAGTACTAAGCCCTATACGGCGTGTGAATATTCACACATCAGGGCAGATCCTTTCCCTGTGCCGGTTATGGTTTCCCAGGAAGACCTGGTACCCGAAAAATCACTTTAGCTTGGGTGGATCTGCAGGCGCCCAGAGTGCCTTGCCCGGGAATGGAACCCGAGACCCTCTGGTCTGCAGTCCAACGCTCTACCCACTGGACTACCGCGACCCAAATATATATATATATATATATTTTAATATGATTTCGTCGAAGTAACGCGGAAGTGTTGAATAACGAAATTTGACAGCAACAAACAATATAAGAACACAAAAAAGATCACTCAAACGTTATTTCTTGATCATTTCGACGGAATTCAGCTCCGTCTTCATCGGAAGAAATAGAAGTAATGACTGAAACGTGTGAGTGATCTTTTTTGTGTTCTTATATTGTTTGTTGCTGTCAACGTTTGTATATATATATATATCATTCTATATGATGGGCTGATTACATTATTTAACACAAAAAAGGTTTTTCACAAATTAGACAAACGGCTCCATGAAATAGGAGATGCTTCTACATGGATTTGTACCCACAAAAATGATAAATTATCACAATGAAGAAGAATTTCTCCATTGGTAACATATTTACGAGTCAATTTGCTATTTCAATGCATCCATAAGTCATAGAGCATTATTTTGATGCAATGGCATCGTAGCAATGCCTAACGAGATAAAATTTTACATGCATAAGAGGAGGATTCCACTGTGGGTAAACAAGAAAACAAAATCGTTAGGATTTTAATGGGTGAGTTCAAAAAAGGCATATTGACTCAAACATATAAAATTTCAATTACTTAAGAGCACCACAAATATGGCAAACGTATGGAAACATGAGCAGCGCAAGTATGGCAAACGTATAGAATTTTACTCGTAATGAGGAAAAGGGATAGGAAAACATCTACTCTTATCAAGTTCTTCCTCGGAAATAACAGACAAATCAATAAGAACCATTTGATGGTCGAATATATTAAGGATTTTTAAAATTTTTTGGAGATAGAATAACATAAATAAATTTCAATTAGCAAAAAATGTGTTAAAAATATTTAAAGAATATTTCTCGGGCTTTATTAGATCAGAGATCTTAATATTCCAGTGGCTCATTTTAAAGAAAATTAAGAAGTAGATTTGCGTAAATATTTTGACTACATGCATTTAATATTTTTCTCAACTTTCAGATTCTTGAATTTGTTTGTGACGCGTCGTACAGACGTGAAAAATTTAATATCCCTGGCACAATAAATTAACTTATAAAAATACAAAGAAAAGTAATACTTGTATTTACATCGTTCATTTAGATTTTTTGTTGACGCCTTAGCCGATTCAGCTGTTCATACTATTTTCTCTGCCGGAAAACAAACGTTTAAGTCTTTACACTGGTGATGGAAATTTTCAACAGAGATAAAATAATGTACTAGTGATTTAGAAGGAAATCTCCTATTGCGTGTGTTTTGTAAGGCAATCTATGCCCTATGGCTGTAAAAGAGAAAATTACATCTTTTTACACCTTTGCATAGTGTTTCAGAAATGAGAAATGTACATTTCCCTCATTCTAATAGAGCCGACTTAGCAATATAGATTTTTAATATACAATACATGCTGTGGAGTTAGTGTTTAGCGCTCTTGCAAAGATTTTAAAGAAGAATTTAGGGTTGCTTTCGTTATATTTAGGGAACATATGATTTCAGCAAAGGAGAAGATAATAGTTGATTTTCCGAGAGAAATACATTTTTTTGGAACGGTGAATAGACAATAATTCTCCTCATTGTAAACCAGAGACAAGGCGCTACTTCCTTTCGAAAGGCTCATTTTCAAGCGTCCCTGAGAAATTTACTGAACCATGCTAGCGCAATGCAAACGGAGGAGACCTGTTTTCCATGTCACCTGATGCGTGCTTTGTCTCACGGATCGACCTGATTCACACATCACTTATTCATAACGAAACATTAAAATGTATAAGGCTTCAAACCATGGACACCATATCCAAAGAAACCTAACTTTTCAGTTAGGTTTCCTTAGACTTTCTATTCTTTCCGAATGGAAGATCTTTCCGTTTATTTTTTTCTGCGTTCAAACTCACGAGAGACGGGACAATTCCTTCAAGGCGTCGACGCTCTGAGAGAAAAAGGGCGGAATGCTCCCGTGGCGGGAGGAAGTAGATAGGCTGCCCTCGTTCCGAATGCCCACTGTTTACTTTCCTGGAAGGCTAACATTAAATGGATCCTTAAGGAAGCAGAGGCACTAGCAAACAAAAATTGTGACATAGGAGAAGGGAGGAAGCAGTCTCCGAATCATAGCCAAGACATTTTTAAGAGAAAAAGAAACTGGAAGTTATTATGGGTTAGATGCTTAGACGCGGAAAAAGCGAGAGGAGCATATTAAACTCAACTTGAAATCCAACGACTTCATTAATACACATGAGCTCGGGTAGAGCAATAAATAGGACGGATACACTGGAACACTGATGTAGGAGAAGGGAAAGCTTTCAAAATCATGAACATAGTACCATAAAAAAGAAAAGGATTATGGGGATGATTATTAAATGTTAAGTTTTGTTCTATTGGCCCTTTTTTAACTATTTTTAGAAATGACTCTGATATGCAATAATAACGGGTCCTCTAATACCATTGATTAGGTAAGGGCATTACATAAATAACCGGGACAGGCGGTTTGTACATGTTTACGCTTAGTTTTTGAATCCGGTACGCATTCCGTAACATTTTTCATGATAAATTCCACATTGAATATATGTAGATTTTGGCGATCCACAAAAATGGGAAATTTAAGTAGATAGTTTCCGCGATATATTCTCAAACAATACATTTCAGACATTAGCTTGACATCTTTTCTCAAGCGTTTCTTTTTCAAAATCAGTTTTTTCAACATTGCCCATTAAGCAATGACAGGTTTACCAAATACTCTGAACGAAATTCTGAATGTAAATAAGGGAAACAGCCGTACGATCTGTTTACGTTTAACTTTGGAATTCTTTCAGTCTTTCATTCTCGAGGAAACATCTTTGAAGTTGGCAGTATTGCAACAGAAGGAAACTATAAGTTCAAGAAACATGCGTCGCCGAGTTGCTTTCGGTCTTATTTTTCCTAAACTGGAATATGATCAACGGCATCCGCTTCCTCAAGCACACCCTCCTGGCCGACTCCCTCTTCTGTGGACATTAATTCGTCCGAAAACCTCCACTTCGTGAATCCCCAAGCCGCAGCGAAACTTTTTCTGGGTCACGATGGGTGGAAAAGGCAGTGACATCTGCTTGCGCGAGAGCGCATGTGAATGCGCTATGCGTGCAGGAATTCATATGTACCGTCGGTTCTCCGCAAACAAGATTCAAGTCATAGAGATTAAGGCTCTCAACTAGCATTCGAAACAAGGCGAACGCGGCCTCGCTCACTGGTACTAATTCTGAATTCGAGGTTTTCTTGCAAGTAGAAGCAATGACACACGACTTATTTTCCATTCGCAGGCTGAGTAAAATGGATCAAACAACCCCAAGAGGCATTCTTCATGTGGAAAATATTACGAATGTAATCTGGAATGTCCTGGGAAATGAACGGGCCAAGTTTTTACTCTCTCGTGTTAAAACAAAAGCATTACTACATCGAGAAATTCGTGGAATAAAAATTAGGTGGTTCGTTCAATAAATCCTTAGAAAAAATCGAAAAACAAATTATTTTGGATAGATAATTTTTATTTTCAACATAATCTCATTTTAGCTCAGTAAAATTTTCTCAGTGCTCCTTTAAAATTTTTTTAAGCAGTCCAAAAAGTAGGATTTCGGAAAGTTCTCAATATAGGCATCTCTGCCGGCGACGACCCCCTCGATCGACGTGAACCCTTTTCCGCCGAGCAATATCCTCAAGTTTGGAAATAGAATAAGTCACGGGGGGGTTAAATCTGGTGAATACGGTGCAATAATTTGCAATGATTCGACAATTTTTGCTATCGAAATCGCAGGTGTGAACCCGTGCACTGTCTTAATGGAAGAACATTTTTTTCTTTGCGAAATGAGGACGTTATTTCTTAATTTCTTCGCTCAACCGGTGCAATAACAACGCATAAAACTCCTCATTTATCTTTTGCCCTTTTTGAAAGTAATCAATGCAGATGATTCCGCGTTCATCCCATAAAAACTGTGGCAAACAACTTTTTGGTCTATTTCACCTCCTTCGGCTTCTTCAAAAACGGATCGCCACCGTTTCGACTGTTTCAATGTCTCTCGAGTGTACTTGTGCATTCATGCATCGCCCACATTTTTGTATCGACGCAGAAATTCGTCAGGATTGTGACGGGAAAGCGCCAAACCAGCCTCCAAACAAGACCACTCGATTGAGTTTATTTGCCACTGGGAGCAAACGCGGCGCCAATCATGTTGTGATTTTTCAAACCAAATTTTTCGCACAAAATTGAAAACACTGTACCCTGTGCTATGACTGCAGTCTCAAATATTTCGCGGACTTTGATTTCTCGATCACTCAAAACCATATTGAAGATTCTGTCAATCATTTCGGAGGAAGCCTCTTCCGCTGGACGTTCCGAACGACGTCTATCATTAGTGGGTGCACAGTCACGTTAAATGTCATTTATTCAATTGTAAACAGTCGCAACCACAGGAGCAGATGTCCCATGAACTTAATCCAATTCTGCTTTGATCTTTTTCAGTGTTAAGCCTTTAAAATAGAAGTGTTTAATGACTTTAAGTGAAGCGTTACCAATAAAATTAAAATAGCTCATATAATCAAATGTAATAGAAACCAAAGTTCATCAGCGAAATTTAATAATATCACAGGAAAGCTTAGGTTACACGTCTTACTAAGTTTTTCTCGCATTTTTTTCCTCTTTTGCCCATTTTTTTCCCCTTCATTTGTCAAACTTCAAACAGTCTGTACATTCATGCAGCCTAAAGTTATCATCAAATCAGCTGAAATGATTTAATTATGTATTAACAAATAGTGAATAATAAATCACATTAAATTACCTGTATATTGAGATAATACAAGGCAATATTATAACCGCAGTTACTCCACATTGAAAGTCCTAAGAAAAACAAGGAAACAACTTAAGCTGCCCAATTACTGCAGCGCATTAGAGTTAAAAGTTCGCGCCTGTCATTAACTAGAATGTTTGGATCATAGTTTGGATATGGATTACTTCTCTAAAGTCCAAATTGTACGCACGAGGTTAAATCACTGCTTTTTTTCCCGTGATTCTGCAGCGCTCCGGGCTGCCACCTCTTTTTAACCGATTCCACGCACACTGCATTTCTGGCGAATTATTATCCTGGAGTAAAGTGGAATTCCACAGTGTCTGGCCCACATTCCATGTTCGCGCATGTTCCTTGCGAAGAGATGACAGTTGGCAGCGCCGAAAGCCATTACACGGCAGCGCTCTGCGTGTGACGATGACGTCTGATCAAAAAATATTGAACACGTTTGATACCCGCGCTGCAAGCTGACGGGGTTTTTTTCAGATACGCTCGGTATCACACACGGTCAAATCGCGGAGCTGGAAAACGACATCAGGCCGAGTGCTGCGAAGCTATTTACGGCATGAACACGCCAAAAATATCGTCGTACCCCCTCTCGGTTTAGGCTTCTGTACCTGTCTCGCTTCACCGGTGGCCCGGACACACACTTCTTTTGGCTTGTAGCCAAATAAGATTTTTGATAACGTTTGTCTCCCATCCTTTTAAGGGCATGCTTCACAGTCCTACTATGCTTCTAATTTTCTCTCTACTTGTTCCAACTTAACTTCAATCGATGTGGATTCATAACTTATTTTATCTTGTCTTGTGCGGACCTGGAGGAGTTCGCTGAGTAATTTTATTTCTACAGATCATACGGATCAAATTCATTTCTAGTGATTTTTCAAATTCTGAAAGAAATATATTAAAGATATCATCACCTAAAAATTTCAAAAATGCACCAATTTTCTCTATAAAATAATAGTTGCGGCAATAAATATGTTAGAAGTCAATTTAAAGCCTATATATGTGCGACATAAAATCACAAGAGGGTACGGTTTTGAGGTGTATCAAAAACCACGCCAGAAAAACCTTAAAATAGCCTTAGGTTAATAGTGACTAGCAACTACGACCGGGTTTGAGTAGATCGACGTGGTCCATAGAGTTTTGTGAAGTTTCTACGTCCACGACAAAATCCACATTATTATTCCGCGACAGTGAAAAATACGATAAGCAACCCCTGTTTCATCGGTAGAAATTTCACATTTTTAGTGAAATTCTTCCACACGGAGCAGAATTCCCGAAAATCATAGATTCTCACAAAAGCCAAGCAGCGAACTGCGGCTTACAGCATTAAATTTGAATCATATCCAATTTCCATACGCTAAACAAGACAGGATACGTGGAAACAAGTGAATCCGTCCCAAAATTCTCTCTGTAATAGGCTTATAAAAATATGGCATTGAATAGACCTTTGAATGGGATTTTACAGACGTTTAAACATTGCTTAATTCAGCTGGGATGTCATTCGTTTTGCCTCCCCGCTAACTTGAAATGTGATTCCCCGGAGGATTTCACGCTGGAGCTCCTTGCCGAAATTCCAAAACCTCTTCCCTGTATCTTTCGAAAGGCATCGACTTAAATTCCACGTTGATTACCTCTCTGGTCAGGAAGAAGAGGAGCACTGGAGGCGAGGGTAAAAAAAATACAATCGCCGACGTCGCGCACTTTTTGGAACGACTAGTGGCCTCGGGAAGACGGGTTTGCGGACGGCTTGACTCGAAAAGTTCGAGAGGGGGATCTCGTGGGACAATAATCGGGGCGGAGGAATGTGCTCGCGTGCACAGCCGTGGAAGGCAAAAATGTAAGGAAACGGAGTTGGATTTGGGCCGAGGGATAAGGAGCCTTGGGGGAAGTTCAAGTGTGATGGAAGGAGTCTAAGAGAAGAAAGGAGGTAAGGAAAGATGGAAATCGAGGGTTTAAGGGGGGTAGGGGAAAGGGTGGAATTTCCGGATTGCAGATTTCCTCGGAATAGGCTGCGGAAGAGTGGAGCTTTTTACAGATAATTGAAAAGGTCGACGGCGAAGGATATAAGGTCATGAGGATACGTTAGTTCGAGCCTCATCCGGCATGCATATCCTTTTTGTATTTTTCTGAGGCATATCTGGGAATTCAACTGAATTATTGATGAAGGCTTTCGTTGATGCTTTCGGAGGTTGAAATAAGGGACACGGATGAAATCGCATTTTGAATCAGAAATGAGTCGCTTTTGCACTACCGGAAACCAATAATTACAAACAAGGGTGTCTCATAATTTCCCCTCGTTGCACTTAAGAAATTTCCATACGAATCTCCCATATTAGGCTGACGATGGCTAATCATTAATGCTATATAACTAGGACATCACTGAACGTAAGAAAATATTTCAAGTTTGGTGAGCATTTGTCCAGATTTATATTCGCAGAGGAGCAGCCGTTTTCTCACATTAGCGGCTGGTCAATATGTGATAATAGGGATTCAGAGCACACTTCACAAAGTTTCTCCTATTTTTGAAATTAATAAGTATAAAAAATTATGAAAAATACATGCATCAACTGTTTTCCCTGAAAAAAATAAGGAGTTGGAGTTAAGTTTGGTTGCACATTAGTGACATGAAGATATCCTAATCCGGAGTAACTGTGAGGAAATTTCACAAAAATATTATGCAAATACACGGAGGGAATGGAGTTGATCAAAATTTGACCCAAAAACAATCCGCGATAATGAACGCCGTTTTTTAAGGGATTTGGTGACATGCTGTAGAGTCATAGGGCATCAACGGGTTAGAAATTCTCTCCCGATAGAATAATATTAATAGTAAATTTATTCAGAAAGAATATATGTGGATGGTTCCCGAAGGGCAATAATTTTTTTTCAGAATCAAATGAAGAACGGATATTTAAAAAAGTTTCAAGAGAATCCAAGGTAAACGGTGAATGGCGGTTTTTCGATCCCATCGCTCTTCAGCTGAGGCAAGGGTGGCGTAGTTATTTCCATTTTTGAAGAAGAAGAAGGGATTTCGAGAGGGACGAGGGTCCTCAACTCAAATTGCTTCCCGCGGGGAAATCAACTCTTCGCCGTACCATGTCGGTGGGAAAGGAGGGGCACGGAGAGCGGAGAACTCTTGACGCGCTCCGTGAGTCTAAGCACTTCCCGTCCATACCACTCATGGGATCCAATATTCTAATGTACATACGTGTGAATCTGTGTAAGGCTTCTGAGTATTTTGAAACTGTGGTCCATACCTAATTAGAGTTTGTCATCCACCGACGGTATTTTGCCGACATGCTTGAACATTACAAAAAGCATGGTAATTTCTGTAGTTTTCAAAATTTTTCTCTCATCAACAATGCTTTCCAGAGATCAAGTTGATCTTCTTTCGTTTAAACGAATGAGTAATTATTAGCAAAAATCGGAGCGCCTCTCTTTAAAATTAAAAAGGATGAAAATGTTATTGACTTCAAATATCAAGGAATACAACTAATGGTCGTATCGTGAAGATAACATTCACCGCCAACATTTGTAATGCGTTACTCGGAATCCCTGGCGCGGTTGATGGTATTTTTTTCTAATTGCGATTCAGACATTGCCTTTTAAGGGTGTATAACAGATATTAAGTCAACCGGTTGATGCTGAAATCATATCTCTCTAAAACTCTCCTGTCTTCGTCTTGGAAAATTCGGCGATGATAGTGAAATCTACTGGATTGTTTTTTTCTTCATCGCTTTTTCGCATTTTTAGTTTAAGATTGTGAAAACCCCTCTTTGCGACATTTAAAAACAGGAGCATACAAAAATAATTGTTATTGTAATTGTTATTTCAATTAGAATTATAATTCTACTGTGGTAATGACAAGGGAATGAGACTTCTTCTCAGTAATATTCCGAAAAATGCCAAAAATGATTACACATTATAAGAAAATTTCGACATAATTTATATTAATATACCGGGATACACATTTAACGCATTGGTTTGTATCTACAATTCTAACACATGCTTATAGCATCCATCATAGTGATTCAGGATATAAAAAAATATTACAGGATTATTGTAATCATAAGATTTAAATTAAAGTTACAATTAAAATTAAAGATAAAGATTATCAGTGATGGTCTGATTACTGATACTAATTTATGGTAGCATCCTCCATCATTCCTGCCTTTTATTCCTAATTCTCTTTTTTATCACAGCATCCACATTCCTAATGGTTGCTCAGTTACGTTTATCTAGTCCCTAGGTTTACCTTTACCGTGCATTCCAATACATCATCCAAAAAGTCATGGGTTCTCAGTACGTACGCCATTTTTCTCTAATCTTCGGATTTCCTCATTCACCTGATAGTTTTCACTTTAATATTTCTTCCTTTTCCTAAAATGCAATATTTAAAATTTCCAAATCAGCGCAATAATCCTTAACCCATTTGCTTTCCAATTTTACTTTAAAACGCAGAAAAATATTAAAACACTTCGCGTTTTTCTTTTTTAGTCCATTTATTATTTGAAAACTAAATATAGTGGTTATCGAAAAGGCGTCCTTGACCATGTCAGCACTTTATACACATAATTTTCATTTCCTCCCACCTGCTTATTTGTTTTCTTTGATTAGATGACTTAGAATAAAGTAAAAAAATGCCATTAATAGAGAAACGCTGCTACTAATCACATAACCCCGAAACGGAGCATGGGAGAATGATAGGTGCCTGCATATGAAGTCACTTATGGGGCATTATCTATCCATTTCATTCAAAAGATCTACCCTTTCCCCTAACTCGGTGACTAACCACCACACATCAAACCCTTCCCCCAACCTGGTTACCCGACCCCAACCTTTAATGATATACATATACACACATATATATAACTATACATACATGCATATATATAATATGTATATATACACATATTATATGTATTAATGAGTAGGAGTAATCAGTAAAAGTTTGCTAACCAGTCCAGATAATGCTAATGTGTATCGAAACTCGTCGACCAAATGAATACTTTCAAATCATTTTATTCAATATTTTTAAGAAAGGACCTGGGTGTGTACATATTGTATTTCTCTTATATATATATATATATATATATATATATATATATATATATATATATATATATATATATATATGGAGCTTTCGGCCGGAAATCTCGAACAATTTACCGTGCGAGTGTCCTTTTAAATGTTGCTACTCTATTCTATTTGTGTTATATTGTGTCAGCCCATTATATATATATATATATATATGTATATATATATAAAGTATATTTATATATTGTAGAGGAACTGTAACTTTATAGGAAATTGGAAGGTGGAACTACCGGAACGCAAGATGTATGAGGGTTTTTACCGTGTAGAAGGGAAGAGAATTAGTAAATCAAAGGAGAGATTGTGAAAGAAAGATATAGTTAACTTTTGAACTTTTGTTAACACTCTCCGGCACGCCATTTGTTAACTCTTGAGGGTTTGTCACGATTGCTGGATAAACGTCCGTGGCCGTCGCTGTAACAGCCTAAATTATTCTTTTTTAGTACACTCTTAAACACAATGTCCTTTTAAATACAACAACTCTCAATTAATTCTCAAGCATCAATATCCCTTTAGGTAGATAGATATTTTAGCACCTTGCAAGCCACCGCTACGGTGTATGGCAGTGAATGAATATACACCAGACTAATTTTTACCCGAATATGACCCTACCGTGGTCGGACAACGTTATTTTGATCCCTTATCCATCGGGGAAAAATGACATCTTAAATCTGTCTGTTCTACACTTAATTTCTCTGATGTTATTGACATGATCTCTGCTACCGTAGTACGATAGGGGTGATAAAACATTTTTAACATCACTCCTAAAGAGATATCCTTCCAATTTATGCAAGATATTTAACCTGTAATTTAACTTTCGCTCCGTGAGTGATTCCCAGCCTAGCTCCTCTAATATTTTGGATACGCTACTAAGTGTATCATAACGTATTGTGATTGTGCTTGTGATTACAATTCCACGCAAGGATTGAGTTAAAAATACAGCTGCAATTATAAATTTCCTGAAATATTGAAACCTGAATTACGCATTATACTGACTCAATGCATTAATGATATGCTGGCTTTTATTACCATTAATTTTATCAAAAAACCTCTGGAATTAATTTTCAATATTCTTGCTAAAAGAAATTTTGAAAATATGCGGCATTCATCAGGGTAGAAATTTTGTGAAACTTGCAGGAAGTCTAACCGTTTAAATTGCATTGACCAATTTTAAACTGCACAGTGCGCCTTGGAATTTTAGTAAGAAGGTAAAACACACATTTTGGAAGGACACAATTGAGCAACGATAAAATTATTTGCCTCTCCCAACAAAACACTACAATAAAACCTTCTTAAATTAAGCATGCCTTCTCCCGCATTCCGCCCAACATACCTATCCGATTTCCCTCCTCACTTCCCTACCGTTCTCCTCTCTAACACAATTTCCAACATCCCATCGCCAATTACAATGCTTTGGATCCACCTTTCCTGCTTCCTTTGGATTTCTTACAAAAATCCCACCTCAATTCCCTGCCATTCCTGGAACTTCCTAGTTTGTTTTCCATTCCAGTCATTTTACCTTTTACATCCTCCTCCACATCCAAATCTCAAAAACCTCCAATCTACGACGACCATATTTCCGCACCGTACAAAACCGCGCTCCATATCAAAGTTTTAACGAGTCTTTTCTTAACATCCTTACTTAACGCCCCTGACATCAATTCCCTCCTTTTTGAGGAAACTTCTTTGCCTAACGCAATCACTCTTCTTATCTCCCTACTACTTTTACCATCTAGGCCCAAAACACAGCCAAGGAAGGTAAACAGCTTCACCTGCTCTAGTTTTTTCTCTCTTATTTTAAGGATTCACTTAGGAACTCTTTTTCCTGAAAACTTCCTAATCTATGTTTTCTTTTAAATTGATTCACATCAAACTGCCTATGTACACTACCACACTGGTTTTTCAATGCACTCAGGAATTATTCTAATCCCTTTTTGCGGATTACGATCCGGAGTGGCAATGGTAAAAATGAGAAACTTTAGGAAATTCGAATTTAAGAAACTTAGGTAGAAAAATGACGTGGAGTGAAGGGACGGAATAATATCATACCAGAGAAGACCTCTCTTCCCGCTCTAGTGATTTCCGAACCCGAGTTCTTAATGCTTCTTTACGCTCGACGCTGCCACCGTCGCCCCCTGTTCATGCATTTCACGCACGCACACACTTGCGCCATAAAGAAGCGCCGTACAAATCATACGCGAGTCATAAAAGCAGTCGAGTCAAAAATCCCTCGTAAAAGCTTACGGGGGCGTCTAAAAGTAAACCACACCCGATAAAAGGGGCGGATTTTTTTTATAGAGCAAGCGTGTTTAACCGATCCCTTAAAAATTAATTTCCTGGATGGAATAGCGAGAAAATTCGTGACAAGTGAATTGAGCAGACGGTCAGGATCATCTCATGATTCGCTCCTCAGGATGAACATTTTTTTTATAAAGAAGTAGTGATTACCAATGTGAAAGTATGCGTGTGAACACACGAAAAATTACGCCTCAAACATAATGAAAATATTTCTTTGTAGCTGCTGCTATGAAGTATAAAAGGGGAAAGTAAAACAACATGAGAAAAAGAAGGGAGATTTTTTATTGACGGAGTTAAATACGAATCTTAAGTTTCGTAAATATGTAGATCACAAGCGGTTTTCTTAGGTACAGACAATATTTTCGTAAACAACTTTATGACTTTTAAATTTTATGACGTCTCTGGGGAAAGGTGCACAACTCCCAGAAAAAATGTGTTAAAAGTTGACATAATACGGAACAATAGCAACACAGAAGCCTGTACCATATTTGAAATTTATTAATGAAATAATATCTCTCCGTTCACACTTTTTTAAAGAGGATGAATTGTGCAAATTATAGAATCTAATTGCCAACGCACTTTAAATGCTAGATAGTAGGAAAATAAACTGTAGGTCATATAATAAGGTGGGTATATTTGAGCAATTATCCCGTAATATCACACTATTGAAATTTGCTACGCATTTCAAGGGTTTAATAAATTAAAAAAATATAATGAAATTTAGGCATATAAAATTGAGAATAAATTGCATGTTTCATAGAATGAGTTTGCTAATTCAGCGTTGGCAAGATGAAAATGAAGATATGCCATTTCTTTCTTTGTAAATATTTTTCTTATTGTTAATCCATTTACGGCTTTTATCAGAGAAGAGAATCAATGGCGCGTGAATAGCATAATGATGTTCATAATATAATAATTGCTTGCATTAAACATTTTTAGTCAATCTCATCGGACGAAGATCTCCACCTTTCACATTTTTGCGAGACAAAAAGACCCGTAGAAAGTTCTAGATTCGTGCTTCCGAATGGTCGATAGTTAAGAGTAAATACTGGCATTAATGGATGTAGAAGGGTCTAAAGTAGATTGCGTTATTAAAGCAAATAATTCAACAAAATATGACAATTATTTTTCTAGAGCATTAGTGTCAAGAACTTTATACATTAAGTTGAGTACCCTGCAACTAAATAAATGAAACCAATGCCGGGCGTTTTGTTTGCCGATGGGTTGTTGAAGACTGTGATAGAGGGGAGAACATTGGGCAAACGAGGAAGAGGAAGGAATAGAATACGCATGTTGGATGGAATGAAGGAGAAAAAAAAGAATGCGGAATTTAAGAGGGATTTACTGCAGTGCCATAATTTCCGATTTGATGCTGTGCTGTTTTTATTAGGAGAGGCAAGTAACTGTATTTTTTTACAATTGTTTAGGTTGTGCCCCACCAAAAACTACCCTGAACGGTTAAATATCAATAATAATAATAATACGAATAATTGAGGAATTTTGCCATTTAAAATAGTGACACATTATTTGCGGAACTCCTCTGAAGCCATAAGTACGTGTGTAGCAGCAAAAAATTCTATTTCTACTTTAAATAGTAGAGAAAACACAACAATTAATGCATTTAAAATATGAAGTACGAAGAGTAATTATATATGCATCCTAATTTTGAGAGGTGCTGGAGCTACAACTATAATCGAGTTTATGAAATCACCTCTTAGCCACAAATTAAGAGGCATATAAGAACCTTTCTGCTTCATTCCGGGAATAAAATAGTTAGCCCTGTGTAAAATACAAAATTACATTTAACTTTAATCAAGTAACTAATCACATTGCACATTAAAATAAAGCAGTATTTTGCATGTGTCAATACTATTATTTCATGATTATTTCATACCTTATTTTTCCGACTTTGTTTTTCCACTTCATTAAAATTTCTTTATCCTCTATTGCACTGATGATATATATTAAGGGGAGATACCATATTCTTCTTTCTCTTCAAAACAGCAATGACTTCAGTAAAAATGTCTCCTGATACGATAGGCTGGTCCACTTTTTCTCGTAGTTGTGTGTCACTTTAAAAAATTCCTCTCGTAACAATATCGTTACGTCAAGGGAAAATTATAATTTCCCAACCGCATGCATTTTAAAGTGCAAAGGTGATGAATTTTTTGAAAGGTATATTGCCATTAAATGATGAGTGATGTAATAGATTTTCTGCCATTAAATTCGAACAGCAAGAAAACGAAATGGATATAGAAGTAAGTTGATATGTAGCTTTGAGGAATGGTTCCCTGAAAGCAGGTAGTTCAAGTAGTATGCGTTGTTCATAGGAGTGACTGCAAGGTGCCTGGCATTCTGAAGTACATACTTCTGAGTTTATTGGCCTGAGTTACCTTTTCACGGAACGTAGCATGAGGTGTTAAAATTTTCTTGTGACTCTCCAGGAGAATCAACCACCTACTTTAACTGAGTTTCGACCCACCGCCCTCAAGGCAACAAGAGGCCAAAATGTTTAAGTTTGATTGAATCTCTTACGCAACCCATAAAGTTTCGTGTGTTTCTAGCGAAGTTGAGAAACACAAAAGGCTTGTTCCGCGTTGAGAATAAGCAAGCTGAAACTTTTCCGCACCATTAGAAATTGGCACATTGAAAGCTCGCGCATGCGATAAGCATAATGAACAGTAGGCTTTCTCATGAGTCTGGCATGGTATTGTTAAATCTCAAAATGGTTATGAGTAAAATAATCATTAGAGTACATTGTTATTATGATAAGAAATGTTATTAATAGGTAATCTACCAAGTTAGTTTTGAGTGAACACAGAATGAACAAAGAAACATTTATTTCCCTTCCTAACTAAACACAACCTGACACCCGACACTGCAATAAACTGCTCAATTACGTATGGTTCTTGTATCCCTTTATTCCGTCCAACACACCAATCTGTTTTGTAGCCCTTCCTTGTTAACATTTTCAACGTCCTACCAATCAAAATCCTGCGCTTTTAACCTTCCTGTCCCCTTTGAATCTCTACCAACAATCTTCTCTCCTCAGTCACCTTGCCATGTTCTTATTCCATTGTTTTCCTTTTTGTCCATTTCATATTTTCCACACTTCTCCACACCTACATTTCAAAAGGCTCCAATCTAAGCTTTCTTCTATGGCCAAGATTCCGCGCCGCACAAGATCATGAAGTTTTAACGAGTCTTTTCTTAACATCTTCACTCACCTCTCCTATCATGAATTTACTCCTCTTGGTGAATGCTTCTTGGTCTGGCGCAATTCTTCTTCTTATGTCCCAATATCCTTGATCTACTCCATCAAAAACACTTCCAAATTACGCAAAATACTCCACTTGCTCCAATTTTTGCCCTCCAATTTTACCTTTAGATTATCCCACCCCTTTCTCGAAATATCAAAATTTTGTTTTGTCCACAGCAATTCTCATCCCGTAACACTTATTTTATATTGCAGACAGCAATGGTTGTGACCCTTTGGCTAAATGAATAACTAAAGCTTGTTTGTCCACCAACCCAAAAGATATATATATATATATATATATATATATATATATATATATATATATATATATATATGTATATATATATATATTGAAAAAAAATAATACAATGTGCGATCCAGCGCAAAATTATTGTACACTAACTTGTACTAGAGGGTGTACAAGGGAGTTGGTGACGTGGAGATGGAAGAATGAAGGATTTTGCTTGAGTCAATTTTGAATTGAAATACCTATATGACTTGACCCAGTGTGAGCTTTCCATAATCTGGACGGTAGATAAAGCCGTTAGTTCATGATGATACGTTAAAAAGGAATGGACAAGTAATCGCACGTATGTCAGTGCTTACTTTGGGCCCACATAACTGAGCTGAATTAATTCAGTCCTCCTCCCTCTCAAACTCTACGAGTGACTTTCGACTATACTTAAAAGAGAGAGGGAGAGAGAGTGTGTGAGTGGGAGAGTAATATAGAGAGAGACATCTGGAAAACGAAGTCGCACCTCAGTACGTGTTTATAAAGCTTTTAAGGAGTAGTGTACGCACAAAACCACATACTCAACTCATTACGTATCGCAAGGTTAGCATTTGCGATATACAAAAGCAAACATCGAGGATTAGCGATAAGAAACAGTCTGATTTTCCGCCCTTCATAATCAAACAATTCATAGGAAAGCTCAAATTTCATATTTTAAAACAAAAACTACTGAAAAGGTTCAAAGAGTCACAGAATTTTGTTGTTTGTGTTGTGTTGATGATTCGGAATTCCCTGAATCGTACACAATATTTGGAAGGGGGATGCCTTAAGTAGTTTTGGCAATTCAAATTCAGTGTTTCTTTCATTTCGAATGGTGCGTTTATTGGAAACTCTTTATGATTCAAAATACGGGTGTTCCCGCTCTCAAGCCACATTATCTCATATTATATCGGCATGCTGGACTTTATAGGAAATATTAAATGATTCTCTTCACCAAGAAATTTCCAAAAAGAACAAAAAGACCCAACTTGAGCATTTACGTCCTCTCATCATCCCATCGATATCCTGGCATGCATTTTAAATAGACCTATTTTTATTACTGTTCTCTCATGATTTAAATGCATCATTTTATTGAATTATCCTGCGATTGAATGTTCTATATATGGTTCATATAAGCAGTTACATCGTGTGAATGACTTTGTTTGAGGGCACGGCCGAACTGATTGATATCTGTGTAGAGATGTCATGATTGTGATTGTGCATGCATGGATGGTGACCTAACACCTCCCGCCACACGCCCTTACGGTGGCTTGCGCGGAACATAGATGTAGATAAAATCTAATTGATTTTTTGGATTCCTCTACTTTTTTTCATTCCAATGTCCAGATTTTCCAATGCGTCTTTCACATATTTTCCACGTGCAAGTTAAAGAAACGAGTGATAATAAACACCCATGTCTTATCCCTTTTGCCAGCGCTACCCATACTAAAGTTCCATCCACACTCTAACTTGAGCATTATGAGACTTGTAAAGGTTGCTGATGAGTCATATATCCCTCCAATTCACTCCTATTCTCCAGAATACATTACTTTATAATATCTATTTCTTGTTTAACTCATTCCTACTGAGGCATAACTTAAAACTCCCCCCTCCTGAAACTAAACTTATAATCTACAAATTAGTGGTTTGCCCTCTTCTCCATCCTTATATTGATTGTCCCAAGCACCAAATTGGCTGCATGTGAATTCCAACTCAAAAAATTGCTCTATCGTCCTCACATACGGCCTTTCCCTTTTTAAGGATGGCAAATAACATCGTCCTTACGAAATCTTCCATCCAAATTTCTCCCTCATGATTCGAATTCTTCCCATTAAAAATCTTCCTTTCACGTTTCCTTTACTCCTGAATTATTTTCCCGGGAATTCAATGAATCCCCGCAACCTTATTTGATTTCAATTCCCTTAATACCATTTATAACTCCAAATCAAATATGTCTGGATCTAAGGCATCCCATTTTTCGTAACATTCTTTTCCTATATCTGAGCTTGATGTCCTTCAATCTTTACCGTATTGATCCTCTCAGTATTCTCTCCACCTCTCTTGAGTCTTACCCAGTTCAATTACTAATACTTCGCGACGTATCTTTACTAATTTTAACCGATATTTTCTTCTTGCTTCCTGATAATGCTTTTACCTTTATGCGCAGCGAACCAATTTTAACATTCCTCTGTAAACTTTCCACAAATCTACGATGAGTCTTCCACCGCGCTTCTTTTGCAATATTATTTTCCCGCCTCAGTGTATCATTGAATTCTAAACTTTCTTCAACCAAATTCTGCCATTCTACATTTATGGAGTTTTTCTCTCGAATTACTAATCATATCGTGAGTAATCAACGGTTTCATTGCTATTTTCATATTTGTTGATCCTATTGCTTAATGTTTTGGTTATAGTATCCCTTTTTGAAACAATGTCATCTTTCTTCTACTGTATCCGTCTTCCTGTACCCACTCAATTTTTTCTACTATCTCCTCATACTTCTTCCACTAGTTCCGGTTAACGCCTTCACTTTCCATTTGCTCATCTCTCTTCACTGTTCTACTCATTTGAATCCAACGTTACACATAATTTACACTCAATTGTGATCTGAATCAGCACCCGCTCTCGGGAAACTGGGCGCATTAATCACGCTGCTCCTAAACCCGAACGGAAACATAAAATAGTCTAATTGACATTTCTCAGAGAACTCAGGCTTTTTCCACGCATAATGTGGAACTCCAAGTCTTTCTCCCCGTAGTAATTTGCTGTTCCTAAATCATAGTCCCCCACCTCACAAATGTCTATCCCTTCGCCCACAGTCACGCTCCAATTATATAGTTCAAAATAGAGTGAATCTGTTTTCAAACTCTAGGAGTTCAGAATATCGGACATACATTCACTGCAACTCCATTAATAAAGGAGGTTCACATGGGAGCAACGGGAAAGGCAATAGCAAAGAAAGAAAGGAGGAGAATTCATCAATTGAGTCCGATTTGCGGGTTATCAACTTTCAATTGGTTAGTCATCCAAAGAATTGCAATCATATCTTTGAGCATTACAGATTCATTTTGATAGGTATGGAGTGGGAATGAATCAAAAGGAAGCAAAAGTAATAAATTTTTAAAGAAATAGGAGAGAAAAATATGAAATTTGGAGAGTAAAAGCTAGAGGAGGTAAAAGAGTCCACATATAAAGAGGTTTTTCTGAAGATGCTGGGAAAAGTAGTAAACACTTTAAAAGAAGAATGTCGTCAGGTGGAGAAGTTGTTACAAAGAGAAATGTGGTAAAAAGGACTTTAAGTAAAGATGTACGAGATGTCTCGTAAATGATGTACTCAGGAAAATATTAATGTGAAAATCATCATTTTATCGGAAACATGGTCGTTGATGCACCAGAAAACGCATATATTGGAGGTTTTTGAGACGTGGGGTTGGAGAGGAACGGAAAATAATGTGGACACTAAAGAAAACCAACAAGAAAGTTTTATAATGGCAGGGAAGAGAGAAGAATATTGGGTTCAGGGAAGCCCATAGGCAGAAGAAGTGGATATAGGAGATACTGAGAGGCTATTTGATACTGAAGTCAGATATAACTGAAGGTAAAAGCGAGGTAGAGTCGAAAGAAATTGGCATTTTGGATGGAATTGAAAGAAGTAGAATGTATGAAGAGCTAAAGAAAGAGTTTTTGTGATATAAAGTTTGAGGTTTGAGGAAAGATTTGGTGTCTTATAAGTTAGAATTTAATCAGCAGAAGAAGTCTTCACAGGATCCTTCTGCAGCTTATAAAAATAATAAGGTAATTGCCAACAATTTCTCTCCATTAGCTAGCGTTTTCACGGAATATTACCCCGTTGAAGTATTTCCAGATTTTTATTAGGTCAGTAATGTGCCATATAAAAGGTTTCACTGCTTAAGAGATGGTTGATTTTCACAGGGAGCCAAATCAGGTGAATTCGGTGGCTGTTGGATGGTATTTGTTGCATTTTTCGTCAAAAAATTACGAATAATGATAGCACTGTGCGACGGTGCGTTATCATGGTGCAAAATCCACGAGTTTTCTGCCCACATTTCTGGTCTCTTTCGGCGAATTGCTTCACGCAAACGTCTCATAACGCCCAAATAATACTCTTTGTTTACTGTCTGGCCTTCTGGCAAAAATTCATGATGCACTACACCGTTGTAATCCATGAAAACCATTGCCTTCTTTTTTGACTGAAAACGACGTGGTTTTTTTGGTCTCGGCTCATTTGGTGAACGCCATTCACTTGCCTGATGTCTGGATTGCGTGTCGTACTCATAAACCCACGTCTCGTCTCCAGTAATGATCCTTTTGATGAATGTGGGATCGGATTCAGCCTCGCAAATCATGTCTTTTGCGACGTCAACACGGTCTCTTTTTTGCATGAAATTGAGGTATTTTGGCACCAACTTTGCTGCTACACGACGGAAACCCAAATCATTAACCACAATGTCTTGGGCGGATCCATAGGCAATGTTCAAGTCCTCCGCTATTTCTCTGATGGTTAATTTGCGGGTATTGACCAACATTTCTTTTACTTTATCAATTTTTTCACCGACTTTCGATGTCGATCGTCTGCCACTGCGTTCATCATCTTCGATTGACTCACGACCACTTCTGAACCGCTCGTGCCACTGGTAAACGACCGTTTTTTTTAGAGAATCGTTGCCGAAACACTTTTCCAACATTTCCAACGTCCGTGCGCCACTAAATCCGTTTTTTACGCAAAATTTAATACAAGTTCGTTGTTGCAAATTTAAATCCATTTCTGCAATTGTAAAAAATCGCCAACACACACAGAGATAGATGTACTCTTGGCTACGTAACTTTTGCAAATGTCAAGTTATGACACTAAGATTTAAAGGGAATATCAACAACAGATGTACCAATTTAACAAAAAAAACAGAACTCAAATCGGAACGATGGGAGCGCCACACGGTGGTTATTCCGGGAACTTTTTGATCAAGGTAGTATATACATGTATATAAAATGTGAAAATCAACCATCTCTTAAGCATATATATATATTTATACGAGGGTCATCCGGAAAGTAGTACCCGTTCCTGAAATAAAGACACAAAAGTAAATATTAACAAACATAAAAAATTTTATTTGAAAGAGGATACTTTAAACTACTTCTCAACATAATCTCCAAGCAAATTAAGGCATTTGTCATAACGTGTGACAAGTTTCTGTATTCCTGCTGCATAGTCCTTCGCCGCCAGCTCATTGAGATACGCGAGGGACCCATCTTGCACAAATTTTTGCATAATGCAGATGGTGTTTAACAATTTCATGAACAATTGTTCGAGAAACATTGGGAAAATGCTCACAGATGTCATCAATTGTGACGCGCCGATCGTTCCTCACGAATTCGTCAACTGAGCTCACCAGTTGGTCTGTAATGACAGACGGTCTCTCCGAACGCTCATCGTCGTGTGTGTTCCCCCTCCCCATGTTGAAGTTGCGACACCACCGCCGAACAGACGACTCGTCCATTACTTTGTCTCCATACACCTCCTTTAATTGGCGATGAATATCACATGGGCGAACGTTTCTTGCATTGAGGAATTTAATCACTGCCCTCACTTCACAACTGGCGGCGTTCTCAATTTTTTTAAACATTGTAAACAATCACAGAAACAACACAGGCAATGCTAGCGTCACGCAACTTGGCTCAGAGAAGGCAGACAAGCCACTGAAGCTATCTGATCTCGTCCAGCGGCTACTCACGTCGTCAGCACTTCATGCGGCACGAACGGGTACTACTTTCCGGATGACCCTCGTAATTAACGAAGAAGCTAAAGCTTCATCAAATTCTTGGATATTGGATATTAATTTGTGCTTCAACAGACATTCCAGATTGTTTAATCTGCCGGGTCACTTCCTTTGTCTTCGTCCGTGGATGTTAAATTTTCTAAAAATATACTTCAACGTAATTACACTCGCAGAGCTTTTACTGTAGTTAAAGTTGACACTTGCACGCACTTTTACTTCAAGCTAAATTTCTAAATAATATTTTTGCCAAGTGAGGCACTAATTGTACACGTTTTTTCCCGTACAATATGATATTCTGTTATTTTACACCCTGAATGGCTGCGGAGGTAGTATTTATTTATAATCATTTTATTCTTTAACAGCCTTAAGTTTCAAGCAAACTAGAGCTCATGAATGACTTTCAATTAACTTTACATGGCAAATCAGGCAATATTGAAATTTCAGAGGATACAATGCCAAAAATATTTCACTGAAGTTTACTTATTATAAATTGTAGATTTATATTTGCATATTTCTCGTATGCAATGCATTTAGATTCCAAGCCTGACTTATTTATCCTTTTTATTTAATGATTAAAAGGGCAAATTTTGAAAATGCAATGAAGGAATGATTCTGAAATTAACTTCCCTGGGGCAACTAGGCCGTAATTCCTTACAGCAGTCCACTTTAGTTGCATTTCTCGGAAAATTTCACTCACCTTTCTCTTTAGAATCCGCCGTGGAACCGTTGGCCTACTTTCTGAGCCAGATGCCTCACTGCTCTCAGTCCATATATTCCCGCCTCATGGTGGTTTTACCGAGTAACTGCAACGGCGGGTTAACGAACTACGTATCTCGAACTCAGTCAGACCTGAAAACAAAGAAAGGAACGACATGTCACGAATTCGAATTCATTTGTTCTCAAACTATAAGACTTCAGAATATCGGACAAAAATTCACTGCAACACTATAAAAAAACATAATGGTTTAGGTATTCAAAAAAGAAGTACTTACGCCCGAAGTTGGGTAATCTGAGAGAACGACTTTTCGCAAGTGGTTGCTAATGGCCTCAGCTATAGAAAATGGCAGTTTTTTTTCCAAAACTAAGGAGTAATTGTTTTCAGACCGAATTGGTTTAATTATTTTTTTTAAATTGTAAATAAAAAGAGGAATAAAGCCTTAAATTATAAAAATTATAATCGTGTGAAAACTTTACTTTCTGGCAATTAATTCTTTCAAAGGCAATCTAACTATAAAAGTTAGGTCTTGGATGGTCCCTAGCAACACATTTTATTTAACACAAACTTCCTATTATTTGCCCTAAATTATTTTTTTCTTCAGATTGTGCACTCTACCTGCCTTCATGTCGTTCGAAGAGCCTATTCTTTTTCTTCCTCTTACCTTTTACTTTAAATTCTCTCCTCTACTACGGGCATAACATTCTGCTATTTATCAATCTTTCCTCCGTATTTTTTCCTATCCTTCCCGGATCTCATCCCGGACAACTTCCACTATTCTACCACCACATGAAAAACTTTGTCAATAGTTGGGTACACCGTATTTCCAAAAAATCGGTACTTTTTTCCACCAAAATATAAGTGGCTTCCTTTAAGGAACTAAAATACTCTTTGGGCAGTCATAAGTTTAATTTAATTCTTATTAGAATGGGCGGAAATATTTTTCTGCTAGGTAAACACCTAAATAAAAAGGAATGCATACTAGCGTATATTTACAAACGCTGTAAAAACTTTGAAAACCGCATTGCTCTTTTATGTCTAAGACGAAAACCAATGCCAGTTCCCAAATTTAGATGATATCGTTGTTATTGCCAAGTTTCATATGTTTTGATGGATGCTTTTGTTGCCCAAGGCACTACAGTTCCCTCATTGGGGTCCGAACACGGCCGTCGATTGTGAATAAATTGCTTTCAGGCATGGACGATGCGAAATATTCACGCAAATTTTGTTACGAAAATATGCATAAAATAGTACGCAATATAGAAACATTTATTTATTTAACCGATGGATGTTGATATGAATATTCCTGTAATTTTAATAAAATGTTATAGAAGCAATATTGCAAAGGCTGCATTAGCAGAGGAAAATATATCAGGTCTTACCATATTATACTTGAATCATATTGGCATAATAATTCATTTAAATTTAGTGATCCTCGCTGAGCAATAATTTTCAAAAATACATTTAAATGTAAGGCTTTTTTTCCATCAAATTCATTCCAGTAAATTCATTAAAATACAATGAAAATCTGATTAAAAAGGGAATTAGTATCTCGCTGACTGTCTCTGTTTAGATAAGTTTCAATCACTAAATATTCCTTTCAGTCTCGTTTTTGTGGGCCAGTTTTGCTTTCCCCATTCCCCGAATCACTTTCTATCGTTGTAACAATAAAGCTTCATAAACTAAACTCATTCACTATTAACAGAATGATACGTTGACACGAGCATAATGTATTTTTGAGGCATAATGTGAACCTTTAACGGTGTAATTAACCCATTTAAGAATTGATATTCAAATTAATAGGCACCCAAATTTTTTAAAGCAGAAATAAAAATGCCATAACATCCTCGAGCAAGAGTGGTTATGGTGAAACTTAAAATGCATTCAATTCATCTTTAAAAGAATTAATTAATAAAATAATAATTATGAAAAAAATCATTTCTAAATAATAATTTGACAATTTTAGAATATTTTAGTCTTTAGAGGGCTTAACTGCGTTGAAGTCTGTGTGAACAAGGTATTGCAACCACATCAAAAATTTATTGAAACGTGATTTCATCGAGATGACTTTGTCACAATGACAAAGAAGGAAACCAGAATAATTAAGAGCATTAATATTGGTGTTATACATCCTTCCATTATGACACGTAACAGTATGAAATTTCATGGAATGGCTATCTGTAATGATTAAAATAATTACAAAAGGTGCTTCCCTCAATGTTATTCAAACCCGAAGAATGTGAGGCTAACAGGAAAAGTTCGTGCATCAAGCACAAAATGAGAACGGTGGATAGACTGTTTAAACACAGTTTTCATAGTTAAACATGATATTAATACTCTTTAATTGTAACCTGAAGTCGGATATTGCACTACTGAAAAACATTTATTCTTTCTAGGCGCATCAACCATGACACACCAACAACAAAGGGATCATATTTCCGAAACAGTATACTTCAAACTCGGTATCAAAATCAAACACGGTAGATTTCTGGATCAATCGTTTCTCATTTCATGGCAATTAATTCAACTCCTAGTTATAAAAAAAAATTAGATACTTCCTGCTGATTCCACGAATATGTTGTTGGAAGCAAAAAATATTATTCATCACAGGAAAATGACCTTTCCTAAGCAGAGCTGACATTTTAATACATTTATAGCCGCATATTCAACCATCCTTCTTTTGAATTTTATAAATGGGAATTTCGGAGCTCTTTCTTGTGGACTCCATCACTTTCCAGTGAACTTCTACGAAATTTGATTTATCGGGCGTACATCTGGCGCGGAGGACTCTAATTCAGGGTCATCAACCACGCCAAGCGGTCGATCAACTTTTTACCCCGTGATATCACCCAACTCGAGACGTCACAACGCTGCTTAGAGTCTATTATGCTCGAAGTAAGATTAAGTATCGATTCTGAGGATCATTACACTGTGAAGTCTCTTTCCTCCGGATCAACCTAAGAGCAAATTTTACCACCGCATTCCGTGTGTGCTGGCCCCAAATGAGTCATATTTCCTTTTATCTTTCCTTTCACTTATCATTTCAGTTATGCTGGTATTTTACATACACATATTAATGTTCTCATCTTTAAACTTGTCTGGTCCCACCTAAAATAAATGTGCGGAATGAACATATAACAAATAATGGAGGAGTTAGGTGTAGTAAAGCAAAAAAAAAAAGAAAATAAATAGAGGAAAGAGAAGCATAGGTCGACGCTGAAGTATCACATTGAAAACTAGTATTCATCAGCTAACATTGACAATCAATCAAATGTTTTTCTACGATTACAATGGCTCAAGACTCATTTAAATCCTTTCGCAGGACTCGCATGATCCCGAATTGGATTATTATAATGAATAAAGCAGCTTCACCCAATACTATTGCATGTTAATTCAGGTACGTTGTCATTCGAAATACCTTTTAAATACAAATGTAGCATTCAGTGTGATAATGTAACGCAAAAAATATGGTTTCAGAGTGGCCGAATTTTTTTTAAACCAGCGTTTCACTTGTATTTTAAGCATACCATGCTATAGCCGGTCCTATTTTTCATTTTGAAAACGATAATATCTACAATAGTACAAAACAAGAGAAAATGGTAACATTCATGATCCTTCGTAGCCATGAATGAAAGACTCCATGATAGCAACATGATGATGGAAAATTTACGCTTAAGGCAACTTTAATATGTGTAACCACCAAGGCTTTATCCAGTAGTCAATTGAGATTCGGCGGATTAACTCACAGGTATCTCATGTACAAAAATATTCGTTCGGCATCCAGCCCTCAAGGTATTCTCATTTCCACTCAAAAAGAGCAAGGATTTGGAAGAATTACCAATATCTCGTCAGTCGGAAAACGCATTTCCCGCAGAGTTAATGGATCCCGACCAAATTGAATAGCCGACCGCGCAAGCAATGTTCCGCGAGAAAGGAAACGAAGCGAGGAGCTAAAGCGAGACCGCTCATAAATTTGACACATATATGGATTCTGAATATAAACATACCATGTTTTTTATTTTTATATCAGGAATTATACATATATATATATATATATATATATATACTATATATATATATATATATACTATATATATATATATATATACTATATATATATATATATATACTATATATATATATATATATATATACTATATATATATATATATATATATATATTCATATAATTCCTAACATTATATATATATATATATATATATATATATATATATATATATATATATATATATATATATATATATATATATATATGTATATATATAATATTTCTTGGCTAATATTCAGAAAAAAGATTCCGATTCAAAAACCTCTTCTACTGATACATACTTGAATTTCCTTCCTTCCACTTTCCGCATCAATCTTGCGTTCACCTTCTTATGTTTTTCTTATCCCTTTATTAGTCCCCGTATTAGTAGTTTTTATGGGCGGCGTTCGACAAATCACGTCATTTGTGCCATTAGGAATGTTCAGTAAGGATGAAGGGAGGATAGAAACCCGGCGTTGGCATCAACCTGCTCTTAATGGAAGGTGCCAAGGGGTCCGCAGCTTAACATCCCATCCGACGGACGGCTTTCTTAGTCCTGGACCTTAGAGAATACATTCTTGCATTTGATCGATTTTTGTGTACGAATATTTGCATCTACATCCAGTACACATTTCGGAAGACGGTCCAGCGGGGGTTGGCCGTGGGCCAACCTTACATGGTCAAATTTGGTTCATACTTGCGATTGAATATCAATTCCCTCGTACGTAAACATACTCGTCATATACACAAATAGCTAGCTACCTATGCCATTTAAAAATTGACCAATTTATTAAACGTTTCTCTTTAAGTAAATATATTTCAAGCCTTGGATTCATTTTGTCATCGTTTGGTATAATGCAAGGGAAGAACGAATATTTTATTTTGCCGGCGACAATAGCAGTATTATTTGGTACCATAATAAAAACCTCGGTATTCCAAGGAAACATGTTTGATGTACCTTTTTTAAAATTCTAAGGCTAAGCTACTCTTTTCGGGAATGAAGTGGCTTCCAACGTAATTCCTCCAACATACCCGCCGTAATTACTCTCAGGTCGTAGCAATTTTCCAATTTTCTTTAGGAATTTTCGAATTCTTGAGTTAACATTTCTTCAGTGGATTCTGATTACTTGTCGCCTATTCCAAATGTGATCTAACTGAATCGGAGAACTAACTCTCTCTTATCTTTCAATTAAATTTTCTGTCAATCGTCATATGAAACCTAGCCTCCTTAAGGGCGACGTAATGTAAAATATTTCTGTGAGTAATAGCCATTGAGTATTTAAAGAATATTAATTTTGCGTTTAAATACTGATATAGACAGCAATAGGAAAAAACATCGAAAACTTTCCCGTTCCAGGAAATTATTTCCTCGTTGAAATCCTCATCCTTATACCTTTGCCACTAGTATAATAAATAAATAAATAAATATAAATATATTATATATTCATCCACATAGAAATAAATATAAGGAAAAGGGATAGGAACATATATAAAGGACGAACACGGAGAGGTGGGGAAGGCGGAATCGAGTAGATCACAAGTGCAAAAATATTTCCTTGACCGGGGCTTGAACCCCGGATCTTTCGACTTGCCGGGCCGATGCTCGATTCTGCCCTCCCTAAATCTGCTGTGTTTGTCCCATTGGTGTGTTTCTATCCTTTTTCCTAATATCTATTTCCATGTGAATGAATATAGTACGAGGGTCATCCGGAAAGTAGTACCCGTTCGTGCCGCATGAAGTGCTGACGACGCGAGTAGCCGCTGGACGAGGTCAGATAGCTTCAGTGGCTTGTCTGCCTTCTCTGAGCCAAGTTGCGTGACGCTAGCATTGCCTGTGTTGTTTCTGTGATTGTTTACAATGTTTAAAAAAATTGAGAACGCCGCCAGTTGTGAAGTGAGGGCAGTGATTAAATTCCTCAATGCAAGAAACGTTCGCCCATGTGATATTCATCGCCAATTAAAGGAGGTGTATGGAGACAATGTAATGGACGAGTCGTCTGTTCGGCGGTGGTGTCGCAACTTCAACATGGGGAGGGGGAACACACACGACGATGAGCGTTCGGAGAGACCGTCTGTCATTACAGACCAACTGGTGAGCTCAGTTGACGAATTCGTGAGGAACGATCGGCGCGTCACAATTGATGACATCTGTGAGCATTTTCCCAATGTTTCTCGAACAATTGTTCATGAAATTGTTAAACACCATCTGCATTATGCAAAAATTTGTGCAAGATGGGTCCCTCGCGTATCTCAATGAGCTGGCGGCGAAGGACTATGCAGCAGGAATACAGAAACTTGTCACACGTTATGACAAATGCCTTAATTTGCTTGGAGATTATGTTGAGAAGTAGTTTAAAGTATCCTCTTTCAAATAAAATTTTTTATGTTTGTTAATATTTACTTTTGTGTATTTATTTCACGAACGGGTACTACTTTCCGGATGACCCTCGTATATGTTCGCTATATGGCGGGTTTTCGTGTTTGAATGTGTATTTGGCCATTGCGGCTCGTTTCTTTCTTCTGGCTATGCGCGCCAAGAAACGCATAGTTCCTATCCTTTATGGCGTTATATGGTCGCTTTCCTGCTGTTCTTTCCTCTTGTGCCGTCTATTTCTCCTTTGGTGGGAGAAACAGCTCCCTAACGCCACCTCTTGGCCAAAGAATCGGGAAGCTTGGTTGAATAAACCCCACGCAGATTTCAGTGTAAATTACTTTTCCTCGATAGCTCAAGTGGTTAGAGACCCATAGCAACACAAAGACCTGGTGATTACATTTTTAGTCAAAACTTAGGTCGTGCATAATAAAATGTATGCGGAAGAATAAAGTATTTTCTTTTTCTATTCCGATCTTCAATCCTTTTCATTTGGGGGCAACATAAAGGCTTTTTTCATTATTTTTCATCTCTTACATTCTGTTCTATTTTTACTTATTCGTGATTAAGGCTAGATATTCCTCATTTTTTCTTCTATAAATTATTTGCAGTACCTGTATTATATTTCTGTTTTCATTGCAGATTTTCCATATTTTCGCTCCGTACCTTAAAATAATATACATTTTTTACATACCTACTTGCTTTCTGTTTGCCTTTTTATTTGTGCAGACTTATTTTTGAGTTAAATTTTTGAATCGTATTTCCTACTGTATTCATTATACGTGTTATTTCTTACCAGTGGCTCCGCTCCTTTGGCGGCATTATTCTGAAGAGCTTAAATCCATCAACATGTAGGTACATTTCAGTTCCTCCAGCAACGCTATATTTTAGTTTGTCAAACTTTTATTCACAACACATTTTCCATATACATCATTTACCATTGTTCATTACTTATATTATGTCGCATACATCTTCTGCAGCTAATACCTGGTTGCCGGCGAATAGAAGTGCCTAGCCAATTAGACTACTATTATTTAGTTAATGTAGCTAAATAACTTGTTCTGCAGACGTTTTTAGCATTATGTGATTGGTGAAAATGCAATTAACAAACAATAACTATTCACCAAAACATATCCCATCAAAACGTGATATTAGCTGGATTACTACAGAAATGCTTCGAGGAATATCAAATGGAGACATGTTTGCAATAAAAGGAAACCCCTTCATTTAGAATAATCGAAGGCAAGGGTTTTATTTCCCACATGTACAATAAGATTCACGAGGCAGTCGCAGAAATGAAGGTGTGACTAGAAGAGGCATTTTCGGAGTCCACAATATTCATGGGCAAAAGTGAGTCGACGGCAAGAAGTGGGACGAGGTCGTTAATGTATTACAAAGCCGTCAGCATCTCTATTCGAGCAAAAAGACGGGGAATGGATAGATACAAACACCAAGGTCAATGTCAGATTTATCCCTGAGTATATGTACTAATTTTTTACAACGTCACAAAGCCCAGCGGAAGAATGTCAGGCGCTCTACATTTTCCGTTTTATCGGCTTATACATGCTATCCATAAGTATCCTTATATCACTAAGTTCCTACCGATTGGAAATCGTTTTTGTGTAATTTACATTTTTACCTGTGGCTGAGATGAAAGAGCATGCCATTAGCAAGCTTCATTCTTTTTCTTAAACTGAGAATGCGTTAACGACAACATTCATATAGCAAAAGAAGTTGAATTCGGTAATAATTTTGTTTCATACCGCTGTATTCCCGCTAAATTGATTTGTTCGATGGAAGATAAAAGAGACGAAATAAGTGATACAAAAACTAGAACGAAATCTGGTTAGCAACATATTGTACGTATATGTATGTTCGAGTATATATATATATTTTTTTTAAGGTAATCTACCGGTTAAGGTAGGTTTTTGGATGGACACAACTACCAAACAAATATTTTATTACTCCTAACAAAACACAAAATCCATCATCTTACTCTATATCAGGTCCCTCTTCATCTCTGAGTACTTTCTTCCTCCCTTCATCCCGTCCCACATCCCTATCCTGTTCCTTCCCTTTCCTCTTTTGCCCAACATTCTACCCTCTATCACAGTCTTCAACATCCCACTGCCGGTCAACACCCCCTTCATCCACTTTTCCTGCCTCCATAGGATTGCTCCCAACAAACCCCTCTCTTCGCCCACCATACCAAGTACTTCCTCATTCGTTTTCTTTCTGTCCATTTCACCGTCTCCATTCTTCTCCACACCCCCATTTCAAAAACCTCCAATTTACATCTATCCTCCTGCTTCAATGGCCACGTTTCCGCGCCGTACATAGCTACGCTCCATATCAAAGTTTTTACGAGCCTTTTCTTAACATCCTTACTCGACGTCCCCGTCATCAACTCCCTCCTCCTTGTGAAAGCCTCTTTGCCTAGCGCAATTCTTCTCCTTACGTCCCTACTACTTTGCCCCTGTTGGTCCAAAACACTACCGAGATACGTAAACTGTTCTACCTGCTCTATTTTTTGCCCACCTATTTTAATGTTAAGCTTGGCCTTTTTTTTTCTAGAAAATCGCATAACCTTTGTTTTATTAATATTGATTCTCATCCCATACCTGTCGCACTGAATTTCCAATTCACGCAGCAATGCTTGCAGCCCTTTGGCTGACTGACAAACTAAAGCTTGGTCATCAGCAAACCTAACTGATTTTACGAATTCCCCGCCCACTTTCATTCCTACCTCGAGTTCTTCCCATGCCTCTTTGATCATTTCCTTTGCATACAAGTTGAACAGCAACGGTGATAATGGGCAACCCTGCCTTACACCCCTTCCTAACACTGCCCATCCTGACTCCCCGTTTCCCACCCGCACCTGAGCAGTCTGAGACATGTACAGGTTGCGGATTAGCCTCCTTTCCCTCTAATCTATTCCTATTTTCTGCAGAATACTCATAAGTTTTTCCCAATTCACTCTATCAAACGCTTTTTCGAAATCTACGAAACAGGCAAATACCTCCTGGTTGTGTTCTATATTCCTCTCGATTAATAATCTCATTACTGCAATTGCATCACGCGAACCTCTCCCCTTCCTAAACCCAAACTGATCATCCCCTAAGTAATTATTTGCCGTACTCTCAATCCTTTTGTTTATGATTCTGAGAAGAACTTTAGCTGCGTGGGATATCAAACTTATCGTCCTGTAGTCCTCACATGACGTGGCCTTTACCTTTTTCGGAATAGGAGCTAAAACTGATCTCACAGTCTTCCGGCCAGATTCCTTCCTCATTAATACTACGAATCAGGCCATAAAGCCTCTTCCTCCCATATTTTCCTAAGCCTTTTAAAAGTTCCGCGGGAATTTTATCCACCCCCACGGCCTTATTTAGTTTCATCTCCCTTAATGCCCTTTCTATCTCATTATCTAGTATGCCTGGACCTAAGCCGTCTTCCCCTACGTCATGTTGCATGTTTGTTGTGACCCAAATATTCCGAGATGTTTTATTCCAAATTTAGTATTACTGACATAAACTTTGGCATTTGTTTTTTATATTTTGAAATCTGTAGTAATAAACACCAAAGTTTTTCATCGCAATTATTTATCAAAATTGTTTATAAAATAAGAATCTCTGAACATGAGGTTGATATAGGTTGACAAGGAAACTATATTTTCCTCGATACACGTATCCATTGTCGTATCCGCGTATTGTCATATATTTAAGGCAAAGGATTTGATAATAAAATGGAGTTTGATGACCTAAATGTGGCATATAGATATTAAGGTATGGCTGTGAATTCATACGAATTATAAATAAGATTATACCCATGATTTCTGTAACTGCTCTAACAGACCATTTATTATATAGCTTGACAAAATGCTCTCGTTGGACTAGATCTAGATTTTCAAGGAAACTTATCCTATTGCTAATCCATTCCAAATCCAAATATGTGTACGTGTCTAATGCATTGAGTGATTCTTGGTCAACGAAATTCCAAACATTTTAAATTCTCATGTTTTTAACCGGACAACAAAAATGATTTGCTTGCTATAAAATAGTATACCTTGACCAAATGAAAGGGGATGGGGATGGTGTGGTGGCTAACGCACTGGCTTCCCACACAGAGGGCTCGGGTTTGAATCCCGGAGGTGGCGGATATTTTTCAGTGGTATCCGGATCCCTACTTGAGCTGCTTTGTGGAGCGCACTTAGGGTGAGAAAGCCGTCCGTTGGATGGGACTTTAAGCTACGGACCACTTGGTACCTTTCGTTAAGAGTAGGCTAATACCGACGCCGGGTTTCTCTCCACTCGTCATGCTTTAATGTCAATCCCTAATGGTGCAAATGACGTCAGCTGTCGGTCGTCTCCCCTAAAACCGTTGTTACTCATAGTTCAAATGACCATACATGTAGATAGGATATCTCTCAAGGAAAGCGCTCAAAGAAAAATTCAACGAATGCGAAACTCTTACCTTAGTTCTCTCAACATGAATTTTTAGCAATAATACTAAAGAGAAACAAGTGAAAAGGTTCATAATGGATGCATATTTTCCTAACTACCTTTAGAACAAATAGAAAACTACTTGATAGAATAATACGAGGGTCATCCGGAAAGTAGTACCCGTTCGTGCCGCATGAAGTGCTGACGACGCGAGTAGCCGCTGGACGAGGTCAGATAGCTTCAGTGGCTTGTCTGCCTTCTCTGAGCCAAGTTGCGTGACGCTAGCATTGCCTGTGTTGTTTCTGTGATTGTTTACAATGTTTAAAAAAATTGAGAACGCCGCCAGTTGTGAAGTGAGGGCAGTGATTAAATTCCTCAATGCAAGAAACGTTCGCCCATGTGATATTCATCGCCAATTAAAGGAGGTGTATGGAGACAATGTAATGGACGAGTCGTCTGTTCGGCGGTGGTGTCGCAACTTCAACATGGGGAGGGGGAACACACACGACGATGAGCGTTCGGAGAGACCGTCTGTCATTACAGACCAACTGGTGAGCTCAGTTGACGAATTCGTGAGGAACGATCGGCGCGTCACAATTGATGACATCTGTGAGCATTTTCCCAATGTTTCTCGAACAATTGTTCATGAAATTGTTAAACACCATCTGCATTATGCAAAAATTTGTGCAAGATGGGTCCCTCGCGTATCTCAATGAGCTGGCGGCGAAGGACTATGCAGCAGGAATACAGAAACTTGTCACACGTTATGACAAATGCCTTAATTTGCTTGGAGATTATGTTGAGAAGTAGTTTAAAGTATCCTCTTTCAAATAAAATTTTTTATGTTTGTTAGTTTTACTTTTGTGTCTTTATTTCACGAACGGGTACTACTTTCCGGATGACCCTCGTACTTGTGTAATCTTTCTTACTGGGGTATTTTTATTTATTTATATATACTCTGCAATCCACCGCCGGGTGTGTAGCAGGGGTTGAATACACACCAGAATAATTTTTCCCGAACATGACCCTACCTTGGTCGAACAATTTTATTGTGATCCCCTATCGCTCGCGAAAAAATGACATCTTGAATCTAACTGTTCAACACTTAATCTCTCTAATTTTACTAGCATGATATCTCCAACCGTAGTACGATGGGAGAAATAATACATTTTCAACATCACTGCTAAAGAGACCTTCCAATTTATGCGAGAGTAAATATAAATGTATTTGAATATATATTATGTATATATGCATAAACATATAATATTGACACAATATAGGTGATTTACCAATCAGTGAAAATGTACTTAATACGTACTCTTACTTTAACAAAGATAATTTTTTCACTGATGTAATTACGCGCTGATTTCAAGGATGTAGAGAATGCATGGTGATATAGAAAAGTGTGGTTTTGAATGAACTGACCGACGAACTTTGCGTAGGATAGGAGATTTTTAATTAAATGCAGGTAGTTGGTAACGAGTTTTGAGAAGGCATGCTCAGGTGACTTTGAAGGCCTTATAAACTGACATCTGATACCTGATAGGATGAATATAATTCATCTTCTTTTCGATCTATAATACCAGCTCTTGTTTTCCTATCTAAGTATTTCTGCATCGGTCCCACTAAATATACTACGGGTCGGGTCGAAAGGTCCTAAAAGACTACCCTCGAAAACAATGCCTATTATACATTATGAGTAATGAGTTGGCATTGGTTTCCACCATCCCATGAGTCAACAGGCTTGAATGGACGAGGTAGTATTTTGCCAGATTTGGCATAGCGAGAGCTCAAATTCTTTGCAGCAGCCGTTGGTCGATTCCGTTCAATTTTAATGACCATCTATTCGCGGTATTAATCAAATACCAACACAATATATAAATATAGTAAAACAGACATTGGTTTGTGGGAGAATAAACACAATGTTAATGATATCGCTGTTATTTTTTAACCTGAAATCTTACTATTTCCTCATGCCCTAGGATTATTTTAATGATTCAGAAAATAAAATAATTTTAATACGTACCTGCTGAAAGCATTTTAACCAATCACTCATTTTTAAGTTAGGGTGAAATATATAATTTTAATTTGATTTTGATTGATTTGATATTGAAATTACATCGTGACAGCTTATAGATTAACTTTGGAAGAGATACGTTTTTTATCAACTCTGCTCATTTACTCTGTTAATACTTCATCGGATTACTACTGCCTTTACTTTCAATTACCCTGGGAGCAATCCGATTCCCTCAAATCCAGGTCCTGTACCTTCACTCGCATAATATTCCTTCCCATTCCGTTTTTCAATCTCTTTTCGAAATAGTGTTTTCCCCTTTTTCTATAGAGCATCCCTGAGCATAGGCTGGCACAGTTCAAAAGAAAGTTGCAAATGCGTCTTCATTAATATGCAATATGCTCGGAGCACCATCCTACACCGTGTGCTCGTGTTAGCAAGTCGCTTCCCTCGCTCTCTCCTCCCCCCTTAACCCCAAAGCAGAACCTGAATATCCTTGCGTTTGGAGAGTGACTGCAAAAGGAAAGGGGGCTTGCGTTAACTCTTCAATGGACGCAATGCCCTTGATCTATTTCGCACGAGAGGGTCAATAATATGGCTTTGTATTCATATCCAATGATGAAATGTAGAGTCAAATTAGGTCAATTGGATTCATCTAAAGCCATCAATATTAGGTTTATTTTTCTTTAGCTTTAAACTTAGTCCTTCTCTCAGGGCATCATTTCAATCTTTCATTGTGCCATTCTTTGTTTTATCGAATTATTACATTTTTGGTTTCCTTCTGTTACACTTTGTGTAAATTTTTTTAAGTGAAAATTCCTTATGGGGCACCCATAAGTACAAATACACAGGACAGATTTCGAAAGGGAGTGAACACGTGAGTTTGAGCGTAGCATGACTACATGCTCGGCACATTCACAGAGTCGGAAAGATTCTGTATGGAAGGGTGATTGATAGAGAGGGATAGGGGGAAATGGAAGAGCGCCGGCTGGCTCTTCCCTTCTTTGTAATGCCGTGTGGACTTTTATACACGTTGCTATGCCGTGTGTATGTGTCTAAGCCTGTTCTCCCCACCTTCCTCTGTATTCGACTAGGCTATATGACTTTCTCTTTCACTTGTTAGTTTTTATCACCTTTCTGCTCTGAAAGCAAGCATGTTATTTGTTTGTATATATTTTTACGTGTTTCAAAGAGTGAACGTAAGGTAAACGACAAGAATTCCATACTAACAGATCAGCCATTTTTGTTATCACTTCTGTCGAGCGTCTCGCCTGCTATGCAAAGAATTTTTTTCTTCCAGAATTGATTTAATAAAGATATCAGATTTGAAAGTAAATTTCCAATAAGTGTGTGTCTTATGTATCAGTAATATCAAACAAGTTCTCTCTTTTCATTCAAATCCTAATACTTTATAGCTGATTTTTTTTGTTTTTGTTCCGTTTGTCCGTTAAAATGTATATACAAGGATATAAGCATTATGCAACACGTGTGAGAAATCAAAAAACATACAAACACGTAAAAGGGCGTTTAATGCCTGATGGAATATTTTGGTGAAACAACAAATTCCTCAAAAATAATGCGCGTTTATTGGGTGAAAACTAATGCATAATCACGTTAGAATTTTCCATTGAAAATATATTTCATCTATGCCGATTTCTATTTAAACATTTACATTTATTTTGTTTCAAATTTTAGCTGCCAGGTCTATTCATTGAACGTTCATTGGATCAAAGAATATCGATTTAGTTCCTTGTCTAAACTATTTTAATTTTATATCATAAGATAACTCCTTAACAAAAGCTCATATATTGCAACAAGAGCTCATTAACTCCTGCCAACTGACGACGTAAGAAGGCACAGTTCTTTCAGGCCATCGTAAATTAAAAATATAAATAAACGAAAGTATTACGGATGTGAATAACAATTCGAACGAGGGAACTAGATGCCGTCGGTCAACACAGATATAGAGTAGGTTAGTCCATAGTCCTGTAATTTACTGAGAGCGGGCTAAACCGTGTCTTACCCTAGTTGAGAGATCACTTTTTACAGTGTATCACATCCTATAAAATATTAGTTTGTCAGGCAATGGGAAGCCTGTTCAGTTTTATCCGCTTGAAAGTATGATCGACGGAAGTAATAGCATAATAAATACTAAACACAGTGGCTTTCATCCCACTAGGATGAAAAAGAAACGGCTCAGCGATTTTCCCTGCAGGCTATTATATTTGTACAGCCGAGTCTGCAGGAGTGGAAATGAAGCTTTATATTTGGATTTCAACTTTCAGAATACGGTTTTGAAATTTTCAGGCTGGTCCTTTAGAATATGGGGGCATAACGTGGGAAAAATTGAACCAAAGAACTTAAGAACTAAAACTCATTTGCGTTTCATAAAAAGCGTTGGCTGTAAGAAATTTCCACTTTTCTGAAGTTTCCCACAGAGGAATATGAATCCTTTTCACGCTTTTTTACTTCAGGAGAAAGGATAATGATACATGTATTAAAGTACTTGGTTCAACACCATTCCATTCATTACACAAAAGTACTGATTTATGCATGGGAAATGCCATATAGTGTTGTAAGATACGAGGGTCATCCGGAAAGTAGTACCCGTTCGTGAAATAAAAAGACAAAAGTAAATATTAACAAACATAAAAAATTTTATTTGAAAGAGGATACTTTAAACTACTTCTCAACATAATCTCCAAGCAAATTAAGGCATTTGCCATAACGTGTGACAAGTTTCTGTATTCCTGCTGCATAGTCCTTCGCCGCCAGCTCATTGAGATACGCGAGGGACCCATCTTGCACAAATTTTTGCATAATGCAGATGGTGTTTAACAATTTCATGAACAATTGTTCGAGAAACATTGGGAAAATGCTCACAGATGTCATCAATTGTGACGCGCCGATCGTTCCTCACGAATTCGTCAACTGAGCTCACCAGTTGGTCTGTAATGACAGACGGTCTCCGCGAACGCTCATCGTCGTGTGTGTTCCCCCTCCCCATGTTGAAGTTGCGACACCACCGCCGAACAGACGACTCGTCCATTACATTGTCTCCATACACCTCCTTTAATTGGCGATGAATATCACATGGGCGAACGTTTCTTGCATTGAGGAATTTAATCACTGCCCTCACTTCACAACTGGCGGCGTTCTCAATTTTTTTAAACATTGTAAACAATCACAGAAACAACACAGGCAATGCTAGCGTCACGCAACTTGGCTCAGAGAAGGCAGACAAGTCACTGAAGCTATCTGACCTCGTCCAGCGGCTACTCGCGTCGTCAGCACTTCATGCGGCACGAACGGGTACTACTTTCCGGATGACCCTCGTATGTATTTGTTATCCTAATAAGAAAGATTTAAAAAAGGAATGATAATTTCGCAATCTCCAAATACAAGTATGTGACGCGGGCAATGATTGAAGTATGAATTGTACTGAAAATTCAAGAGGAGCAGAAAGAGAAGCTTGATGAACTAGTTGAATACCTAAGATTTAACACAATATTTAATAGAGAAAGGCGCTAAGAATCAATCATGTAATGAATTTCTCAATAAGGTTCAGGTGAAAGGGTGAGTAGAAGAGAGATTGAAAGAAGAAGAATAATAATTTGCATTGGAAGAAGGATGGAGTGAACCTTAGACGGGACGACCACCAGTTTTTGTCGATGAATTGGTAGCCAGGCCATTCCAAAAATGAAAAGAAACATGAAACGTAGGTCTTGATTGTTTGATTCGGATTACGATACGACATTCTCTTCATTTGATTAGAAAAGTTAATGAAAGATTTGCAGAATTTAGAAGAGGAGTGGAAAGATAGGTGACCTTTTTCTAAACCTGTCCGTGGATCCAACTTCGAAGGCAATCTAACAAATGAGGAATCGAGATAAGCTGTGATAGGCAGGGAGTAGGGGCTGCTCGTTATTGGCATTATTTTGTAATTTACGCCGTTATGAAGTGCTTGGGATGCCTTTGGTTAGGATTGGGAGAAGACCGAGAGCAGATTAAGTCAGATCTGTGTTTGGATAACTTTCACCCTCCAATTAACTTAAGGTTTACCATCATCACTGGGTGCATTCCTAAATCAGTATGAAAAGTGCGAGATGAGTTTAATTCATATAAAAAAGCAAAACTAATAAGGTTATGAGGAAATATGAGAGTTGATTCCAGTCTCAAAGAAGTATGATATGAATTCGAGTTGATGAAAGACATATTATCATCGGGTAATATGTGTGTAGTATTTTGGACACAAACGGACTCAGTAATAAAGATACGAACTACGTCGGCATATTTATTATTCATGAAGAGGAGAAAATTGAAGACTGGGGCCGTAAATAAAAAGCAAAAACAATATTAACAAGACTTTGACATGAAGCAGAGCGCTTTTTAAGTCCGGAACCAATTTTTTTTACGAATAGTATGAACAAATGAACGTATAAAAATAAGGTATATTATAATTTGAATATGGATAAAGACTGAAAAAACCTTGCATAAAGTGCAAGTAAAATGAACATGAAAGGAAGACATGAGTAAATGAGGATATCAAAGAACGAATTTGGGTTGATAAGACAAGGTTCTAATTGATAGCTAGATGTTATAGGCTGGAAATTGAGGAACTGATGAAAGAGGAAAGATTGTAGACATTTTTGATGGAATTGAGATTATTAGAAAGTACAAGGAGCTAAGTATGGAAAGCATACGTTTAGGTGGATGGTTTATTTTTTGAAGAAGTGCTTCGTAGAAGTCCTTGGTTATCTGTTTTTTTCTGTCAATTGTGTTCTTTCAACAAGACAAACTGGCACAATGCATTAAACATTTTTTTATTTCCGAATCTACCTTACGGCATACTGTACAACATGCCATGTTGGACATGTTTAATAAGCTTCTTCGTAGCTCTTTTCTCAATGATGATGAAATTTCTAAATGAAATTGTCACTCACCATGACTCTTTTCACCTCTGCCATATGTTACTCTATAACTTATGCTCCAGTTAGCCACGTTATCCATCCGTCTCGGCTCGCACAGGCCTAAAATATCTTCTTTTCCTCTCCCCATCTCTCGCTTTCTAATTCCCATATCCATAGCATCGTATGTGTCTCTCTCTCTCTCTCTCTCTCTCTCTCTATATATATATATATATATATATATATATATATATATACATATATATATTGGCGCCCGTCCGTCGAGCTCGTCGAACTTGCGGGACATCTTTAAGTCCACAAAACCAACTGCGAGCACCCTCGTCTCCTCCCCCCAATCCGCACCATGCAACCGCCCACGCTGCAAATGTTGCCATCTTCTAAGACCCTCCCCCTCACTTAGCACCAACTCCCAACCGGTCGCCAACTGTACCTCAAAAAATATTAAAAAATCGCCTCTCCGGTAACTTCTGCCCTGCCTTCTACGTGGGCGAATGCACGGCCACACTTTTCCTCCGCATGAATAACCACCGATATTCCACCAAATCTCCCACCTTCCTTAATTATCCCATCCCTACTCACACTGCTTCCCACAATCAATCTTTTGATGACTACTTCTCCGTTTCGGTGATTGAAACCCTTCCCAAATCTGCTAGTATAATAGAGGATAGAACCCGCGAGATGGCGCATATCCGGGTGACCCAGTCATTTAAACCGCCCGGGCAGAGCCAAGCCCACTGAATGCATCATATGGCTGCCTACATATCCCCTCCTACCCCCTTGTTCATTTCCTATTGGTCCCTTTCCTCTTCTTCCCTCACCTCACCCCCGCACATGTCCTCTTCGCTCTTCCCCGAGGACGCCATTCTTAAGACAACGGCCGAGCCGTCGAAACGTCAAAACAATATATTGTGAGTGTCCTTTTTTGGGTCTCTATGGTTTAAAAGTCTACATCTGTTTTCATATACTTGTGCGTCGCCGAAGAGCGTTCCATCTTGAAGATATAAGTGTGTGCGTGTGTGTGTGTGAGTGTATATATATATATATATATATATATATATATATATATATATATATATAGTATAAGTACTTTCGACACTAAAATAAAAAACTAGCGTACTATCAACAATTCTTGTTTTATTTGTTATGGACTTTTTGTTTTCTCCTTTGATATATTCTCAAATACGAGTATATTCCCCTTAGGCTGGACGGTTCCCATAGTTTATTTGGAACTCGCCTTGAAGTGCATAAATTCTCTGGTCTGAGTCATTGTTAAGATACCTATATTTTTTAACTGTCAAATATTTAACGGAAATGATGCTGAACGAAGCATTTAATTCCAAATGAGGCGCCTTTCAACCCAACAATAGGCGAGCACTTTTCTCTCCGCGCAAGTGAGAAATTACGGCGAATAATAGCTGTCCACAACTATTTCCCTACAGCCTTCGCCGCTGAAGGACGTGCTCCAAGCCATCAATCACCAGCGTCGCCCGCTCGTCTTACATTTCCGCGTAATTCAAGAGTGGCCCAAATGAAAATCTCACCCGGGTTTTCGCGGTCGGAGACCGTGAATAATGCACAGACGCGCACACGGTCGCTGGTAAGCTGAATTCTTTCGCGACGTTGAAAGAGTCAGCAGGGGGAGGGTGGTTGAGAGCAACGTAGTAGAGTCGGGGGAGGAGTGAGTGAGTGAAAGAGGGAGAGAGAGGGGTATGGGGAGAGAGAAGAGGGGAGAGCCGAGAGATGTGGGAACAGGGAAGGAGAGATAGAGAGAAATCCGAGATGCGATGGAAAGGAACAGAGGCGAGGTTGCCTTATTGGTTGCAATACATTACGCCCCATTCATATGGCGGGAGGATAAAAGGAGAAAAGAAAAGAAAGGACTGAGGGAAAAAATTCCTCGCGTCACAACCTCCATCCGGTAGTGGGAGACTCGCGTGCGCCTGAAAGGGTTTGCTTATTAAAATGCAGATCAGGTGCACCATCGAACGGTTCCCCTATCAAAACCCATAAATAAAATCCATTCATGGCAATGCGACGCCATATTTCCGCCGTCTAAGCAGGTCCATGGCGGGGAGGGGGGACTCGTGAGGGGACAGAGGTAGTTTGAGTCAGAGGGGTGGGTGGGAAAAGGGTTGAGTGGAGGGAGGATGACTCGGAGCGAATGTGTATCCGGTCTATGATAAAAAGTCGCATTAGAAAGACGTCGGACGGACGGATGGAGAAATAAGACTGCATTCCATCTAGTGTTTCTTCCTCAGTCGCGTAAAATGTTTCTCAAAACTGGGGGAAATTTTTTTACTGCAGGTACATGGGACATAAGGCGAGAAATCTGAAGGTCAAAATCACGGAAGCTAAGTATCTTCACGGTTTGCTTTTGAAGCATTCGTTGAAGCGTGAGGGTGTCACGTAAAATTAAGGAGGAGAAATTATAGGAAAATTATTTTAAATTGACTCCATTCGCCTTTAAAATTTCAATTTTCTCCTGATAATACCTTAATTTTATTCAATATTCAACTTAGATTTCAATTAACATAGTAGATCTTTAAGTTATTTCAGAAAATGTAACACATCTTCATATCCTGAAATAAATAACCGTGTAAATAATCAAACTATGACTCCCTATTTAAATAGTTGGCAGGAGATCTGAAGTCATGAAAATAACAGCATATAATTAAAATAGGCATGCAGGCTGAAAAACAGTGAAAATGTGTACTCTTTGAAAGAAAACTGGCAGATTGCTGCATTGCAATAACGTTTTCCATGGTTATTTTTCAACTTGGCCTCAAAAGACCATCATTTGAGAATAATTTTACAGTCATTATAGTTTCTTAAATCCATTTTCAACTGTCTTCTTTCTAGTTTTGTTTTTGAAGATCATTAACCAGCACCAATATGGTTTAATCACAACTAATTTTACCCAGGCAGTAGCTGTAAAATTGGTGAAAATAATTTCAACTCAACATTTTATTCATTACTTAATAGTCTTTTTTGCCATATTAATATGATTAAGTACATACCTAAAAGAATTTCTCCATGCCAAATCATTATGAACTATTCGTGAAGATTCTAAATTTTCGAGATTTTATACCAAGGTGGTCTTTTTTCAGCTGATGTCGCTTCGTATCCGCTGCAGGATAAATTTCAGACACCTTTAATCGAACTTTCAACGTAAATTATACGCGAGTAAAGTGGATAAAATACATAAACAACGGACCATCTGCTCGACTTCCGCCTTTAATATAGATGTTATTACCTCATCGATTATATATTTTCGAGAAAGCACGTTTCGACGGTACTTCATCCGCTTATCAACAAAACAGCCAATAACTTGCCCTAATTTCTACTTTCCATTAGCATCTAGTTTTATTAGATTGGAAAGTTTTCTGTAAACTTCGTGCCACCAGACCAGACCTAAGATGATAAATCACTTCACCTTCTGGTCGGAAAGTGTGGTACCCTTGGGATCTTAAAGGAAGAGTTGAGGGTTTTGGAATCAGACCAAAAATCTAAAGGAAGTTAGGGTCCCAAAGAGAGGTTATTTGACAAAAAAGTCGCTTTCTGCTGAGTTTAATAACTCTCTTTTTTGTTCTTAACGTGTGAAACGAAGTTTGAAGTAATCGTAGGCTACTTGTAAACAAAATACTCTAAATCTGATTTTACGAGAGTTTCCTATTTCGAGATAGATATTTGTGTAGAATGGACGCAACTTTTTAGGAAAAAAATTCAGTTCCTGTTCGTGAACTGCATCGACGAGGTTATGATTCCTTCCCTAAATATAGTTCAAATTCGTAATTATGAGCTTAGAGCCTCATGACTTTTTAACTTGTGCTGAATTAATGAACACTAAAAGAAATAAAGAAAAGAATTAAAGGCGGACGAATGTTGTCATGCAAAGGCGAATATAGACACAAATGAACTGGATGAATCCTGCACCACATATTTATACCATTCCCCGCACAAATTGATGACTGGAAGCAAACTAGTAATTTCATTATGAATAATACTTGTATGATGGACTACGTTAAACACAGACTATACTGTAAAGGAATGCTGTACGCTTTTGGCAATCTATTGTTTAAGGTAGTTTTTTGGATGGACAAAGATTGTATACTCCGACATTTCTTAGCCTCGCCTGTCACCCGACACAGCAAGAAACTTTTTCAATTCTGCGTATATTATATCTCCCTTCATGCTACATTGATGCGCAATATTTCCGAGTTCATCAATAGCTCTTCGTCGGGTTGGAGAGACTGTATTCATAACTCTCCATATCTTATTCTGGGTTAGTTAAGAAATTATAAAGATTTCACAACATAAAATTAAGCACCTAAATTTAACCAACGCTGCATGCAAAAATTTGATCATTATTAACCGATTTTACCCATTAAAAATGCATATTTTTGGGGGCTCAACCCTTCAGAAGATGGAAATATGTAATCAATATTAATAGATGATTTTTTAAGATTATTAATTAAAGTCACCACGGAAATTTTCATCCACGTGAATTTTGTTGTGCTCCACTTCCGATGCACTGATTTATTGAAAATCTAGAATTTTCTGGTTGTCCTAGTAACGTCTATGGATAACGACACACCGGCATAGGAGAGACGATCGAAGAGATATGCAGTTAAAGGAGAGTGATTTGGTAGAGGCCTAATACCGGGTACGGATATTGGCCTGATCTTTTTGCTACGGCGCAAACTAACCACCGAAAATGGCTGGCAAGGAATCAAATTCGTTCATCAACGACGCCCTCAATGGCAATCGGAAGAAAGAGTGATGCGGTGGGGGAGCGATGAATGTTGGTAGGGAGCCAACGCGAAGACGGGGAAGACAGACGTGAAAACACGGCAAAGACATATTGAGGTGAAAGGGTTTTTTGAACAGGCATCAGCAACTTTCGTATAATGCAGCGTGTGACGACAAAAAATTGCTACAGGAGAGTTTGGAGAACAGGAAGCTGAGCCTTGCACGGAAGAACATCTCTCAATGGTAAAGTTTTACTATTCTTCTGTTTAACCATAAAAAAAACCTGGTTTATAGATTGCGATGACACAAATACTAGAAACTAAAATTTTCTAACCTTGTTTTGTCATTACAATAAATGAACATAGGTAATATTTCACAGAAATCTTTTTCACAAACGAGTCATACTTATTAGGCCACAGAAATGCGTATAAATGGAGTCCAAGAAAAACAATTTCAGGGTTTGTGTTGTGAAAAGAATCCATAATAAAGTAAGAATAGAGCAATTTTCAATAAAATATTTTATAATTTTATATAATGCGATTTTATTTTATTTTTTTGGATTAGTGCTTTGTCCTTATTTTATTAAGGAATGAGTCTAATTGAGATTAATACATTGATGATCCGTCGTTGCTTTAAAGTAGCATACATTCTTTTTACTATCACCACATTTATGTAAATCTCGTCACATGGCACTGGATATTCACATGTACGTACTTCATTGGAATAAGCTATATCAGCTCCTTGATAGCAAATTGCAGGTTGGTGCATGATCATTGAATAGACGAAATGCTTTGAGGGCACACCATGGCGAAACACAAAGAGGAACTTTTATGTCTTCAAATTTCAGGATAGGTTTTTGATAATAATAATTACGTCATCTTTGTAATACAAAAAAATGGCACCCATGAAAAATGTTTTTCAGAAAATTCATTTTAGATTTGGAAGATAAATGAAGTGAGAAATAACATAACTGAAAAGATAAGGTACACTAAATCTTTTGAAACCATACTGCAGGAAGCTCAAGGGTGATACTTCCTAAAAATCTAGTAATGTAGTTCGGAGAAAATACTGGATATACTGCATTACGCCGACGTTGGATTAATGAATGTGCTCTCTCTCTCTCTTTAACACACAATATTCACATCTTCATTAGAATGGTTATTCCTTCAAGAGATTTGATAAACTTAGTGAAGAAGATAGGCAAATTGACGTATATTTTCACACACTAGGAACGGTAACCGATAAATCAATTATTCCCCTAAAAACGTTGTCAGTTTGCAGTCTTACATCCCAGTTCGCACTTCATGAAGACATCTCTCGGGAACTCGTTGTGGATTTGTAAGCGGGAGTGGAAGCAGGGTCTTAAAAGGCATTTACTTACTAAGAGAAAACGACCTCTTTCACTCTTTAAATTTCCCGTTGGCTCTCGAGACCTGACCCGGGCGGAATCCCACGTCAGCCATTCATCTCAATGAACGCGTTCAGTGCATCAGGAGTCCCTTATTTTTACCCTCCCACACTCAATGCCTTCGAATTCCTGAACCAGCTGCATAAAGAAAAGGGACCAGAGACCAAAGGAAAATAAACGCGTCCACTCTTTTTCTACCTTCGAGTTAACGAGACGGGAGTGTACGGGAGGGGACGGGCGGAGGAGAACGGGACGGGGGAATGGAGTGAAGGGACTGGAGGGCAGGAATGACTACCCGCTGATTAGTTAATTTAAAGTCATCGCCTCAAATCCTGCGCATTGGAGCTGGCAATGTATGGATGCGATATTTCGTTTAAGGTTTCGCCCGAGCTTTAGGGGAAGATTTCTTCACCGAGGATGATGGTAAATGATTTCTTTTGCACGAGCCCACAAATAATTGTTTCACTCTGTATAACATAGTTCATCCCGACTTAAACTGGAACGATAATATTGTGTAAGGAAGAAATATGAAGACGTACTCATGTATTTGCACTTGAAAATGAATTAATATTTAGAAAAAAAGCAAAGGAAGTAAAAATAAGTAAATTGAATTAAATGGGTTTTACAAAGGCGGCAGTTTTTCACCGAAGGATTTCAAATGAATATTATTGGAATTGCAGCCAAAGTTACAGAATTGAGATCATTGTTAAAAGGAATTCAGTTGAGCGAAATATATAGTTAAATTAAAGCATGTATTCCAATAGACAAAAATAATCCATTGTCACAATTATAAACATTCACATAAACTTCATTGCCAAATAATATTGGGTTATAATAATCAAGAACAATATTATTGATGTAATACGAATATATAAGAGCCCATTATTTTTTATGTTGATATAAACGAGGTATTCGTGTATGTGCCGTATGTATCATTATGTGTATGTATACGCATGAATATTTTAATTGGTACATAAATGGCTGATGATCTAACATCCCCTGCCACCCGTCCTTGTAACGGCTTGCGCTGAATCGTGTCGATTTATATATGGCTGGTCTGAAAAGTTTCCGACCTCAAAAATTTCAGGAAAAATGTCTTGCATCTTTCTTAGGTCGGAAATCAGACCACCCTTGTAGATATTGATAACTTTCAACAAAATAAGTGAAACATCGTTAGTTACTGTTAAGTCGATAACTCCAAAGTAAGTGGACTCAAAAATGACACGATAATAATAATGATAACAAGAGGAATGGTAGAGTCAATATGTTTCATGTCTGATCGCGACGAAGTTGCTTTTTGCCTGAGCCTTCTTACCAAAGAACAATAAATAAGATTAAGTCATCATTAGAACAGAAGAATTGTTTACAGATGCACGTTATTGAATAATTAAAAACCCTGAAGTCATGGTTCACCTTTGGCCTAAGTGAAGTTTAACTCTATAGGAATTTCCCGTTTTGAACATCTTGAAAACATAATATTTAGCAAGCTGCTCGGTAAATCGGAATGAGAAACTCTACAGCTGTTACGCAAGGAGAAGAGTTACTAATTTTGGTTCGACGACGGAATTGGGGTGGAGTTCAATGAAGCGAAGAATGGAGGAAGATGTGATGAGAAGCAGGGAAGATTCCCGAATCTTCGGATGGTTAGCAACTCAAATGAAGAAAGGATTTTCGTCGCAGGGACCAAACTGGGAAAAGGGAAAGGAAATACTTAGCAATCGTCCGAGATAGGGTAGAAATCAGTTACAGTTGAGGGAAACTGTAACTGATTGAAGTGGGAAGTTGAGGTAGAAGTTCTCTACTAATAACAATCCTTTAGACTACCAACTCCATCACGCAGACACCCAGAATAGCAAGACTCCACAGCAGGGCATCAACTGGCAAAGTTCCTCCGTTCAATCTTACTTAAGGGTGTCTTGCGGTTAATAACATTTGATTCGGACTGTAAAACGGGGATATCGACATCAAACGCGTCATGACGAGAAATTCCGAGGTCACGGTTCATTAAACACACAAACTAAGATTAATTTAGGCAACTACGCAAGGATTATTTATATATTTTAGGAATAATGTCTTAGGTATCCACATTTAAAACCTTTAGAATATTTTTAAAAAATAAGGAAAATTATGATATAAAAAAGCAGCTTTCGCAAGTGTAAATATTAAACCAACTAAATGAAAAAAGAATACAATATCAAATTAACAAACATTGTACTTATTACACAAATTACATCCTATACGATCGGCATATAGCATAGCCAATATTCTTCAAAGTGGCATCTCTAGAGAATTTTATCTTTCCAATAATCTATATTGATATATTTATCATCCATATTGATATATTCTCCCTAGGTTAAAGGAATATTGTTTTTATATTCTAATTTAAGTTTATAGGGTCATGCATTTTTACACATTCCATGAAATCTCAATTGACTCATAAAAATTATTAATGGTGTAATTAATGATGAAATCAACCTTATTAAATAAATGACGTCAAATTGCTCGCTAAAATTGATAATTTAAACAACAGAAATTCCATCTTATTATTTTCTTGGTAAATTTCATTTAATTAAATTTCTCCACGCATTTAGTGGCCATCATCATCTGCTATTTTCTAAACATACTAAGGTGCACAAATTTTATGAGTTTGTTGCGAATGAAAATTGAGATTTAGAAATCAAAAGCATTTGTTATTTTGGGAAGTAAATTCCAATAGATTTTAAATTTTTTACCAAACAACACAGCAAAAAAATCACTCAATTTGTTTCGCAAGTATTTAGGAAATTGTGGAATGAAATATCCCCCTCGAATGAACCCCTCTTTGGGAAAAACAAGTGATAAAAATTTCAATGAAATATCGTATCTGCTATTTTAAATTAAATGTGCTACACATGTAAAATGTAACACAAGTTAAAACCTAGCATGTCAACGACATTGTAAAATGACACAGAAAAACATGTCGCTTTTGACCAAAATCTGTTCAAGTTTTCTATCTGCCAAAAAACGTTGAACATACCCATTTATAGTTTAATAATAATTTTGCAGCTTAAGGGCTTGAAAATCCAATTACACGACTGCAGTACAGTGAGACATTGACGTCATGAATTTTCTTTTTTAAAAAGGTTTGTATAGATAGAAGGTTGATGTTGCATCAACGCGAATGCATAAATATCCTAGTTCCAACAAATATGTGTGCGCACACATTTATCATGCCAACGTAATTATAGATGAAATTTGTACTCATAACTGTATCGACGCAAAAAATAACGCATGTAAACTAACAAAAAGAGAGTCATAAAATCGTGCCATAAAAAGAAACAAAAAACAAAATATGATTGTTATAGAGAAATAAAAAAAAAACAAGGCATATTTCTTTAAAGTGGCTTTATCCTCAGCAAGTAAACATGAGAAAACTCAAATTCAGGCACTCATTGGATCGAATTACGGCAAAAGAATTTTCATCCCTTCGAACAACCTTAGATTTTCCGTGATTTTTAGTTCTTCAAAAATTATACAATTAATCTGATCAATAGCTTAAACTATGCGAAAAACTCATGCACAAAAAAATAAGACTATCTCTCTTTAAACCACTATAAACGATGCAAACAAAAAATTCTGTCGTTAATTCGTAACGAAAACATATATTAATAAGCACAATGAACATCGGCACATTCATAAGGTAAATATTCGCCAACGATTTGATACATATGCATTAAAAATATACAGAGATTTTGCATCTAAGGTATTACGAGAATACGGTACATATTGCAAATACTGCTTGATGCAACCATATTCTCTACTGGCAAATTTTTACTACGCTATTTGTACGAGTAGCTGTAGCACAAAGCGAACCATTTCCAGCTGCTAGTTGGTCCTTTCACAAATTGAAAAAATACATTCGATATTTTTGCTTATCCTCCACTTACATGAAATATGATTATTTAAGATAGGGTTTGCTTTAAATTAAAGCAATGGTGAGTATTAAAAATAAAATATTATCGGGCAACGAGAGAAGGAGAAAGGCTTAGAACTTCTGCTCAGCAAGGAATTTGCGCCCATGCAATTTTTAACTTTTTTGAAAAGTCATGACCCGGTGCTTGAATTAAAACATTTTCGTTTAAACTAATACCTAAATAGCCATTGATACGATTAATGTAATAGGTGGATGTAAACCTTACGTAGTGATATGCTCTAGGAACGGGGAAATGATAATTCATCGTAGGGGATCAGTTCCTATCACCCAAAGCTTGGGTAAAACCCGCAGGTGTTCAAAGACGCCACGCGGATTCGATTCCGAACCCTTTGATAGAAAGTCCAAAGTTCAACTTACTGAACTAACGAGCTTTCAAAGTGTATTCCGAATTTGTCGATGATCGCCTAAAATTAATGTAGTCACGAGGATTCTGCAAGGACACGGATATTATTAAGTTGCTTAAATGGATGGAGGTTAAGGCAATATATGTGATGATGACTGAACTAAGAAAAGCGAGGGTGAGGTACATATGAAGTAAAGTAATGGAAATAAATCGAGGTACTAGATTGACGACCCTTATTTTGTGAATGCCAACACTGAGCTCGCACTAGTTAAGACTATTCCGGCATAGAAAGTCCTTCAAAGAGCAACGGAAAGTACTTCGAAAGTTGATTTAACTAAGTCGTTCGTTGATGTGCACCGAAATATAGGTATTTCAGAGTGTAAAAATCCTGGTCGAGGCAACCCTGTTTTCAACGCAGGGAAATCCCAGTATTTCAAGCAATAGTTTTCTGAATTCGGGATAGACTGATAACTGAGAAAACGGACAGCACGACTAGGATCATATCCGCGTGTAAACTCGAGTGCAGCGGATTGAAATCTCGTCCAGATCAAGGGTTCCGTGAGGCGCTGGATATTTATGTGATCGGTTTGCTATACGATCTTAGCCCCATTATAAGGCCATTCACTACCTTAATCTTTACCGGAAGGCTGTCCCAATTCAACGATCCATCGCTCATTCGACAGCGGACCTACGCGTGTAGTTAGCGTCAACACGTTGCGACGACCTATGACGGACGATGACGGATACTATTGGGATACGTTTTATATGTGTTCAATGTACTAGCTTTGCCTATATGCATAATGCAAAAACTATTTAATATCACGTGGATTATGCAAAATCGAAATTCAAACCAAACTGTAACAACTGAAGATAAACAAGAATTGATCATTTGTATGTGTGCCGAGGCAAAGTGCTTATAGAATTGACCAAAATGGGTCCCGGATATCTCTTCTTCCTATCGCTCTACCCAACCATCCACATGCTTCAAGAAAATGATTCCTTTCCTTTCCCAAATCGAGACTGCCTTCTTTTTTTACTGCATTTATTCTTATTCCCTCGTGGCGAACAATGACCGAATTTGCATAACATCCCTGCCTTACTCCTCTTTCCTTTGTATCACGAGAAAGAGTTGGGGAGATTTCCGGGGACCCTTGGGCCGGGGACGAAAGAAGTGGAGGCAGGAATAGCAGAGATGACCGAAGGCGAGGAATGAAAGTCGTTGAATTTTTTCATATAAGAGAGAAATTCACGTGAAAGCGGCCTTTTCAGAGCTCAAGTGTCAAGGTCAGTCACCGATGTTACCCTTGAGAGAGAAGAAAATACAATTATGGGAGGATTGCGTAGAACAAAGAACCCGTTAATTTGCCATGTTCATACATTTATTCGGGCAAAGCGCGTTAATCTCCAGACAGACAGGGATTATAATATTTTAGCAGCAAAGCAAGAATAAAAAAATTACGTAAAATACCTTTATTCCCAAGAAAAATGAAATTGACTAGAATTTTTCAGAAAAATTCTTTTGCAGATAAAGCAAGCGGTCAAGGTAGTATCAGCAGAAGTGTACTGCGAAGTAAAGTGATAATAAATTCTTATGAAAGAAAAGTGTAATTATGAAATTATGAAAAAAATATTTTCTTTCTACCGGTATGTTAAGAATTAATTCAATATCAGCTACATTTTAACCTTAAAAAAGATGTTTGGTAAATTGTTAGCTATTCGTGGCGTGTCAACCTTTCTAAAAGGACAGTAGTCAACTACCCTATAATAAATTGTCTAATAATATTCATCACTGATTCACCACATCAAAATTAAACGGTATCCATTTCTTGTATTTAAACTAAGAACTTCTGACAGCCGCTATAGTGATTCCTACGAAGGATGCGGGTGGTTTTAACTTTGTATTTTGAATTGCGCCTTGAGAAATTTACACTGGAAAGGGTAGCAGTTCCTTCCACTATGTTCACCACACTTCCTTTTTTCCTGAAACTATCTGATACAGAGATAAATAAATACGTATGGTTTGGCTTGATTGCCCTTCTATATTGCCCAAGTGATATTCGAATCATTTACCTAATGGTCTCCCATACCGTTGCCATGAAGAATAAAGATCGGATTTAAGCATTAGATGACGACGGTTAAGATAAGAAATATTAGAACAAAGATGCCATTCAAATGATAAGAGAAGAAGACATTGAGTCATCGCTAATTGTATTCGAACAGTATACAGTTTAAACATCTCCTCAAAGAAGATAAAAAAGTTATAGCCATTTTTCACACTTGAACATTTGCATTAAGTTCAAAACACACGAAATGAGGAAGCAAAGGAGAGGTAAAAAGATAAAAAATACTCAAGACGCATTATGAGGAAAAAATATTTTACTTTTAAGACAAAATAAGAGTAATCACGTCATGTGAAATATTCCGAGGCATATTGCATGTGACGAATACCAAGGTATGAGTGAATCCTTATCCCGAAGAACGCATTAACCAATTTGGTGACGGCCCCAACTAGTCACGGGGCATGGGAGTAACTTTATAATCTATGACTCTTTTCAAATCAGCTGATAAACACATTTCATGCAACAAAAAAACCCGTCTTCCTTGCATAATGTCTACACATAATAACCCTGCAATAAGGAAAAAGAACCAATTTTGAACGAAAATATTTTATCAGAAAAATGATTCCTAGTGGACACGTATAATATGAATTTATGATAGGGTTCTAGACCAAACGTGAAAATATATTGAACTTGTGACAAATAATTAACTATTCACAAGTAAATGCACGTATGATAAAAAAATGGTTGGCACTTGGCTGCACAATTCAACGAACGAAATGCCATAAAAAAGTTCGGCCTCAAATTTACTTACAGTCCATACGCTAATGAGCGCGAAAATTTGAATGCATTAAGAATATGGTTATAGTGCTAATTTTTATAATTATTATTTAACTTTGAATTTCATCCTTAATTCTATATAACCATCAATGGATATCCAAAAAAAATCTTACCTTTGCTGTCAGTAAGATCTAACGAATCAAAACAATTTATAAGAAATTTTGGGGGAATGACGGAAAGCGAAGCCCGAGTTACAAAATTTTTTGTCGTTTTTCACGGAAGAAGCACATAATATGACGTTTGAGTGATCCTATTAGTGGATGTTTCCGCAATAATTAACACATTGGACGGAGCGAAGAGTGTAGGGAAGACTGAATATTTCGAAAACCTTTTCCTCCAAGACACCTTTTCTCTTTACTCTAGTTCATTTAATTATCGCAGGCAGCGCTACGTGTTTCTCACCTCACCTCTTCCCCTGGAGAGCCGATCGCCCTTCGCCTAACTCACTTCCTCCTCCTCCACCACTCCCTTCCAACCAGGCCCCGTCTCGCCTCTCCCAGCACAGACCCCCTTTACCTTTTACTTTTTCTTCCCTTGCCATTCGAAACATGCCCCCTAGCTATTCCTCCACTTCTTCACTCACGCGCCCTTTATCAACAATCTGTCTTTTTACGCGTCACTCGCATTGTTCATTGTTGCATCTCACGATTCAGAAGCCTCAGTGCCTTTGTCATCCGATGTGCTCGGAACCCCCGCGTCATTCATTCACTCTTGCATTCTTTTCGTCTCTCTCAGAAATCCTTCCATCTACTTACTTAACCCGAGCTTCTAACGGTAATTTCTTTTCCCACCATTTTTTTAAACACTTCTTTCTTCAACACCAGTGACATAGTCTACTTCTTCTCACATCCTGAATCCAGACAATACTCTGAGTGAAAGCGGAACGAGGACAGTTCCAATTTTTTCGCCAAATAAGTTCTACGTTGATCCTTGAATTCAGACGTCCAACGCACCACTGTATTTTCCAATCACCAAACTTGCATTCAAATCTTTCCCATTTTTTTCTTTTCATTACAGCCTCTTCATTTTTTCCTATCCTCTCCATTATTTTACTTTTTTCATTGACTATGATCTTTCCCGTATTTAGAAAATAAGTTATTAGAGCCGTATATGAGAGTGCACCTAAGTAATTAGGAACTAAGTAGTAATGATTTTAGTTACGCTTTTTCTCTCTTGAAAATTCATATTATAAGCTAAGAAAAACCCATTATAGCCATAGTAGTCGCCTGGGAGAGGAGTAGGCTGATATTTATCTCTCCCAAAGAGACATTTTCTCCAGGCCTTGTACTGCAGTCTGGAAAATATCATGCATGAAACCCCAAAGGGATGTGCAGACTTTAGAGAAGTCAGCTAAATAAGAAGCTAAAGAACAAAGTACTTTAAATAAATCGTTCTCATTTTAATTATAATGTGGAGTGCGGGGAAAAAGATTACATGAATATACCTGCAAGGCTATTATCGTACGACTAAGCTTTGAGCTAATCTAATAGTATGATTATCAGATCCGTTCTTTATCAGCAAATTAGGAAGGAAAAAGCCCAAAACTTTACAAGGAGAGGAGCGGAATACTTATCTAAGAAATCTGAGAAATATCCCCGCTCGGTATAGGAAGAAGAATAGACCTGTTTTCCCAAATGTATTCAGATTCAAGTTATGGAATCACATGTGTGCTTGCATATTTGCGAGTGTGTGTAAATATATATATATATACACACACACACACACACATATATATATATATATATTTAACTAGTAAACGAATATAAATACATAAACACAAAAATATAATCAGGAGACGCACCAGGCGGTTAAAAACACACCGGCTATAGGGTAAAGGAAAACCAGATAAGGAAAAATATACGGATGAACACAAGGGATAAGGAATTTCCTCGGCAAAAATAAAATACATCCGAGATCTGAACCCAAAACCTCTCACATTCAAGGCAAATAGAAACGAGCACCACCCGTAAGTCTCACATCATTCCTTTTCTAAATGTTTAAATCTCTGTTTGAATAAACTAATTTAAGTGTACTTGTGAACAATGCGCTTCTTATTAGGAAAATATATATTTGTTAATTTATTTATTTACGCAAGGGGATAGTGCTCACCGACTGTTTTTAACCACCCTTATTCAGGTTTCATCTAATGGGTCCCAAACTGGGACTTTTGTATAACCATCTTGGAAAGATAATTGCACCACAAAAATATTCAATAAAAAGAGAGAGACATTTTTAAGATAATTTTAATTATATACTTGAAGTTTTTTCTTTTTTCGCTGCTCTCTTTCCGAGAGTCGTGACGGAGTCCTTACACTCTCCCTGCATCACTGCCGTGGTCTGCAGGGGCGTATGCAAATGCGGCCGTCCCTCACACGCCTTCCCATTTTTTTTATCCTCTAAATAATGCTTTCTCCTGGCGGTGCCTTCTTTAAACTGTTTTACCCTAATTCACTCTTATCTCTACCTCCAATCCTTCCTCCCTCCGCGCTCTTAAGGTACGTTCTCCCTCCCTTCTCCTCTCTCTCTCTGCTTCAAGTATCCCCACGCTCATGCTCCGGGGCTTTTCTTTTAAAAACCAATTTTTGCCCCCGTAGACCATCTTATCTTTCTCTCTTTCTCTCTCTCACACACTCTCTACCATTCCTCCGCATTCCTCTTCCGTCTTCTCGACTAAGTCTCCCCTACCGCTCTCAGACTGTTGGCCTCGGGGACGAATAAAAAAAAGTAATCCCCTAAGCTTTAAGGGCTCTTCTTTCTCTTGTACCCCCTTTGTCCCTTTTCCTCACAAACCCTTTTCTCCCCTCCACACTTCCCCTGCTGCTCCCTCTCTCTTCATTCTCCTCGCACGAGTTAAGAGTTTTGAAAAGACGGCCTTACCTTATCGAGACGAATGGTACCTCCTCTACGCCCCTTTTCGGACCGGAAGAAATTTAAAGGAATGCCCCACCATGTTGCTTCACCGCTGTTGCCGAGGAAGAGAATACCCGAGGAATTATGGGACGGGGTGCGGGAGGGTGGGTGAAGGAATGGGGATGATTTAAGGAGGTATCCTTGTCCATTTTATCCTTTCCTTCTCGGATGTGACGCAGGATTCCCCGGTATATCCTCTTAATACCTCCACTCCTGCTACCAGGGCGCGGATCTCCCGATTCGAGAATATCTTAAGTCCCGACGTTCAAAACGGCTGTCGATCCCGGATGTGAATCATCCTTCCCCACTTCTCCAACCCGTCGATTTCATTCCCGTGCCCGCCACCCTGATGGAGCACTCAGATATCCCGCCGGCGGCGCCTTTCCCTCTCGCACCTCCCCGCTCAATGGCTCATTCGGGGGAATCGGCATGGCGAAATTTACGTCCACTGGGCCGGAATGGTCGGGTACGCTCATAAAATAACGGCTGCCGTTTAAAATGTTATATAGATTCTAATATCAATTCCTCTCATCATGATGCTGATAACCAGACTATTAATATGTAATTTGGTCAATCTGGCGATGGGTAGCATGATTCTTATTTACTATTTTACCGCCCAAAAAACAGTGTTATAGACTCGTGTATCAGGAGACTACGTCTAGAGCTAATTTTGGAGTGAAACAAGTGTCGATTCCAAATCGAGTATTATCTAAAAAAACGTTGTGATGCATGGACGTGGAATTTTTCACTGTTGTAGAAAACCATTGGAGGAGCTCTAAGACTATATAATTTTTGACGAAATTTAATATATTCCAAATTGCAAACTTTTATTCTCGCTGTGAAATACGAAACACTGTCTCGATTTCTGCATTATCAAAGGCACATATTTGGTTAATTATAAGTTTTATCTTTAGTATTTAGCTTCTTTTTTCTTTAAATAAGGCAATTAAGATCAATAAAAGTCTTCTTAAATTATTACTTGCGTAAAAATCTTGAAAGAATATTATTAGATAATCTGCCTACGCGAGCGCACATTTATTTATCTAACAAAAGGTTAAAATTTAAAAAATCCTTATTCTCTATGCATCAAAAATAGGCTCCCTCCTTTACCATACTCATAGTTTGTTGGAAGGATGTGAAAGTCCTCTCGTATTTAAAAGATAGCCTTCCACTGGACGTGAAACCATTCTGTTGAAACTTTTTGACATTTGCATAGGGTACCACGTCTCGAACACGAGAAACCCTTTAACTGCTATTGTGAAAATAGATCTCCGTAGAAGAATGAAATAAATTTACTCTGCAGATGGGAATTTTAATTTTCCCCCAGATTTGTGTTCAAGGAGATTAATACTATGAACGAAGAATGAAAAATACAGATTTTATCTAATTAATTCATCAGATAGAGGAATTACTAATTGAATTGAGAAATGCGTGAAAATGTTTGAAACTAAATTATCGCTAGGAAAAATCGACCGATAGAAGTCGTTTCATCAGAAGAGACTTTTTCTCTAGCATAGTTAAATCTGGGTACTATTGAGCACGTGCCTTACAAGTTACATGGGCCTCGTATGTTATAGAAATCTAAATATAAGGAAAAAACAAAAATATTTTGACATAACACTGTATTTCAGATACGAGTCATCACCAGGTGTGTGCCGAATTAACTAGAAGCTCATTTTTATTTTGAAAAAAAACTAGGCAAAAACAGAAAAAAGCAAAATAAGTTTCAATTACTGAAGGTCTTTTACAACAGTAATTAGTGAAATTTCTATAAGAATATACATAGAAATACGCAAGTAAATAGACCATAAACACAGTGATCAAAACCGATAAGCACAGTAATCAACCTTCGGCTTGATTACTGTGCTTATCGGTTTGGTAGGTGATCGTAGAGTTCACCCAGTACTAAGCCCGATAGTGTGTGAAGTTCACTCAAACAGCAAATCAGAGTAGGGGCGGCTAGTTCCTTTCCCTGTGCCGGCTATGGTTTCCCAAGAAGATCTGGTACCAGAGAAAGCACAAAGCTTGGATGGAGCTGAGGTAGCCCAGAGAGGCTTGCCCAGGAATCGAACCTGGACCCTACAGTCCGGAGTCCAACCCTCTACCCCAGGATTACCGCGACCCATAAGTAAATAGCCATAGACAGAAAAAATCTAATAATATAGAGCTCTAATTACATATACGATGACTTTGGATGGATAGAATTGAAATTTAAAATGAACAAATGTATTAAATGTTGTGAACAATGGGAACGTGTATAAACTCGAATTTAACTTAGATTTGGTTAATTGAAAACATATTGCAGGTGATTGAGATTTATCGAACAAACCATTCAATCGAGGATCTTTAAGATATTTTGGCTGAGCTGATGATTACGCTTTGAAGACATTCTGTGCTTAAAAAATATAATTTTTAAGCCCAATAGTACGCAGTATTCTAGTGGATTAGAATAGGGTAGGCATTGGCACTACACACTTCTGTACTCTCGTCATACATTACACAAAACATTCTTAAACCATATAGTAAATGTAACAAAAACTTATTCTCTAGCTCCGAATTTATTATGCTTCCCTTAATTTCATCGAAGAAACATAATCCTGTCCTTCTTCCTCAACTGCCAAGCGTTCTCCCCTTTATCACCATCATCAGCAGCACACAGCCGCTCAGCATGTCTTTTACCCAGTTGTCCTGCCTCGCTCGAATTTCTCTCAGTTGCCGTTTCTCTTCCTCTAAAATACCGAGAACTTCGTTTGTTCTTCATTTTGTCCATGTTATTTCTTCAATATTTCTCAAAATCCACATATCAAATTTGACAAAAATATCCCCATAAAAATGCTCTGTAATTTGTTCGTGAATCAACTTGAAACGACCGGAATCTTTAACTATCGCATGCCTCAAATTTACGCAAAATTTATTAAAGAACCTAAGCATAGGTGATTATGTAAATATCCCATAAAGTAAAAATTCTGAAAAATCCTATGGCAACATTTACATAGGCCGAATTCCGAGGCTCATAAAGCATATTTTAATTCACAATGCTAATGACACCTATTAGTTGATTTTCGGGCTCACCTAAGTACAAACAAAGTTTAAGGTTTTTTTGCTGAGTATCTAATTTGCCTAAATTTATGAGTAAATAATGTCACAGGAATTGCGATACTAGGTTTACAAAAATCAAGCATGTGAGTGGCGTTGATGTCCAAAACATAATATCATAGTAATGAAAACAGTATTTTTGAGTAGTACGAGACAAGAAATAAGAGACTCGTTAATATTGCATTCAATCATTAACGCAATTATTTACAATATTTGCCGTGAGCATCCGAATCTAAAGATGATGGTTCCCCGGATTGAGATTTGAAATTACTAACGACATCGTGGTCCATTATTCGCGCATTTATGGCAAGTCTTAGGCTTTTCGGGAGATTTCAATGAAATAACTTGAAGACCAAATTTCGAACACAAATAAACCATCGGCTTAGCATTTCTATTATTTTTATGCGTTAATAAGCATTTGGTGACTGTTGAAAACTCTCTATTTTCCTAGTACCCTGATAAAAATATTTAAAAGTATAATTTTTTTGCATCGTTATAAACTAAGACACATTCCAAATATGAATTATGGACATTTTTTAAATTTATTCTCCGACGAAACTAGAAAACCCAGCAAAAATATGACTTTCCTTGTCACTCACAAATATGCTTCGACCATATATTCATGAAACCATCATTCCCTAATACTTTTTGATTTCTCGTTCACCTATGCCGAGTATGACTCTCCGATATTTTCCAACAAGGAGCCGTTTTCGCAAAATAATTAAACGGAGGGAAAATCAGCATGTGAACTATTTAAATTTGTCCTATTCCCCCCGAAGTTCAAACTCTATGCGCATGGTAATGGACTGAGTTTTGTAATGCAGATGAGCTTACAGGTAGGGCATACATTATTAAAACGAAAATAAATAACTTCAGACAGAAAGAGATACCGTAGGGACATACTGAATTTATCGGGAAAAGAACACTAATTCAACCAACCACAACCTTATTTGTCATTTGAGATTTGCGCCATTCAAAGATAATGTGTCAAACTGAATTAAGGTAGCATCGAAATAATAATTTCATATATCTTCTCATATTGATCAAACTAATATCCTTTCCCTTTATTCCCAATAACCGTTGATGACTCTAACGGAGTCAGTCAAAACAACCAATCTATTACCAAAAGAACAACGTGTTAAGACGAAAATACGCTGATCAGATTCAATATTATGCTGTGGGCATGTGTCTAACCTGATAAATAATTAATGAGCACGAATGAATAAGGAGTCTTCTGAAAAAATGCGTACATACACAAATCGTATATAGAGCGCTCTTTATTTGCACTGAGGCGACGAACATCATTCATTCCTCGGGTTGGGACCGCGTGAGATATGAAAGGGGGAAAAACTTTGAGATTTATTAACGTCCCCGAAAAACGTCTCTCTCGCGCCCTGCGTCCCCATCACCCTCCCCACCCCCCGCCATCCCTCGGGTCTCGGCAGACGAGCGACCAAAACTTTGCACACTTTGGCCAGAGAGGGGGGGGAGGAAGAGAAAGGAAGGACGAGGGGGGAGGGAAGGGGGCGGAAAACCGACATCAGCCGTTCATTTGGAGCAGGAGAGTGAATAAAAGGAGGATGTGCGAGGCGAGAGAGGGGCTGTGAACACCCCATTCGACCCCCCACACGCACCAAAAAAATCTGCGGCATTGCTAATGTCCACCCTACACCCATCCTAATTTCGGATTTTCACTCCCCCACCGAGTGCAGAAGCCAGAGAGCGTCGCGGGATGGCAGAGGGAGAGAGAAGGAGGGAGGTATGGAGAGGGAGAGAGAAGGAGGGAGGTATGGAGAGGGAGAGAGAGAGAAAGTGAGGAATAGAAGGAAGAGTTTTCAGTTTGGAAGCTGGGGCTGGTTTGTTTTTGGTCGGGATGGGATTGGTCGGATGAGGGAGTACAGGAAAGGGGGCGGCCCATAGATGTGGGTGGCGGCGGTGGACGAGATGAGTATGTAGATTACGAAGTCGTTGGGTGCGGTGGGGGCGTGGGCTTAGAATGAATGGGGAGAGGATGCAAAGAGGGAAAAGGAGAAACGCCACCGAATTCTACAACCTATCCAAGAAAAGGTTGACCTGGAGAACGCGAAGTGGTGGGAGGGATATTACTACCCCCTCAGAGGGAAAGAAAAGAGGTATTACTCCCCTCAGCAAGCTTTTTGGCATGGTCCTTTCACCTGCTCCCTCTGAACAAGTCGGAAAAATAGGCGAAGAAGCTTGCGACAGAGAAAGAGTACGAAGCCACATGGAGTCTTGGAAGGGCGAGCCGGTTCCCTTGGATCCATTACTGACGAGGAGGCCGTAGGGTAACGGCGGGGAAAGGGCAGCATTCCGGCGGAAGGGCCAAGGGAAATAAGAGAATAAGAAGGGTTTCGGAGCAGGGACGCTTACTTTAAAAAGGGAGCAACAGCACAACACTCTCTTCCGCTTGAGACGGATGGGTAAGGAGGGAATCAAAAGGGCAAAGACAAAGGGAGAGAAATTGGGGCAACTCTGGCTATCCATCAAGGAGGCTGCTCCGCGAATTAGAGGAAAAAAATAAGGCCTCCGTTCATTCCAAAATGACTTCGGGTCGACGGAATAGGGAATGGAACTATTAGAGACATCTCTCTGTCTCTTCTCATGGTGTGAAATTAACAATAGCGCTGGGGATACATAAATTTGTTCTCGAGTATTCGAAGAAGATTGCCCAAAGTACTATGAAGCTATTTGCAACAGAAGGCTGAAATAGGTATCCCATTAGACTGCATGGCTTCAACCAAATTAACGCTGACAGTGTGACTGTTACTGTTGGATGCTAGGGATTAGAATGAATGAGAAACCTTCATCACCGTCTGTAACCAATTTAGAAATTCATAGCATTCATTATCAGTGGGTGACTAATGAAAAAATGTAAAAAATATGACACTCTGAAACTAACGAATGGTTGGAAAATTTCTTGCAGAGGATTCACCAGATTGGAAACTCAATATTGGGATTCTTGAGCGAGTGATTTCACTCAGATATTTAAATTGAATGCGTTTTAACATCCACCATTAAATTTTATGCATTGTAAATTCATGCATTACGAGTTCTGAATCCAAGTCTTACTTCAATCAATTTTTTTGTGTTAAACCTGGTACAAGTTCAAATTTGCCAATAGGTTTTACACAACAACGTTATCATGTTACATAGACTTGTAAGAAATATTCCTCAAATTCACGAATTATAATGTCTCTTATTCAAATCACATTATGCCGAAAATAAGTCCATATAACGCCAATTAACTACAGAACAAAAGGTAAAGGTGGCAAAAAAGGTTCACTGCATGAAAGTGGCACATCGCTATCCTATAAACCTTTCCTTATTCTTGAGTTATTTTTAAACAGCTTGCCTTTTAGTCAGTGGCTCTGTTATGTTAAATTGATAAAATTGTTTTACTCATTCCAACTGATTTTACTATTTTGCTCTAAACTAAAAGGCAATCCTCTCATTTCCTTGATCAGATGATATAGTCATTTAAGTTTTTAGTCCTTATAAAGAGTGATTATCCGTCGAAAATGAAATAACGAAATAAAATATGACAACACGTCATCCAGCTCTTGGGTGGGTATATATCTATAGTCTTCGAGCCGTCAAATGCAGTTAGCGCCACCATTCTAATCAGGTGAAAAACATTCATTAAACAGCTCATGAAAATCATATTTTTCTAAGCAATACACGCGTGAACCATATCCTTAAAATTTTCTATCATAATTCAGGTTTAGCTAACCTGAAAAGCAAATACACTACATAACTGATCTAATTTCCAGACAAAATTTCCCTCAGAAAATTTGTTGGAATCTGCATAAGGCCAGGAGCTATTTCAAAAAGATATTTAATTCATCCCATCCAAACTTGTAAGTCCTGGGTATGGCGATGGGGTTTTCTTTCACGTTTCGGCACTCATTCAGAATTAGCTGTTGAATCAACGCGAGGAAAAAGTTTTGGTTCTCTCGGATAAATGGATTTCGAAGGCAAGCTAAGAGGGCATCCAGGCACGATGAAATGTGTGAGATTAATGCATAAAGAATTTTCCCATCCTTAGAAAATGATGAATGTACGATCACGAAATATGCGTTACTTCAAAGGATTTGGTTGGGAACGGTTATCAACCTTTTAAAGTGCTGCAACAGCATGGCATAAACTATTATTCAGGGCATGAACTATACTTGCGTAAAAATTAGTATAAAGAAAGATGAATAATAAATATTAATGAAATGGTACTAGATCTTTAAAACGGAGGAAGAAAGATCAATTCCTAATTACCTTAATATTAATTTTAAGTCAGAATATCAACTAAAAAAGCACAAAGAAAGATGGTCAAAACGCTGAGGTACTAAAATACAGGGGCGGGCACTATATTTTAAATCTACTTATATATGTTAAATTGTGACACTTTTAAAACTAAAAAAATTAATGTAATATATCAGTTAGTGCATACATAGTGTAAAGTTTTAAGACGCTGGCTTTTATTGAAAGGAGAACAAGAGTGCAAATATCCCCTATGGGAAAGCCGTTTTTCCATAGTGTATCAATGTTCACAGTGCGGGAAATTTGTAACTAAGATGTATAGTTTTTGGAAAAAAGTGACATTAGAATAAAAAATAACTTTTCCCACGATATTTAATTTACGGAAAATTGATCTGACTTGAATTTAAGTTAAAAAATGCACAGGCTTGTTACCTGCGACAATCTCTTTCAGTAGAATAGGCACACTTGGGACTAAGGAATACGTTTACACGGTCAAAGTAATTAGCAAGAAAAATAAAATGGAACTGAAAGAAAACTAATCATACAAGGATACCTGCAAAAAGCGTATGAGTTGGATAAAACAAACGCAGTGAGCATAAAAGCGTTCCCGAGTACTGTCTACTGGATATATTACGGGAGTTTTTCACGCTGTTTGCTATCTCCTGTTTGAAGTGGATGCATGGCGACGCGAGCTGCATATTTGAAGTATTTCAATGGCGCAAGGAGGCACTCATGCAAAGCTTGGTAATTGACACAGTCCACATACAGGCATGACGCTTCCGACACGGGAAACTAAGATCTCCATTCTAGACGGGATATTGAAAAATGGGTTCCCATTCGAATAGCACACACGTCCGGGCACTAATTTTATCGTGAAGAAATTCGGGCATGACGGGAAAGCGATGCTTGTGCGTGGAAGCCTCGTACAAGACATGGGAGACGAGAAAGAGAGACGGATTGGGAGAAGGAATGATGGGAGTGAGGAGGGCTAAAGTGAAAAGTGCTATTTTTAGAATTGAAGTTTTTAGGCAACAGGAGTTTCCAGGAGAAAAGTTTGAACATCGCCACTTTCTTGGACTTAAAACTTTTTTGATGAACGTAAAACTTGTGCAAACAATGGGGATTTATAATGTAAAACAAGCCATGAGAATTAAAAAGTTGACGAGAATAAAATTTCAAGGGGCAGCCGTGGATGTTCTGGGATTAACGCAAACGCCTGGAAAAGGAACATTGGACTCTACCAACATATGTCGGATGGCTACCTTCAACGGGTGATGTAACCAAGACGAATTTCAAATTTTGAATAATATATCAATTTAGCAAACAAAATTCTAGTTAACATGAATTTTACTGCTATTTAAACGAGTTGGTTTCACTACACTTTCCTGGGTTGATGTTACGTTGAAAATTCCATAAAAGCTGCAATAGTATATAGCCTTGATATAATACATAAAGTTAATACAGGAGTCAACTATAAACTCGTCATTCCCGTCTACAGTATCACCACATACAACTAATCATTATGGTCACAGAATGTCATCAATGAAACAAATCAACAAACGCTTTGATGAATTCCCTTTATCTCCCATTTAGTGTCCACTACATATATCCTTAATTAAACGGCACACAAATGAGGCGAACTGAAAATAATATATCAGCATTCTAATGCTCCTAATTACTCTCCACGTTAATATCAATAGGTCACATTTTACATCATTCACTTAAAAACAAGCAAGAACAACAATAGTTACTCTAATGATAAACATGCTGATCACAAGGTCAATGTTGAATGATCCAAATGAACCATCGTTGAAATAATCCTTATATGAAAACCAGATTAATTTTTCCATTCATTATTATTTTTTAAAGAGCTTTCAGCACTTTCACGAGAACTCAGTCAAGCCCATCAATCACTGCAACATGTTTCTTTTCTCTCCGCACTCACCCATCAATTTAAAGATGAAATTAATGTATTTTTCCCTTCTATCAAAGAATTGTAATCACAATTTAACTGATCTATCAGTATGTTTAGCTGGCCTTTTTACAGCACTCTCCCTTTACAAGTGCTTTCCTGCAATGGATTTTACCATTAAACACTGCAGTCGAATCCTTAATTTCCATCCCCTGAGTGCATATATCTTTCATTATCAATTACTTGACAATATATTTTCAAATATTGACCAACCATTATAATGGCTATACATAATGCCAACTTTTTCATGAATCTGCTCTGGAGAACGGACTAACAATCGGATCCCATTTGATTTTTTTATTCTGGTACACTTGTGTACGTGTTGTACTGTTTAGTCTTTATCCTTCTAAGCTTATTGTTTTATGAAATATCAAGTGCAATATATTCCTCCCTGTGACACGGGATTAGCGTCAGAGTGAACTACAATGTCTCAACCCTAAAAACCTAAATATAAGATAATTTATCACAATTATAATTACAAATCTATCTCTTAAATGATGACTACATTATAGCATGAGCGTGATATCACGAATAATCACAAGGAAACTTAAATAGCACGATTCGCAATGCATATGAAGGTTAAAATTAACATTGCATTTGTAATAACTACCAAAAATTGGAAAAGTTTACATTTTTATGCAATATTTTGGAGATGTATGGATGCATGGTGCAGAGAAAAAAAGACGCAGAAAAAATCTTGGACAAAAGAAGCATTTTTAAGTGAAGGATAGTGATAACTAATACGCCAGTTACGCTAGGATGCAAAGATGAAGATTACTAAAGGCTTTAAAATGGGGGATGGTTCCGAAACCTGGGAGTTGAGCCACGAGGATTAGCGTATATTAGAGAGAGGCTTTTGATCTGGAAGTATGGTGAATAATGGCGAAAATAAGTTGAATGGAGAGGAGGAAAAACGACGAAGTCTCAGTTTTAAGCCGGGCGCCTACCATAATCGATGCTGCGCTCCATTGGTGCGCTGTGCTCTGATCAATTTTCCCTTCGGTTTTTGCCGCGAAACGGTATCCATCGGGCGCGATGCTATGTTTTCCCACACTACGAAGTTCCCCGAGAGAATTTCCGAAAACACCTCTTTTCACCTCAATGCCTTTGTTATACTTTCAAAGGATCAATTCACTGCCATGAATACCTATAGACGACAAAAATATAACATTTTATATCGGTGTTACTAATGCAGTTGATCTTGTTTCAAGATTGCTTTGTTCTTTTAATGAGGTTCTGATGAAAATGAAACGATTTATGGATTAAATTTTGTTTTGACCTTTGCAGAACCTACCAAACGTTAGGCCAAGAGTTAAGCAATGAAGATGGAGAGGGTATCGTAAACAAATTACGGAATGATGTATAAAATTATGTACCTATAGTTTATTGCGGAATTCCGTTAAAATACAAGCAAAACATATTTAGTAACATGAAAGAAGGGCCTGGTAATCTAAGAATAGAATACAAAGCTTCCAACCCAGTTTCCCTTTTGGGTGACACCTCTGGACACCCTTCGCTTCACACCAACTATGTGACTTTTCGGACACGAGTCCTTCCAGGGAAACCACGGGTGGAACAGGGAAAGATCCCTCCAGCCATGTCACACGTCGTTGGGCTAAGAGACTATTAGGTGAATATATCCTCACCTATCATCCCTAGCTCCGGCTTAAATACAGTTTTTTCCAAACAAAGAAATAGAATATTTAAAAAAAACAAGAAAACAAGTACAATATCATGATACTGTATTTCATTTAATACATTTTGCGTGGATTCAATAATTTTAAATTGCGGATATTAAGAAGAACTCAGAAAGAAAGTTTAAAAAAAAGTTAGACCTATGAAGAAATTTAGATAGTATGTCGAAAGAAGATTGGAGATTTTTAGGTGGAATTCATAGAAAAGAGATAATATATAGTGGGTGGATAATATGAGAGATACTGAAGAGTTTTGTTAAAGAGGCTGACACAAAGGGATGAATATTAGAAAGCAGGGGGCTTGGTTTTATTGACAGTATGAAGGTAGGGAGAACGCAGGGAGAACTAAAAAAGGAAATATTCAGGGCAAACAAAAGGGAGCTCACTAGCTAGGCAGAAAATAAAAGTTACTAGGGCCCGTTCAAAGTGATAGGCAGATTAAGTTTGATCGATTGAATGATCACTATTGGTATAAAAAGAAATCTAATTCTTTCATCTTCGAATATATATCATTTTAGCACCTATAATGTATCTAGTACTCTCCTGTTCCCCAGGGTTTGAGATTTCTATCAGGTGATCTACGATTTAAGTGAAGTCATGTTTGAAGATGACCTATTTTGGGAGAAAATTTCAATTATTTTTTCAAAGGAATTATATCAATCTTCGCGAATAATTTATTTCCTTAAAAACCTGGGTAACCTAATTCAAAACTAACCTAATTCGAATGAAATCACAGAATATCACAGAGACATTTGAAATTAATATTAGCATAACATGAATGCAACAGTCTTTTCAAACTCAAAGACTTGGCATCGATGTAAAAATTAATTTTTAATGTGGAGAGAACATTTGAATACTCAATATTTTCAAATGAATAATACCAGTTATAAAGCTTTGGTTACATTTTTTCTTTCATTGTACCAATCAACTTCCAGGGAATCTATTTGATTAATATATGGCCTGCCCATTTCCATCTATATCATACGAAAATATATAATAACTGGTTTTCCAAAGGAAGAAACGATACTGTCGCATTCCATTTTACAATCGTGACAAGGTCAATTATTTTGCGACTATGGCTCCTGCCATCAGAAATTCAATCGAATTCCATCATTGTGACTGAAAAAGTAAACATTTTTGATAAAACCTCAGGATAGAAGTGGAGTAAGAAACCTAATGTTTTGCATGCAACCACATTTAAGTGAAAAAAATTATTAATTTTCATTTTTATGCATGGAGGCCGATGAAAATACTCCATACTTTTATAAACCATGGGACTGTAACATACGAATTTAATCTGAAGTATTTATTTAAACTTTTGTCTCATCAACTAGCGCACAGACACTTAATTCTGTGTTGTAGATACTAATTTAACATTTTTAAATTTATTTTCACTAACTGTTTTGTGAATTATGCATTGAACTTAGTTAACAGGTTAAAAAAATCATTAGAATTAATTACAAAATAAAAGAAAGAACACCTATAAATAATAATAAAAAAATACTGGGCTCTCGGGATACTTTTGTTATTTTGAACTATATGGCCAAGGTTTGCGAGTGCATTTGTGCTGCAAAATATATCTAGCGGCATGCAGATGATCTGTGTTCATTAGTTTACAGAGTGTAGTTTCAAAAAACTGGGTTTCCTAAACCTGAAACTTCGGAATAATAAAGCGGGCATCGATGACAGTGAGACAACAATCTTATGCTTAAAATTCTAAGAAATACTAGCATTAAAATTTTTTAATAAAACCAATCTTTTGACGCGGTGACATGGCGATAGCCATCATTTCTGTTAACAGAGCTCGGCAAACCATGGAGGAAAAACTTAATAGAGGATACTTTGTGAGCAAAGGAAGAGCCTAGTGTTGCGAAAAGTAACGCTAATTTAACTACAAATAGATAAAAATTACTTAATTGGTTATAAGACTTAACATAAGGTAAACGAGAACACACATACCTAAGAGAATATGCATTTATTTTCATTAGAAGAGGTTTGAAATCATATCTTATCTTCATCTAAGTTATAAAAAGAACAGAGAAATTCAATGCATTCCCATTTCATATATTTTGCCACCAACAAATCGTATCATGCATGTCAAATGTATAACCAAATTAATGTAAACGAGTAAGATATCTCATTTTTGGGAACACGACATATTTTCAATAATTAAAATGGGACTCATAACACTCATTTTACTATCTCCTTATACCATAAGTATTTAGCATATTACTAAGCACATATATTTTCGTTGATAGCTGTATATAGTTAAATTTTAATTCAGTTCAATAAATGGCAAAACAGATGAATTTCCGATTAGAATATTGATTTTTGTGAAAGATAAGATGAAAGAGTTCAACCTGAAGGCATTTCAAATAAAAACTGGAAAACCTCTGAATAAATGTACTACCAGAATAGATATTAGCCAGTAAAAACTTAAAAATAGCAAGCAAAAAGCAATTAATTATTTAGCCTGGGAACCCTTATTGTGATCTATAAAAAACGGGAAGGATATAAATACCGCTCGTATTGGAAAAACCTAGGAAAAAACTTAAAAAAGCAAGAAATTCCCAAAAAAATAATGAAATGATAATCAATTCATTTAAACACAAAAGTTTAATATTCAATGTTGTGAAAATGAAATGGTGGAAGAACAATGCTGCGAGAACAATGGATAATTTGAATCTATTTAAATCCTGCTCTCCTGCCGAAGATTAATGAAAATCAAATGGATATAATGGATGACTAAAGACTCAGTTCTGAATAGGATAACGAGGAACTCACTCATGATAATGACGAAATAGTAGCCATATAATTCCTACTAAAGGCTGGTAATTAGTCAGTCGTTAGTAGACCTTTTTGAATTACGAAATATGGAAATGTTGATGGCTTATTCATTTTTTTATGGAAAGAAGAGAGAAAAATAACGAAATGCAGAACCGTCTACGTAATACGATAATATCAATATACTTAAAGTAATTAACAAAAAAATGAAAACGTTGATATGCGCTAATGCGGAAACGGTAATTGTTGTGTATTTTCCAGGATCCCACAGGCTGACCTTTCTTAGAGAACTTTTCCTATTTTAAACGTTAATAACGCTGCCTAGACTCTACTCTGCTTAACTGCCACTCTCTCGTATACAGACGACTCGCCCATCTCAGAAACATTCTGAAATCCACCAACCCTCCAGCGCGCTCCCTTGACGAACTCCCCTTCTTTACCTAACTTGGAACCTCTTCTGTTGTAAAACATGTCCACTTCTCAGATCTGCTGCCATCACCTCACACATGTCCATATCCACGTTGCCTCCCCACCTGGTCAAATGCTAATGTCCTCTCCCAAGTAATGTATCTTCTGTCATACAATTAATGCTCATACTTCTACATTGGTGAATGCATCACCACCTTGTCCATTCGAATGAACAATCACCGTTATTCCTGAAACTGTCTCACTCTCTTCACTTCCTATCCCTTCACACGCGAATTGCCGCAACCTCTCCTTTGATCAGTGTTTCTCCCTAACCATCCTAGAATTCCTCAACGATTTAGCCACCATTAAAGTGGTGAGAACTCGCGAAGCTGCTAATATACTAACATTCCGATCGTTTGAATTTCTCGGACTAAACGCTCCCCACTAGATCCTTTCCATCCTCTTTTACTCTCCCCATTCCCAGCACGCCCCGCACCACCCTACCCCCCCGCCCCATCCCTTGCACTCTCTCCGCCCTAAAGCTTCTAGTTTGACCTGGAGAAGGCCGAAAGCTCAAAATATCCTAAGTGTGAGAGTCCTTTTACGTGTTTTCTATGAATATCATTCTGTCATATTGTGCCATTGAAGGGATATATGCGTAGCTCTTGTGAGTGGTTCCACATCATCGGTGCATGTATGTGAACATATATACCCATTCGCATGGAAATAGATATAAGGAAAAGGGATAGGAAAACATACAAAAGACGAAAACAGTAGAGGCCTGACCATCGAAGCGTCGGCCCGGTAAGTGGAAAGATCCGTGACTCAAGTCCCGATCAAGGAAATATTTTTGCACTAGTGATCTGCTCGATTCCGCCTCACCCACCTTTCCTGTGTTCGTATTTTATATGTGTTCCTATCCCTTTACCTTATATCTATTTCCATGTGAAAGAATATTTGCTTGCCATATGGCGGATTTTCGTGTTTGAATACGTAAATATATGTATACACACATTTATAGATATGAAAGCATGTGGGGATCGAGATGGTACGGTGGCTATCGTACTGGCTTCCCACCCAGAGGGTCCGGGTTCAAATCCCAGCGGTGTTGAATATTTTTCAATGGTATATCGGTCCCTACTCGAAGTGCTTTGTGGAGGGTACTTTGAGTGAGTACACCGTCCGTCAGATAGGATGTTAAGCTGCGGACCCCTTGGCGCCTTTCGCAAAGAGCAGGCTAATGTCGACGCCGGGTTTCTCTCCACCCTTCATCATATCCTGTCCATCCCTAATGGCGCAAATTACCTCAGCAGTCGGTCGCCTCCCCTAAATACTACTACCATGAATGCAAGTTTATTTACACACACACAAAAGCTCTGACCAGAAAGAAACTGACGTTTCGGTCTAGGCGGTGGGTAGGGCTAGAGCCACTATTACGGTGTCTCAACGTCTCTACACTTAGTTCGCATCCTGCTGTGGTAGCGTGCTGACTGTGGTTCTTCTACGTTGCTCACTTCGAACCGTTAAAATGTGTACTGCAATAGGAAATACCGTGAGTTGTGAAGTGCAATCTGTGATTAGGTTTTTACCAGGAAAAAACCATAAAGCTATTGATATTCATTGGCAACTTCGTGAATAGAATAGTTTCAGGCGTCACTTTGTGGAAGCAATTCATTTCAGAAAATAAATACTTGCTTATTCCACATATATTTTGTTGTATTCAACACGACCCGGGTTTCGACTTACAAAGTCATCATCAGGTAAAGTACAGAAAGACACAGGGTGATGATGACTTTGTAAGTCGACACCCGGGTCGTGTTGAATAAAAAAAATATATGTGGAATAACCAAGTATTTATTTTCTAAACTTTGTGAAGTGTACGTAAATGGAACAATGAGTGATGGTGGACTGAGGCAGTGGCGTATTCAGTTTAAAAATGGCAGCACTGTCGCATGGTTGCTAGACGCGGCATCATTGGTGGGAGCGTATCTAGGACCGAGTTAAATAATAGAGAGATGGTTTGGTATACATCTTAATTGAGCCCTTCTTAACTTACGCAAGGGAGGTCAGGCACCGGGGAGTAGGGGCGAACAGTCACTAACGGCGGCTCCAAGAGTGTCGGGACAGCCTTTGATCCTTGGTTCGAAACCCCGTCAACGGGAATGGCGATGTGTCGTAGGAGTCTGCGTGCGGCGGCGGATACTCGAGGGCGCTCGGGCCGACGGCAGGCTCCGGGGACAGGCGAGGGGATGGCGGAAGGAGAGCAGCACAAGGCGGGGATTCGAGGGAGTATCCGGGATGCGTCTCCGGGGTAGGCGAGGGAGTCTGAGGATGGTCGGGAATGCGACCCGCTGTTCAGAGGAAACGCTCGTAGGAGGTCGGAAGACGACCCGCGCAGAGAGCTGGGAAGGACAGGAGGACGCTCGGAGGAGGTAGGATGACGACCCGCAGCTCAGAGGTGGTCGGGGGGGGGTGCCCCTGTTCCGCGATCACCTCGCCTTTTAAGGGGTCGTGGAGGGTCGAAGGTCGCTGCTGACGCGCGCAGGCGACAGCGCGGTCATTGCTCCTTCCAAGGGAGGACTAGTGACCAAAGGGGAGGATTTGGCGGTGGGCCTCGTCTTATCTGGGGGGATGCAATCATCCTCAAGGATGACTGTGTCCATGCAGATCCCGGTAGTGGGTTTCCGAGAAACCCCCACTACAGCACAATTGTCCTCGAAGCGGACCGCAGTGGTCGGCCTAGTCTAGTGACAGATAGACTGGCCGTGAAAATTAACAAAACAAATTCGTGAAAATCGCCCATTTATGATTACGGACGGATCTCTCTCTTAATTTTACCCAAATTTGACGACGTTTACTGCATGAAAATTTTGCCGGGAAGTTTGGCTATCCCAAGCTTTGTGCCAGGTGGGTGCGACAAATCTTGACGGGAGACCACAAAAAAAACAGCAATTTGCTGCATCTCTAAATTTCCTCGAAGGCTATGCCAAACATGGTAACGCACCATTAAATCGTGTCGTAACTGTAACAACATTATATAGACGAGCAGAAGAGTATAGGACCATATGGACACCTCTGCGGCAAAGAAGAAATAGATGGATTGAACACACATTGAGACACAATGGATTGATTAGGAATGTAATAGAAGGGAAAATGGAAGGGATGATTCCACGAGGAAGACCAAGAGACATGTACATGGGACAAATTACACACATGGGACCTAAAACAGAGAAGGTATCAGGGATTTAGGGAATTGAAATCAAATCGAGTAGATTGGAGGGATGCAGTAAACCAATCCTAGGATTGAAAAACTGATAATATACACACACACACAGATATATATATATATATATATATATATATATATATATATAATGGGCTGACACAATATAACACAAATAGAAAAGAATAGACACATTTAAAAGAACACTCACACGGTAAATTGTTCGAGCTTTCGGCCCTCTCAGAGGCCTTCTTCAAGAGAGACTGAAAATATGCTATTGCAGAGGAGAGGGGAAAGAGCTATGGGCGTGGAGGGGAGGTGTGGAGGGAATGCTGGGAGGGAAATTAAATATGGCGGTTTAGGGTGGGAATTTTAAAGGAACGGAAGGATAGTATGTAGGCGGATTCACGAGTTCTCACCTCTATGTTGGTGGCTGAATCAGGTAGGGATTCTAGGATGCTTAGAGCAAAACACTGGTCGAATGAAAGGTTGTGGGAATTGGCGTGTGAAGGGATAGGAAGAGAAGAGAGTGAGGCAGAATTGCAGGAGTACCGGTGATTATTCATTCGGATGGATAAGGGGGTAATGCATTCACCTATGTAAAAGGAAGTGCAATGCTTGCATGATAAAAGATAAATAATATTTTTTGAGAGGCAATTAGCGTGGGAACGAGGAGAGGGGGCTATGAGGGGATGTAGGGAGAGGGGAGTAGGCATAATAAGAGGACAGGTTTTACATCGGGGGCGGTTGCAAGTTGGGGAAATATTGGGAAATTTGTCACGGGGGGGCGCCAAAGGGTTGGTGGATCTCAGAAGGTTTTTGAGATTGGCGGGTCGTCTGTATGCGATAGATGGGCATTGGGGTAGTAAGGATGAGGTCGCGTCATTGTCATGTAAAATTGGAAACAGTTCCTTAAGGAGGGTTTTCAGTCTGTGTGATCCGGGGTAATAGGTGGTGCAAAGGTTGTGTCCTGCGTCAGATGTGGGCATGTTATTGTGTGGTGTGTTTGGTCGGGTGGAACGGTGGATTTTATTTCGTAGTAACTTTTCTGGGTAACCGCGTTTGAGGAGTGCAAGGTGTAGATTGGCAGGGTATTTGTTGAGAGTGGTTGTGGTGTTGCAAATTCGGTGTCCCAAAAAAGGTGATGGTGGAGTCTGAAATGGAAGAGGTGAATTTAACAGTGAAAGATGAATTTAAGGCGGATAAGAAATTGTTGAGAGAATCAGAGCCATGTGTCCAGAGAATAAAAATATAGCTAAGCTACATAGACGATAGGGCTCTGAGAGGGCCGAAAGCTCGAACAATTTACCGTGTGAGTGTTCTTTTAAATGTGTCTATTCTTTTCTATTTGTGTTATATTGTGTCAGCCCATTATTGTGCCGCTCGTGTGAGTTTTTCCGTACAATCGTATATATATATTTATTTATACATGAGGTCTTATTCAGGTCAGTCTGACCTGATAAATGCCTCAGAGAAGCCCGAAAGCTTAAACATTTTGAAATGTGAGTGTCATTTTACGTGCTCTCTATTTATATGTTTGTGTTCTATTGTGCGGTTCAAATGTTAATTATATATACATATATATTATATATACACACATACTACGAATAATATAAATTAATTTTTACAACAAATAATTTCTTTCTTAGGTAGGAGTAGGCCCAATCACTACAGTAACGCTTCTTAATATCCATAGATTTCATAAACACATAATACATACAGATGGTTAATGCGAATGAGTCTAACCAATTAAATTTTTTATATATATCGTATTGTTGAAACCAATGTGATTACATTTCAGAGGTTTGCGTCACATAGAACTGCTATAATATTAAAATAAATGATATATATGCTATCATGGACTTACCAAAATAATAACTCACTTCACGGTCTCCGCGTCACAAAAAGAAGATTGGAACAGACAGAAATGCATTGGTGATGGACATCATGATTATGCCAATGACTAACAATGAAGCCCTGCGAAGAGTGCATGAATAAAAGTACCTAAAGGGAAAAAAGAAACTAATATTGAAAACTTTTCGCATCTACCGTGGATCATCACCGGTTATTTATTACAATAAAAGCCAGAAGGCTCATCGAGAAAGTATTAGGAAGTAGTCAGAAATTAATTCTATACATAGGTAAAGAAACACTTATAGTAAGTATTTTTTTAAAAGAAGCGTCAAATTTACTACATAATTTACAGGATACCGGTAGATAAGGGGAGACGAGAAAAAATAAATTCAAGGGTTGAAAAGGATAGTCAATATTTATATAAGGAGAGAGAACCATCGAGTAATAACCGGAGATAGGGATGAGTTCCAAGTTTAACTTTATATTAAAAAAAAAAGGTTTCTGGCCAACCGATCCGTCCGGTAAGAAGAGATCAGTGAAAACCTCAGCCCTATATTTTGTGATTCTCGATCGTTTCGTTTAATTGAGAAGCTTGAGAAGCGGAAATCAAAAGCTCAACCTTCTAATTATGAAACCTGAGGGCAGTGAGCTTTTGTTTTTGCTTAAAGACCCCTTCATATTTGTTGTTCTCTTCATTGGATTTTTATCTCTGCACTTCGGACATAACTTCGAGGGCTGGATGCATATACGCTACTTTTCCTACTACGCAGATTTTCCTTTAAACTTCATTACGTCTTCGCCTTCCACTTTCCTTATCGTAGATATACTCGTAAGTCAAGCTGCTAGAGCGTAGCTGGAAATTATGGGTGTTTATTATACACGACTGCGGCAGTGGCGACCACTCGGAATTTTTCCGAAGCCAATTCGCCAATATTGAATTTTTACGGAGAACTTTCATTACTTGTAAAAGGGCATTGCAGTAATGGATAGGATAAAAAGTCAAATCCCTTTAACATTCTTGAAACTCAGTGATTCCATTGATTTATTTCATTGTGTTTATGTTTGAAGGATTCTAATTTTTACTGAGATAGGTTCTGAAAGGATTTAAGCTATGGGAAAGAGAAGTCAGGTAAAATGTCCTCATATTTATTAATTAAAAATAGCAAAAGGAATTAAATCGTTTAACTATTAATTCCCCTTAATTGGCTTCTATAAGAGATACCTTCTCTCTCGCCCACAACCTCCAGCTATTCCTCTATTTCATTTCATATTGAACGAATTATGCATATGCTACAGTAACTCTAAATGAATTGCGAACTACATAAATCTCGTGTATTTAATGCTTTATGACTCAAATTTGTGAAAGTTCATGCTCTTTATTCCATAATACATAAATCTCGATCGCGTTCTTACCATTTTTTTCATTTCCGCATTATCACCAATTATTGAATACTTATTTTCTCTTCGTGGTCAACAGAATTTTCCCACAAGGTCATTTCCCTTGGGAAATATGATTCAGGAAATTTCAAATAGTATGTAATAGTAGGGAGGTTTATTGTGTAAAAACAGAAAAATTCATCTTGAAAGGCAGAGATGAGTACTTTTGAATCAATTTGATATTCGATGAAGTTTTAGAAGCGCTTTTCAAGTTTTAAACGATACTGTGAAGTCGATCTAGGTTTCACAAGCGCCAATATCTCTCATAAAATGCTCTGCCTCTTCGAAGATCCAACAAACAGCGAAGTCTCGAAACACTGTGATACGTATCTATTGATCGCTGAAGAATTTAAATCGGAGAGTTCCGTAAGCAAAGGAGAGGGATGAGAGGCGACGGGAAGGGATCGTGCAGCGAAGGACGGTGCGTGGGTTCCTTGAGTCAAGGGGAAAGGGTACGAAAGGGAGATGAAAGGAAAGGATGGGCGGCTACGGAGAGGTGAGACCTTTATGGGTCAAGGCGTGGGTAGGAAGGGGTGGATGAAATAAAAGCTTACGGGGAGGGAAATAGAGCGTTGGCGATGGCGCTCAGGAGAAAGGAAAGCAGGGAAAGAGAGATAGAGAGAAGGGGGGAGAGAGAGAGAGAGAGATATTACGAGTTAAAAGGTAGGGGATGGATGGGGAAGGGACGGAAGAAAAAGACTTTTCTTTCTTAAGGGTCACGGTGAGGGTATAAGGGTGACGAAGATAAAAGTATTAAGAATCATTGATTGATATTAATACCCCCACACTTCTATCTTTCAGAGAGTTGAGAAATAAAAGATAATATTTCGGATGGAAAAAAACCAAGGACTAAAGCAACAAAGATTAAATAAAGAAACAGGAGATTATTTATAGGTGAGGGTAGAATAGGTTAAACAGAGTAAACGGCCTCTTGAGCTCGCTGGTTGCGACAGCGGACCAACTGAAACGTTTAAAACTTGACTTTAATTATTGCAAATGAGATTTTCTCTAACAAAAGTATCCAAACACAAGATTTAAATCTTAGAGAAATTTACGGAGAGAGAGAGATAAGTCTAAAGACTCAGTTTTCATCGATTGTAATCATTGAATAACTCACTTAGCTATGTGGTATAATTACCTGTGCAGCAAATGAAAATTAATAGTTAGGCTAATTAATCGATTAAACACGCTCTTTCAGGTAGCACAATTCAATACTAAATTCATCATTTGATGCGCTGTTGACGGGAAATAAAAATTTTAATAGAACATTTATGTTAAAATCTTAAATAGGCTATATCCTTGAAAATCAAATGTCGTTGACCAAGTGTTCAAAAGAAATGAAATACTTTATTGTAAATAGTCATATTAGATATAAGAAATTATTCTGTGGTCTTCTTCCATTTACACAGCTGATAATGTATCTATTTTTTTATAAAATATTTATGGTGAAGATCGATTACTTTCGTAGTACTTATGCGTAACAAGTAAATATATAGTTTATGAGGAATTGAATTTTCATGTTTTTCTACGATGGATATAAGTTCCGTGATACGGAATCAACAGTTGATTAAAAGAAAAAGAAAATATGCGGTAAATTTTGCTACAATATGTGATTTTAATTAGCAGTTGCGTCATTCGATAATTGACTGTTGCGACGAAGCACGCTAAGGATATCCATATTTAAAGGGATAATGCTAACGATACCAATTAGGAATATATTTTTCAGGAAATAATACAATTTGAAATATGTAAATGGAATTTAATTTGAGTGGAAAATCATCTGTTTATTTATTTGACATTGAAGAGATGAGACTAATGAGTTCAATTCACTGATTATACATACAGTATATATATATATATATATATATATATATATATATATATATATATATATATATCCCGGTATATATATATCCCTGTATATATATCCCGGTATGTGAACCGGATAATTCACAACAATATTTTCAGTAATTTTCCTTAAACAGTATCTGGTTAGCCAGTCTGAAAGCCTCCAGGCAGGCATGAAATTTTAAAGAACTCAGACTGAGGGTACCTTATTGAAGAGAAAAAAAACCACTTTATCGCATGAATAGAACGAAGATAATGGGAAATCGGGAGGGTGGAAAGAAGTTGCGGAATGGTAAAGGAAAAGGAGAAATGTAAAGGGGGAAGTCCAGGAGGGAGGCTCGTGGATGTCTTCTATCTTTTCCCCGGCCTCCTTAACGGATAAATCATTTCCTTGGAGAGAAGAGGCGTCTGTTTGGAATAAAGGAGGGTAACGCAGGAGTGGGTTTGAGAGAAGAGGCCACACAGGCATATAGGGTGGACCTGCTTGGCGAGGCTTGGGGAACCCGAGAGAAAAAGATGATTCGATAATATTTTTCACGAATCTGTGGAGGAAATTGGGGGCAATATACAATTTAGATTTTAGGAAAGATAGGAAGATACGGGTATCCAGCAGCAGCAATATTCACCCGATAGAAAGGTACGATTATTTTTGCAGTTTAAAATAATTGTGTGATAGCATTATAAAAACAGGTCACAGTTATATAAGCGGAAATGAAACCATTCCATTAATCACTTTGCATGAAATAATGAGGTATTTATAACATCATGAGTTTCACTCGCACATTATGAGAACTTCCTCTCTAGTTAAAACCCGATAATTTTATAGGAAAACTACAAATATCAACTAGAGCAATGTAATTGATATATTGCAGTTAAAAATAGTGATGACCCCGTTATAATAGAGAAATAAATGGGACAAAAAGAGATAAATATAGGTAAGAAATGTTACACAATGGAAAATGACAACTAAGGAGGAAAAATATTAATAGGAAAGATTCAACGCACAACTGAGGGAAAATTGGAAGCAGCGAAAGACACCATCAAAGAAGTTAGATTGGATAACCTGATGGGGAAACAACAGAAGGGGAAGAGGTTAACTTTTCAGTTATTTTTAAAGAATAGTACGGATGGTAGGCCCTGTACAAAACAACAAAGTCAAATCATACGACAGTAAGATAGTCAACGACAACATGAACACAAGGAACACCTAGCATTATGAAAAACTAGTTAATAGTCCATTCGGAGATCAACAAATCAATTCTAAAATATTGGATTGCACCAAGTAGCGGAAGCTTTGAAGAGAGAGAAGATAACATCGGTATGGACAAAAACCACCGGACCCATGTGTACTCACTCAATGGAATCCGATTGAGTAGTAAAAGTCTGGAGAGGACAATATCAAGAAATACATACGTCACACATCAATAAATTATTAAGTAACTTGGAGGTTAAGTCAATGAAAGCCGATTTGTCCAACGTAGTAAAGGTAATAATTAGAAAGAATGACAAAATATTAATTCGGGGTCAATGGGAAAAAAAACGAGGAAGTTCAATCTCTCCTGGAGGACGATGATAGGCAAAACTGTAATCAATAGGCCAGTATCTTTAGTATTTCAGAAGGGTCTGCGTACTTCCAGAAGGGCTCTGACATCATATAATGGCTCAATTAAATTGAATTTGCTTGAAAAGATAGAAATGAATTATTGCACAGGAAAAATAATAATAAGTCTAATTTACAGATTCCAAACTATGCAAATTTCACTTGAATAGAGATTTATTCACGACCCGGGTTTCAAACACTTAATGTCATCTTCAGGTTCACCTGAAGAACTTCTCGGCATTGTAGCACGAAAAATTAGAATTTTCAATGCACGAGTATTCAAATTAATCCAATAAATCCCTGCAAATTAACATTTACTCAAAAATCCATGGCATTAACCATAATTTAGAAGCTATTTTTCACATATTTATCTGAACAATTACATTTATCTATGTCGTCAATCAGCTTAACTGTAATTTCATTAACCAATAAAGCATTTTGAACCAGTGCTAAAATTGTTATTATAGCTAAACTTAAAATTTAATCGAGAAAATTAGAAAATGCCAAGGTGTCATTTCTCTATCACTAGGTTGACTACTAGTGTTGTGTCTCCGGAATTTTTGGCTGAGGCAACCCACCCCTTGCAACCATTAAGGGTAAGAGAGAATATTTAAAGAAGGACGATAATGTTATTCAACAAAACCTTTGCATACTTATGCTGTTCAAGTTGACACGATGAGTTACGATGTGTGCTGGCATTTGACTATAAACACTATTCGCAGCAAAAGTATGGTGCAGTCGTGGCCAAAATTATGAGAAAGGTAAATTTCTGACTACTACTCCTCGCATTTTTCCCGAGAGGCTTTCCGATATATTCTCACTGCACACTTATATAATTTCCCTCCACTCCCTCCAACCTCCCGAATGGGAAACGTTTTGGTGGAATGAAAATTACGGGAAAAAATATATGGGCCAAGAGTCTCTTTTTAATGCCCCCGAGGGGGTTGCAGAGGAGGAGAATGGGGGTTCTAAAAATGCCATTCCGTGATATCCTCTCCCTCTCTTCCACCCATTCCCTCTCGAAAAATCCTTCTGCTCAATATCGCGGCGCTCCTCGCGGAACCAGATCGTTCTTCTGCCGGAGGAAGGAGATAGTGAAATTGCCTGCTATCGGCAGGGGGAGCGAGAGTTGAACCAAAGAGAGGAAGGGGCCGCGTTAGCTGGATCCTTCTCCACCCGTGCCCCCTTCGCCCAAATCCATCGTTCGTAATCCGGCATTGCTAGGCGTAATGAAGGAAGTCAGAAGGAGTTGGCGAGAGACATTACGTGAACGGCGTCCCCGTCCAACAAACATATCCTTCTCGCTCTCGATATAGGGATCACGGGCGCTGCAGACGACGAAGCGCGGAAAATGCTGAAATATGAATGGCGAAGAGAGAAGCTTTCCCGTGGTCCCTCGGGGAAGGAAACTTGCGCCGGACACCTGCGTCCGCTGTTACCAGGACTTGCTGCGTGCAACCCTATTACTATTGTATCTAGTCTATCGTGTTGACGTAGGCTTACGAACGGTCTCTAAAAAAAAGCAATGCCCAACTTGGTGAATTTCTGAAATGAAACGAACAACTTTTATCCCACACTGTTTTATGTTGGTTTCGATATAATCCTTTCCACGTCATCCTAATTTTCTGTTCTCCGTCACTTTCAACCGTACTTACCGAAACATGATACAAGCGAGTGGCTTATATCACGGTTTACAATCATTCTGCACCTCTCGATAAATGTTTTAACAATTTTTTTCCTTTCGAAAGTCGCAGGGCACAGTATTCAAAACGTTCAATGCTGGGCTATTAAAGGTTCGGATTCCACGACGCGAAGGAAATTCGATTACTTTACCTCAGTAACTTAGGTTCGATAAAGCAATATAATCTTAGCCGTTTGGAGGTTTTAAACCAAAAGCAGCTAATATTTAATATTTTAAACTCATGTGCCCCTGGAATCCCGCGATCTTAAGCTTATCTACCTTTTCATGTTCACTCTCTCATCAATTTCGGTCCAGGTTTATGAACCGTTCAGAATCATTCATCATTACTTTTGATGCAATAAATACCCTTTTTAATTATGCTGCGGTCTTTAAACTATTTTTAAAAAACTACTACTAATATGGAGAGATATCACATTTTTATTAAAATTATAATTACTGTAGGAGAACAAAACAGTTTTTTTATCATAACATACCAACTTATGGGCCATTTACATTTATAAAATATTTTTGCTATTAATTTTTATTTTGGAAACCATTGTATTTCAATATTTAGGCAGACATTTTACGCACCTCTTTTAGAACTCACTTAATGCTAAAAATAGCATTTAGGGAATACCAAGTAAAACAATTCAAAAAACAGAAGAAAACGAAATTAGTATGGAATTATATTTGGGAGATTAATTTTGAATATATTTATGTATGCTCTACGAATTCTATGCAAAATAATTTATTTCTTTACTTGAAAAGCATTGGGTAAATAATAGTAAACAATCGGATTGCATGGTGACTCTTGTATGCAATATTAAAGACAAGGACCCCACCTTGAACACTTCACCTGGCATTTGTAGTGATCATCGCACATTGTAATCATCTTGTACATAAATCACTTTCACTATGATTACATAATAATATTAAACATACGAAGCTGCACACAAAAGCGGGGAGAGCAACAAAATGAAATATTTGTCACCAAATTATAAAAACAAAAATTATTTTCATATTTACATTTAATAAGCGGAAGTATATCAATCTAATGCCCAAGGCCAAATGCAGAAATAAAAAGTGGAAATGACAGCGTTTTTTAACATTATTCCAAATTTCATAATTAAAGGAGGAATTTTGTGAAGAGAATTACGAAATAATGTTAGAAAGACGAAAGCAATGACATTAAAGATCTAATGGCCACTTTTCATGGGTTCGGAACTTTAGGAAAACCCTGTTGTTGATTTATCACGCTTGTAATTTGCAATAAAATACATTATGATTACGCCAACAGTTAATTTATCACTAATTGTTCCTGATATTAAAGAGATGACTCTCGCCTATTAAAAGAGAATTATCTCAAGCACAAATAAATTAATATGTCGACCTTACCAAATTTTATTTTCTTGAATTTTAATCTAAAATAAGCATACATCAAGGATGTATGCATGCCCATTTTTAAAATTTCTCCACTTGAAACAGTCTCCCTTCGAATCATGGTAGACATCTGCAGAGCCTTGCCCATGTTTAAAATGGTAAAGGAATGGATAATCAAAGCCTTATAGTGATTGAAATGTTTTGTAGAAATGAAAAATATAGCTTTTTTATATTCAATGGATGAATTACGTATAACTCCGCGCACGTGTCTGGGGAATTTCTGAAGAGGACATATGTTTTCCCTTTGATATTTTCCTTCAGACAAATATGCTCAATAATTCATACACCAAGTACTGAAACCACCTTGCGGCAAGGACGCCTTTTATCAGCAATTATTCCATTAATCCATCAACATTGTATGACGCTCGCCAATTTTCTCTCCAACAGCGAGCGCTTACGGGAAAACGACGGGGTGTCAAAAACACAAAAGGGAAGTCGCTTTTCATTAAAAAATGCAAAGACTTTGAGAGTGAATGCGTAGTACACGGAAGGAAACCTTTTATCCAGCTTATTTAAGAAAAAAATATCCCATGACGAATTCACGATAGTTGAAGTGCAGTGTTTAATTGCATAACTATACATGCATGCCAGTGCTTAACTAAATTTAAATGGATTTGTCGCAGTTAACATTTAATTTGCAGAATAATATATTTAAGGATAATAAAAAAAATTAAATCTTAAAATACTATAAAAAATAGATATGGCACTTTTCCGTTAAAACTAAATACACAAAAATAATGACATGGGGTGAAAGACTTACTGTTAATAATTTAACTGAGGTAATTTGACTTTGAATTTATCAGTCCTCCTTTGTACAAACTAGATTATTTTTTTCATTGAAAAATTATTTTTTACAGCAGATCCGTCATTTATTTAGTTGCATTCAGCCAATTATACTTCTAAAGATTTTTCAAGCTACTTTTAAAATTATTAAATATAACCATTGCAGTTAAAAAAGCCTATTTACAAACAAATATAATCCAATGGTGCTCACAAGTGGAATATAGTGATTCTTTGATGTTTTATTTCAGTTATTTCCCTCAATTCAATTTCGGGTTCCCGCGAAATAGAAATAACCATAATCCAGGCATGTTACGCTTCACGTAGGGTTAAGTAATTGTGCGGGTATTCTTCATTAAAGTTGGGACTGTTTCCATAGACTAATGTTTATGACGTGGTGACTTTGATGAATATGATTGTCAGTTCCACCATAACTAGCGGGAATAGCTTTTGGAAATGTATTAACATGTATCTATTTCGAAAGGCTAATTCATAGATTCATGAAATCTAATCAACCTGAAATTCCATTCCAATAAACTTTCAACTGTAATCACTTTCAGTGCCTTCAAGCATAAGTTAGACATTTTGGTTCCATTTCCCCAATTACCTTTTTACTCAAGGGTTTTAAAGACCAAAAAGATTTTTTCATTCCCTTCAATGCCATAGGGATGACACAAAGGGCATTTTCACTAACAAATATTTGTAATGGAGATCTGTCTTAACTAATTTTGAAACGTCATGGATACCAAAATGAGTCACTGTTTAAAACTGGTAATAGAGGCCAGGGTTAGTTTATTTCAATAGTTTTCAATTCCATTATTGATGCAAAATTGATATTTAACGCATCCATGTGTTAATTTTATTTTCGCATTTGAGTAGGTAAAATTTAATAGCATGAAAATGTTGCAAATTTATCTATGATTATAAACATTTGGATAAGACATTTTTAAAATATGATAAAAGCATGGATATTTCCTTGAAGTGTGATTTTTTTAAAAGATTATTAGTATCATCCGTTTATTTTAGGTCACAATTTTATATTAATTTTAAGTTCATCTCATCAAAAGGTCACTCGTTAATTCTCACCGCTTTTCTATTAACGGCTAAAGACCGCGAAGATTCAATTCATTTTCTCAAGGTTTTATTTTCAAATTAAGGAATTTCAAACAAATTGTCTCATCAAAAGGTCCCTTGAAAAGGATTATTGGAAGAACTCAGCGGGCGGGCTGTGCCAAGATATAAGGTGCACTGGCTATAAATTATCCGTCGCGTTCATTCTTAAAGCAATTTCCAAATCTTTTTGCTAAAGGTTTTAATAAAAATAGATTCTCAATACTTATTCAACAATATAATATATGAAGTACTCTATCATTGAGGAAAAGACATTAAGCAACTTTAGCGATATTATGTTCATTTATAATAAATTATCCATCAAAACGAAATTATTGTATTATCCTGATAAATTGAGTCCACATTTTTGCTTCTGTAATATCCTTCGTGTAAGTACTGAACCCATTGAAAATGATCACTAAACAAATGATATTACCTCTCACCAGATAAGTTTCCGTTTTTAAAAATTATGTCCATAAAGAAATAAATTGGTATTTAGACCTCGTTGGTACTTATAGAATTGACTTTTAAAAAATCGTGGTATTACTACGTATTACTCATTCATTTATAATAGAGCTTAGTTTTCGCAGCATTAAGTGAAATATTGTAAAAAAGCATACCTTAAACATTTAGGCGTAATGTTATACTCAAGAAAATCGGTAGAGTCGTAATCTGACGCGCAGAAATGTTACTTATGGTGTTTAGACTCGTCAGAATTGAAACTGATTTCGAATTCCGTTAAACATACATTGAATGTTTTTTCTATTATTAGCAATAGACTGTTGACAGAAATACATTATTTCTCAAATTTATTTTTGAATCATTTACAGCATCTAACATGCATCTACGTTGATTTCTCTAAAATTTATATTATTTTTCTTAAAACCATGTTTTTTTCATCTAACTAAGCAGAAATGAAATATTTCCTTAATGAGCAAGCTATAATAAAGCAATGACATAGCTCTAAGTACTATTTACACTCGGGTGCCTCTAAACTAGAATTCATCAATTATTTAGCAGTGAGTTTCTACTTGAATACCTACTCGACGAGATATTCGAATCCTTATCGGAAGGCATGCCAGAAAAATCCCGGTAACCATCAGAACAGACTTCTGTCCTAACGAAATGTCATCAGTTAGAGCTATTATATTCTACTTAAAATGTATTTCCACTAACTGTATCAAAAATTTAAAAATATTAATACAAATTCTTAATACATTACGGACTTACGTTTAATGCAAGTATGGATACAAAGTTATAACTTCAGCGTACTCCTCATGCTTCCGCGAAAAGATTATCAATATCAATTTTTTATAAACTCATATCATTTATTCGGCATAATTCATTTAAATTGTCGCAAAATAGCTTATTCGCATGCCGTATCAAAATTATTATAGGGGCCATGTTGCGAATCACTCACGGAGCGGAGGTTAAATTGCGGATTAAATCTCTTGCATTAATTTGAAGCATGTCCTTTCAGCAATGATGTTAAAAATGTATCATTAGCCCCATCGTACTCTGGTAGGCGAAATCGTGCCAATAAAATGAGAGAGATTTAGAGTAGAACAGATATATAAACCAGATGTAAGATTTCATTTTTCCCACGAACGATTAAGCATCAGAATAATATTGTCCGACCGCGCTTCGTGGAAAATATTCGGGTCAAAATTAGTCTGGTGCGTATCATCCCCCGCCACACAGCCTAACGGTGGCTTGCAGGGCATTAAAAGATAGACTTACTTCTCTTGGAGAGCGCTGTAAAATCATGGAATTCAGTTCCATGTTTAAAAGTTACGCCTATCTCTTCAGAATGAGATACATTTTAAGTGTTGAGGATGATGAGTATCACGAAAGTGAATAATTTAAGGGAATTTAAGACTGTGGGAAGGAATATGAGAAAAAAAAGAATAGGAAACGTCCTCCGTAGGATAACGAGTGATTGAAGTGAAATTCACAACAGCACATTTGGAAAAAAATGCTGGTAGGTGAGAATCATTTGTATCATTCTTGACCTATATTGAAAAGAGTAAATATAATACCGTTCGCTGAGGAACACGGAAATATTATTTCCCGTTTCCAATTTTTCCTACATGAGGAATTCAAATATGCAATTTTGTTGAATAAACCGTTTAGCATGAAATGATTGATTCCAAGAGTTTTTATTTACTTGAAACTGGGATGGAGGACGTGGCGATTCAAGGGATGCGGGAGATTAGTGCATTTTGTTTTACTAACAGTCGAAGGTTATTGACATAAAATCAGGGTATTGCCTTTTGGAAAATCGTAGGCAAACAAAATCTGGGTTCCAGAACTTCCTGGATTATCTAGGCACCAGAGGGGGAAAGAACTTTAGCCATCCCTCTCCCTCTTCATCCGAAACATGTGGGAATTTCACACGTTATGGGGATGATTTTTAAGATTTACTCCAACTTCACCAAAAATATTTTGATATGAAGTAAACGCTCTTCTTTACTAAACTGTTTACCAGATTTGATGAAACGAATGAATATAATATTTTTAGATAACTGACGATAGTAACATAACAAAAAGACAAATATAAGACGATGGCTTGCCAATCCGCAGTATCATTGCTCTTTCATGGCATACAGCGAAAAAATGTCGTTGTGCACACAGACACAACAATAAACTTACTGTATGTTTCTAAAGCGGGCATGAAACGTAAAATCTCCTAAAATGATTAACAATAGTTCTCAATGTTAAGTGCCACAAAAATTACAGAACTAATGCGTAGGTCCATCATCAAGTTAAAAAGAATATATACCCTCACGGTAGAACTTTATTGAAGAACGTTTTAGCATATATCCTCTAGTTAGGTCTCAGTTCGTCTCCTTGATGGCTTTATTTCTCTTTCCCCTGAAAAAATTTAAATGGTAGGGTTCCTAATGCTGGGAATGGGAATATTTTATTGGTTTATAAACACTTTTTCCAGGTTTGTGAGGCATTTAGAGATCCTTTAATAACCACTAGGGAAGATTTGAGCATATTTAATGGAGAATTCTGAAAGCCTTGGAGTTATGAATTTGTAAATTCTATAACTTTGGATCATCTTCACGGAAGTAAATAAATGCGGATTTTCAAAGGAATTTTGCAAAATTTTTGGCGTGTATTGAATAACCTTAACTGTATTTCTAGTTATTTTTGGAGGTAATACAGTTTCCATTAATTAAATTATCAATTAATTAAATTAAAAAAGCCATGACATTATTATTTAAGCTAAAGGTTTAAGATCATAATGAGAATATCATCCGATTGTTGAAAGGTGACCACAAATTATACTCTTAACATTGACTTTATATATATATATATATATATATATATATATATATATATATATATATATATATCATTGAAGCATATGTGATATGTGGAGGAAATGATTAAATAGGCCTGGGAAGATATTGAGATGAGAATAAAAGTCGGCGTGAAATTAATACAGATAACAATGCAACAACCTCAGAGTAAAAATCGTCCACCTTGACCGGGATGAATGGAAATTGTTTTTACGCTCTGATATTGTTTCATTGTAACGCACATCTAGCGGATTACTCCGTTAAAAGTTACGGTCAAGGCTTCTCCCGCAGTTACTAAGAACTCATAAAGACAAGTTTGATCACAACAAAGACAGTTTGATTGACAAAGCCTAAGTTTGTCAATCAGCGAAGAGGTTGCAAGTATTGCTGAGTGAAATTGGAAACTCGGTGCGTTAGATATGCGATGAGAATAAATTTAAATAAAACAAAGTGTATGCGGTTTTCCAGAAAGAGAAAGGCTAAGTTAAACGTTGAAATGGGATGGCAAAAACTGTAGCAGGTGGAACAGTTTCAGAAAAGTATCTCGTTTTGGACCAAAATGGTCAAAGTAGTAGGGACATTGGGAGGAGAATTGCAATAGAGAAAGAGGTTTTCTCAAAGAGGAGGTAGTTGATGACAGGGACGTTGAGTAAGGATGGAAAGAAAAGGCTCGTGAAAACTTTGATATGGAGCGTAGGCATATGCGGTGCGCAAGCATGGTATCTTGAAGAAGGATGATAGGCGTGGATTAGAGGCTTTTAAAATGTGGATGGGGAGATGGATGGAGAGGGTGAAATGGACGGAAAGGAAAATAAATGAGGAAGTGTTAGGTGAGGGGGGAAGAAGAAGGGATTGTTGAGAGAAATCATAAAGAAACAGGAAAAATAGGTGCAAAGAATACTGATTGGAAATGTTGAAGACAGGTGATGGAGGGGATAATGTTAGACATGCGAGGAAGGAGCAGGAAAAGGATAGGGATGTTGGACGGGGTGGAAGGATGAAGGAAGTGTACGGGGATGAAGAGGGGCTTGTTGAAGAGAAGGATGTTGAATTTGATGTGTTAAAAAATACAAGAGAATTACTTTGTAGTTTGCGCCCATCCAAAACCTACCTAACCGGTACATTATCTGTAAAAATAATAACTAACTACTGCTCACCAATAAAATTAAACAAGGCCATCTGCTGACCAAATAAGTTTTTCATGACTCACGTGTACTATTTGCAAATCCTGGTACAGTGAAAAGGAATCAGCTGTACCACAATGCGAGCAAGTAAATGGGATAATTCGCAGTCATTGCGGGAATTGGCATTTTCCAAAATATGTTATATCTGTTACACGTGTTGATGTTTCCTGAAAATATATAGATGCATGCTTATGTAAAATTTACAACAAAAGGCTAATGGGATTCAAAAAAATTGCGTCGGGAGATTTAGTACTAGCTTAGGAGTTCATCCAATGTTATTTTCATGCGTTGAGTACACAGAACGTTGATAAAATAGTTTACAAAACATCGGCGGGAATACGTTTGTAAAAATTGGGTTCAAATTTCTCATTATTACGGTTCAAGAAACGTTATTTCCTGTTTCCCCATCTTAAGACCCTGTTTCCTGATGAGAAATGTACTGGGGACATTTTACTATAAAATGTAAATACATTAGAATTATATTTTTTTGATTAGTGAAACATTTCATCAATAAAGTTTTATCGAAATAGCTTACACTTGTATTAAGTCATAAATTTGGTGTAATACCGCTTCATGTTCAAAGTAGACAAATAAATATATGCATCCATATTTGTTAACAAATTTATTTTCATTTTTATGCTTGTCGCATTACCATATTGCTCCACTCTGTTAATAATATGCAATGTTCCACTTCGGAGTATGAGATCCTCATTTCCACAAATTTTGGCAGGCCGATATTTTTTTTAAATCAACGTATTATATAATTCTGGTGATTTTCGTGTTGTTTATAATTTATATTATTACAAAACTTGTGCTATGCGTTTTCTATTATGTGTTTATAACCCCTACTATCATATTAAAATAATAAGGTGTCATGAAGCACGCTATCTGGCTTACCTTATCTATAAATCACTGTGTCGACTGAAAATAATCTAAGATTGCTGCAAATGTGGGACGTTAGGTCTTCAATGTTTATCTTGAATAGTTGGAGTTCCATTACACTTCCCTGTGGCAATCTATAAGTTATATTAGACTCAAATGAACCCAATCCGTTAACGATTACTTTTTGTGGACGATAAGACGTCCCCAATACAGTCAATTAATTTATCATTCAAATTATAGTATCATAATTTGTATATCACTTTCACGTGACAGGGTTTGAAGTCTTTCTTGAAACATGAAAATACAGAATCCACTTTTTTATTCTTTTTCACCCAATTCACAATCAAAATAAAAAGACTAAAGTGCATTTTGCTTTTTCCTGTGCTGGTTTCTACAAGAAACATTTATACAGTTGACATAGTTTATTGTATCACTACCAATTACTTTAATAAAATATTCTAAGATTCTGCAGGATATCGCAGTTAACGAAATCGGTTAGTAATTACTGCGTTCCTACCTATGGTCGCCTTGGAAGAGAGGAATTATATGTGCTTGCTTTCTGTCTCGATGTATTGAACCTTCTTTTAATGGCGTTTTCCCTTGTATTTCCCTGGAGTAAGGTCAAAGAGAATCAAAGTCTTTAAGTCTGTTCAAGATTTAACTCTAAGAGCCGAAGTGGTCGTCTTGCCGTTGAGCATTTGCACCACACCTTTGAGTCTTCCATTTCCGTAAGAGTGAAAACACACTCTCATTGCTATTTGACGAGAATCGACAGCTTTCAGCAGAGATTTGGTGTTCTAAGAAATGCCTGCGCATCCTTTCTCTCACGTCCAATGGGGAAGCTTTCTTTCGTATCCATTGACCGTCTTTTCAGAAATGCGTATCACCACTTGAACGTGTTCCATTGGCAATAACTCTACGAGCAGAACCGCACATGTGTGCTGTGGTCGAAAGCCTTCCTTGGCCCCTATAAAACTACTACTGCTAAGCTACGTGCAGCGAGCACTCTAGTGGTAAGGATGGCTCAATACCCTGAAGGGATGTGACTCGAGAATTCCCAGGGTAATGCATAGATTCGATTGGGTTTCCTCTCTCCGTTGGCTAAGATATCGGGGATTTATTTCTTAGTTTATTTATTCCACGATTTTCCTAAATTGCCTCTCTTGAACCCTTCTTTTAAATTGCTTTTCGCTCTAAATCAACTAATATTTTATTTATCCTTTTATGTGAGGGGCAGCAAAGAGATCGGATCTGATAGGAATCGAAGATATTTACAGGACGGAGGACGGTGGTTCGGGATGTTATCACTGAAATAAAATCGTCCAAGCCTTTTATTTTAATTAACTCATTCCTTTTGTATTTAAAATTGCCAATACTTACGAATAAGAGTAAATAAAACCTGCCAAATAAAATTAAATATAACGCAAAGGTCCTCACTCATAAATGGAATTTAGAACTACTCTATCGAAAGTGCAGGAATCTTACCTAGCCGACATTATTTACCAATTAATCAATTACGAGTCCATGATCATATATTGTTTAAATTCCCAGGCAAATAAATGAGAATTAATTCGCCTGTGATTCAGTTTTTGATGAATTATATAATTAAGAAAATGGAATTTTTCTTGCTGGTATTAGCCCGTTTACCCGCAGATTACTCTTCGCCTTTGTTAAATCATATCGGGCAGCGCAAAAAATGTAGCCGAATAATTAACAAGACAGTAATCATATTGTAAAGTAATTAAAAGCACATGAGACTGACTCGTAAATGGTTGCCTTATATTATTTGGCCACAATGCTCGGCTAGTATTCCACATTGTGTATTTTATTAGCGACGATTTTTTCAAAAAGTCGTCCTTTTCCTATTCGTATACTTTTTGTCCTTTAGAAAATTTTTTACAACCCTTACTGGTATGTTAGCAAGTTCTATAATTATTTGGGCTTAGAATTGGCGATGGACACAATATTTTTATATAAGTTTACTGAAGAGAGAACGGAAGTAATTAGAAGGCAAAACTTGATGACTACTTCCAATTGCTTGATAGATGCATTATCGTATGAAATATTCAATAATTCATGCAACAATACTGTCACTAACATCTTTCAATCCAACGATTTCTGAATTCATTTCCCTATTTTCCATTTTCATAACATTCTCTTACGAATTACTATCAATATTATCGTATTGCATTGCATTACTATGCACAAGCAAGGAATGCACCTTGCACACCATTCGATATTGTAAAAAAATATGAACTTATCCATCCAATATTCCAGAATTTCACAAAGAATGTGATGCTTGTATGATATGCAACGTGGCCATATTGCAATCCAACGCCTCACAAAGGGTGATAAGATGAGAAAAATCTGCTCGCTCCAAAAACGGTCATAACGTGCGCATTATTCTCGCTCTAATTACTCCGCAACAGATCCCAGATTTCCGTACACATTGGGTGCCCTTTTTATCGCTCAATGGATATTATTAAAACAATTCTCCCCATACACTACTGATGGAATTTGTTCGCACGAGGAACGAAAGGTTGGCGAAGCAAAGAAGGGAGCGAGAACATGAAGGAAGTTGGGGGAAGAAGAGTAAGGCTGTGACGAGGAAAAGAAAGGGAGAGAAAGGTGAATTCGTGCAGTTTTCCTTAAATCTTCGGCCTGTTCCTATTTACGTGTATGTGCGACATAAAAAGCAACCTCTGAGAAGAGTGTGCTGTGGAAGAAAGGAAAAAAAAGATAAGATAATACGGGAAAAGGCAGCAGGGAACACGGCACTAGAGAACACGGCTTTAATGTCGAAAAAATAATAAAATCAAGACAAGAATTTTTTCTAAATTTGAGCACTACTCCTTTTTCAATTCCGGAAGCGTTAAAACCTCCGAAGAAGGCGCCCTTTGAATTTTTTATTCTTTGTAATGAATCCACTTCTTATTTTATTCGCAATATAAAATTTTAGTCCCATCATGGTGTTATTATCGCTCGCCGCTCCTCTTGTAGGCGATATTGTCTCGGCGTACTCTTTCATCCGCCTTCCAATCAATTTTCACTTAAAGACGCCCATAGCAATTACTGATTAATTTGTGACTGTAGGATTCCCTCAGACAGTTTTTAATTTCCAAGGAAAAACATTAAAATCAACTAATGGGATATTGTAAAGGAGAGAACATTCAGGACTTGAACCAAAATGTATCTCAGGAATGAATTTTTGAAATAGAGAACATAAGTCTGTGTACCAGCTGGATACTTCATTTATCAGGGCCATTATGTTCCACTTGCAGAACTCACTTCAGTTGACCGAAAGAGCCGATATCATCGGGAGATAATCGCCAATGGTATTTTGCTAGTTTGCTTTGATGTTGCATGCTTAGTGCTGTTTCATCCACTGACAGACACATTAGCCGAACAGGTAACTACGCAGAAGTATATGGCTTATATATGAGATATAAAGATTAGGGATAGAATTTAAAAATACAGAAATAAGAGTCTTGAGTGAAATATCCCGCAAAAAAATAAATTTTAATAATTATATAAGAGGGTCATCCGGAAAGTAGTACCCGTTCGTGAAATAAAGACACAAAAGTAAATATTAACAAACATAAAAAATTTTGTTTGAAAGAGGATACTTTAAACTACTTCTCAACATAATCTCCAAGCAAATTAAGGCATTTGTCATAACGTGTGACAAGTTTCTGTATTCCTGCTGCATAGTCCTTCGCCGCCAGCTCATTGAGATACGCGAGGGACCCATCTTGCACAAATTTTTGCATAATGCAGATGGTGTTTAACAATTTCATGAACAATTGTTCGAGAAACATTGGGAAAATGCTCACAGATGTCATCAATTGTGACGCGCCGATCGTTCCTCACGAATTCGTCAACTGAGCTCACCAGTTGGTCTGTAATGACAGACGGTCTCCCCGAACGCTCATCGTCGTGTGTGTTCCCCCTCCCCATGTTGAAGTTGCGACACCACCGCCGAACAGACGACTCGTCCATTACATTGTCTCCATACACCTCCTTTAATTGGCGATGAATATCACATGGGCGAACGTTTCTTGCATTGAGGAATTTAATCACTGCCCTCACTTCACAACTGGCGGCGTTCTCAATTTTTTTAAACATTGTAAACAATCACAGAAACAACACAGGCAATGCTAGCGTCACGCAACTTGGCTCAGAGAAGGCAGACAAGCCACTGAAGCTATCTGACCTCGTCCAGCGGCTACTCGCGTCGTCAGCACTTCATGCGGCACGAACGGGTACTACTTTCCGGATGACCCTCGTAGTAGTAGTAGTAAAGCCACATGGGAATTTATTGATCCAGGTAGAAGAGCTTGCAATGCACCAGTTTTAGCCGTGACAATTACCATTATCGAAATGAAAGTAATTGGTGTTGCTTATTATATTTTATAATAAATAAATAAATAAATAAATAAATAAATAAATAAATATATATATATATATATATATATATATATATATATATATATATATATATATATATATATATATATATATATATATATATATATATATATATATATATATATATATATATATATATATGTGAAGCATCGTTTCAGGACCTTAAATGCATGCACGTATGCATTTTGTTCAAAGCTATCTACTTAAAATGCCAATACACATATCTCTGTTTACAAACATTATAAAAAAACTCATGTAGTATTCATCTACATCCACACGATTACCCCAAATACAATACCCCCAATACAAATGTATGGCAGGGGGTGCAAGTATCAGATGGAAAGGGTAAGGGTTAATGTGAGGGAGGGTGTTTCAGATGTGAAGGAAAACGGAAAAAATACTTAAAATCCATCAAAATGACGTGTATGGAGGTGCACACATACATGCCTTGCGTATAGATACATAGTAGCGTAAAAACTAGTAGGTAACACTAGTTAATTAATAACGATTAATTTTATCCCTTAAAGGAAATCAAAATGATCCACAACCAATTATACGGCAGATATAAGACAGATATAACCATAATGAAGCAACCGATGAAGAACTGGAAGGTATGAAGGTGAAAATTTTCTAAATCCACGGCCATGTAATTTAACACCCCCTTCCTTGACGCAGCACGCATAAAATGTAGCTCTTGAATCTACTCTTTGTTCGCGACGTCAATCTTTTCCATGAGCAAGTCTACTGAAGGAAGCAGACTAGGGCTTAGTAGTAGGTGTGCGAGACACAACTTAAAGCTCGATCTAAAGAAATCCCTGCCAATACAACTCGTGTTGCAAGAGAAAATATGGAAAAAGAAAATCAGATTTTTCAAAATGATTGTGATAGTATAGTAATAAAAGGATATAGTACAGAAAAAAATAAAAAGGAGGCAATTGAACGATGAAATTACAGGTACTCTATATGCAAGAGAGGAGGAATTGGTAAAATTTTATCCTGAACTAAGCAGAGAGATTATTAATGAAATCGAGGCTACAAAATTACTACGTAGGTGCAGCAATTTCGCCCAACAGTAACTATATCAGTAGTTTCACGTCACCGAATTCATCGTTTATATCTGAAATACATATCGAAAAAAATACCATGGAAACTACAGAGGAGAGCACTAAAATACTGATTATAAACTAGATGAATGTTTTCAAGTGACAATTAATATACTACTAAGAATCATTGGTTGACCTTGAGGGGCATCCCAGCTCTTGATGTCCACGCATTCCAAAAATGCTTTGACTCTGGGGGACCTATTTGCGTCTATATGCTCCAGCTATGCTCTTGCGTATAATCCTACTACAAGCAAATAGAGCAGTTCGAACTGACTCCACTGCTTGGCACATTTTGAGGAAGGTTACCAAAGGACAAGTTCGAATACACATAAACATCCTTCTTGCGTTTCCATGTAGGCTTCCGCGGAGATTATTGATGTAGGAAGTGGTTCTTTCGGGTTTTCTTCCGCGTGTATCCATTTTTCGGACGATATTTCGCCAACGTTCCAGTTGGCTTCCTCAGTGGACCTGAGGAAGCCAACTGGAACGTTGGCGAAATATCGTCCGAAAAATGGATACACGCGGAAGAAAACCCGAAAGAACCACTTCCTACATCCTTCTTGCGTTAATAGGAGCGATATTCACCGTGAAACCAGAACAGTTCCTGAGTGCTCGCAACATAATTGAATCGGTTGCCAGGGAAACTGAAACTCACTAACCCCTGAAACAAAGATGGAAACGTATATCCTACATGCCTTAGCTATTTGATTAGCAATATAGTGATTTGAGAGACGTTCAAGTACACATTCTTCCCTCGCACGACACGCAAACAGCAAAATCGGGCACAAGAACTCGAAAAAAAATTAAATCAACTTTGAAATTGATATTTGATACATCGTATTGGTGGAACAATGATTGCATGTTTTATATCGGCATTTATATGCACGAGAGTTGTTTGAGCTGGCATGTATTCAAGTGCTGAATGTATGGCAAGTATTTCTGAATGTATGGATGGTGCCCGAGCACTCCCAGCCACATGGCCTTCCGACTGTTTGCATTGTGTAGTTATAAATTTGTGATCTTTGATTGTGGTTTTGCTTGGAAAACATCGATTGGAAAACGTTGATTGGAAAATATTAGAGGATTATATTCCGACTAGGTACAAATACAGCACACATGCAGCACTATAAACTTTCCACTTTATCAAAAGCTGGAATTAATTTATATTCCTGAATATATAAATAAATGTGTAGCCTGGAAATTAGACGCAGTTAAACTTGTGAGCCCGGTGAGATGGTATATGGTTTTCTCCGGAGTGGACATTATTATTCCAACACTTCGGCACCTTAAATAACCCAGTGACTGACTCTAGGTAACAAAACTGACATAATCAATTGTTTCAATCTAGTAACAAAGCAGGCAGAATTAAACTACAAACATGATTTATTAGAAGCTGTTATAATAGCAATACAATAAAACAGAAAGCTATATGAATGCTCTACAAATTTTCATTTAAAACTATCATTGCCAGGTAAAGAAGCTCAGTAGCATGTAAATGAGCCACGATAATTAAGCTATTGTAAGTAAAAAAAGGTTAAGGTTAAAAATAAAAGTTTGATTATTACAACTATTTCCGTGGGAAACCTTAGTGAGGGTTATTTTTATAAGAAGTCAAAGTAAAGACCCGATTCAGGGTTTTCTAGATGGGTTATCGAGGTTAGTCGGATAAATTGAAATTTCTTATGATTTGCCACCAAATGTAAAACGAAAAATACATGGAAAAATTACACCTTTTTGGAATGAACCTTTTCCATCTACCCAGGTCGTTTTGGAGGCATTAATAGAGTTAAATGGAACCATACGATGACCATAATCATTTTGCACACACAAATACGCACGGCCATATATATGGCATATATACATATATTATTATAATACACACACGCGCCGGCACACACACAAATATATATATATATATATATATATATATATATCCTGAAGACCTGAGATAAATTCTCGCGACAAATATTTGCGAGGAAAAATTCCACTTACCCCCCGATTAAAAAATATAAAAATGATTGCTTTGAAATATTACAAATAAACCATCGCAAAATAAGTTGGCAAGTTAATCAAGGTTTAAGTCTTTCGATCCGATTACAATACTGGAAAAATCCTTCATTTTGTATCGCAAACTCACGTGCGAATAAATGCGACCATTACGCTTGAACTCGTTATGAATACGATAGTTGGCGGGGAGTATCCCAAATTACACTTTCATAATAATATCGATATCGTAGACAAAACCCCACAACATTAGCAGCGTCATCCGTCATGACTGCGTGACACGCTGTACTTACTGGATACTATATTGCCCTAATAAGTTAATCTCGTTGAATTAAAATATAAAATATAATGAGAAAGGATGGATTTTGTTGCAAAGAGTTGGTAATTGGAACCAAAAATGAGGAATACAGCTTTGCCTACAGGTAAATTTTCATATTCCCTCAAAGTTTACGGGGAAAAAATTGGTTCCGCCCTTATTTAACCAAAACCACACCTATTCAAGAGCAGAGAGTTTAATTTAAAGCCGTAAAAGTTTCGTACGTAAGTTTCAATCGCTCAAAACTTCCATTTTGCGCGTCGATCAGGGCCCACTTCGCATGAGGTAACAGGCCGAGGGTTGTGCAGGGTCGAGGGGGGCGGGGGATAGACGCAGCGGGGTTCGCACTGCAATTGCTTTGCATTGTTTGTCTCCTCGTTTGATTAAAAAATGGCGAATTTCCTTCCTCCTCCATCCCCACCGTAGGTACTGCCGGGTAATAGAATGTTCTTGGAACAGTTACGGAGATGGGTCTGGTGCTCGAGGCGAGAGGGCGGTTTTCGTTCAACACTCCTCAAACTGCGTAGAGTTTGAATCGAAATCTGATCGGATGAACGAAAGATGCTTTGAAATCTGTTACTTGGAAAGGTTAAATCGGTTTATATTTTCCTCATTGAATTTTGTCATGGTCAGTTGTTAAAATGCAAGAGAAGGATTTTTAAGATAATAATTTCTTTATAGGATATTATTTTTTTGACTTCAAACTCTCCACAGTTAATATTGAGACAGTTGGCTGAATGATTTAAACATGACAAAACAAAGAAACAACTCGCTATAATCAGAACATTTGGACGCGTACAAAATACTCACTCGCGTACACGATACACGAGCTCAGTTGACAGCATTTAAGACAGAAAGATCATTTTCAAAGCAAAAATTTATAAAGGTAAATGAAAGGGAATAATTAGATAGACTGGCAAAATACGTACTGCTACAAGCATTCGGGACTCCCTTGTAAGGAAACGGAGCAAGGCAACAATCACAAATTAACTATTCCCTTATTTTTCTAATGAAAATATATCTAGTGGATATAAGATTTTTCCGTAGTAAGTTACTCAGTTGAGGAAAAAAGTACATAAAATTAGCTGCGACAAAATCTTCGTCTTATATGCGAAGTCTAAATTATCAAGGAAAATCAAGTGCTAATTAAATAATGCTTTACTTAAACATTTTAGGCTTTGGTCGAAGTTCAGTTTGAGGAAGAAACTAAATTTTGATGGAAAAATCGCTAAAATACAAAATTAAACGTAGAAATATCATGAAAATATACACCGTTGAACTTATTCATTTGTTCAATCACGAATTCCATAATATATTTGACTATATGCATCGTGTATCGTTCAAAAAATTGTCAATCGTGCTGAAGTGTCTGAATTTTGAACGATAGGGGAAACTTAAAGGAACAACTTCTGAAGTGGCAATTCTTGAGAATTAATACGTTGGTTCGACGTTTGCCCCAAGTTACCCTTCATAATAAATTACTGAAAGCTATAAATTTAATGAGAACTCGTAAAAACCACGCTGATTGAATAAACTCGATCCCCCAAAATGTATGCACGCCAAATATTTTGCCGGCCACGCCCCGAGGAAGAAGTTTCCCCTCTCCCGATTCGCATCTGCCTTCCTTCACGCTCACTCCCTCTCCTGACGCGAGTGAGTACCATGCGGCGACCCATCTTGGAAAGAAGTTTCCTCCGAGATGCACAGACTAATCGAAAAGAACGAGGATAGCAGGGGAAGGCGAAAGGAAGACGAAGGTGGGGATAGGGGGGGGTGGAGCTATTTTGCTCGGTGAGGAAGATAAAAGAGCTACGTATCGTACCACAACGACGGGATCGTGACTCACCTGTGCTTTGACCCCCGCTAGCCTCGGGCCATTATGCTAGCACACCTTCCCACACACCCTCCCCCACTCTTCCGCCTACCCTCCCATTACTTCACCTTCCCTGCTTCCACCCTGACAAGAGAGAAGACGGACGCCTTAATTCCACCTTACGGGTGAATAGCGAACATTTTCACTCGAGGTGGCGCTCCGGTTTCCATCGTTTTTAAAGAGCACTCGCTGCCTGAGGGTATATATCCTCTAACCCTCGCAAAGAAATTTCCTGCCCTTCATCTCTCCCTACCCACTCCTTTTGGCCGCCTTAATTACGCCTTTCTCGTCTCCTTGGGGTTCTTAAGGGTTCATATTCCCCCTTCTTCCTTCCAGTCGTGACTTAAATAAGCAACTAAAAACTCATCTCTCATTCTTCCCATTTTTCTTACGACTGGAATCTTTCCCTGAGGAGAGTCGAGTTATTTCATTCCGTGTTGCAGCTGGATCCGTTTCATTACTCCCCCTGTCCTTCCCCTAGAAGTCAAGTCTGAATTATATAAAGATTACTTGAGTCTCGTTTACTCGGGAAAACGGTCTCCACTTGATACAATTTCGTATGATTACTGACATTTTCCTTGGGAGATGCAAAACGACGGCGCTTGATCCGACATATTACCCTGATGAATAATTTTGCAAAACGTTTCTGAAGAATTATCGTGCTTATGACTGGCTAAAATAAAAAAAACGCAATGAAAATCATGTCCATCTGAACAACGTTTCACAGAAAGTGTACTGTACTTTACAGTTTCATTTGCACCTTTAAATATACCCCTGAGTACTTGCACTCTAAACTGCACTCGGTTATAAAGCATCTGATAATACAGTATAATATAAATACGTAACGCGATAAAGAGTATTAAACATGTAAATGCACAATAAGGTGGCATTATTGGATACTCTCAAACGTTTTTTTTTCAAATAACCCCATAAAACATATACAGTGTCCCCTCATTATGTTTTTCCTTGAATAAAATTGCCACGGAAACCACAAAAGAGTATTTATATGAATCTTAAATCATTTTAAGCTATTTTCGAAAAATAAATCATAGCTTTCAAACTGCAACAGAATTCAAATTAATCGACTGATCTCCTTGCAAACTTAAACGGGATGAATTCATCTCTACGAATCAACAGAAATTAATACTCCCCGTGAAAATTAGATTATAGAAGACGAATACAAATATTGCTAAGTATATCTGCGTCCCTTCTAAACACTTATCCACTTTAGTGGTAGAGAAAATCACTAAACCTTATCCGTTTTATGCAAAAGAAAATATACACCATCGTGATGGTCAGGAGCAAATCTTGATCATCGTTTCCGCAGCAGTAATGCCTGAGTGAAAGATTAGGAACACCAAGAAAAAGAGGAAGAAAACCGACCTCCGTTGATATTTTCCGTCCACCTAAGAACAACACAACAAGTAACCCACTTCCTAACGGCATTCTCACAACTCACACTTTCTCAATATAACTAAAGACACCGAAAAAATCTTGTTTATGAATAAAGTACAAGGGCCTAAAACCCCTTAAGTTTCACTACTGAAGGCCCCTTATTGCATCAGTAGAGTGAAATATTCGAATAAGGTAATAGAGATAGACTGAATCACCAAAAGGTTCAAAGACTTTATATTTTCTCGCACGATTTGCGATCACAGCAAATATAAAGTTAAATATCAAAAGAACCACGGCCTATTTTCCTTCTTTGCGATGGTAACTATATATTTCACGTTCATTACTAATTAACTTAATTAATGTTCTGTATATAATTTGAAACTATACTTACGATAAATTAAGATTTTGTATGCAAGAAACTAATAGTCATGTCAAGTGCGAGCAACTACGATATAGTACGCGTACAGTTGACTTTCAAAGTGAAATAATCAATGGCTTTCACGTCACTGAGGGCACATTTCTCGTGAATTTAAATTGAGATATTCTAAATCTACGAGGGTCATCCGGAAAGTAGTACCCGTTCGTGAAATAAAGACACAAAAGTAAATATTAACAAACATAAAAAATTTTATTTGAAAGAGGATACTTTAAACTACTTCTCAACATAATCTCCAAGCAAATTAAGGCATTTGTCATAACGTGTGACAAGTTTCTGTATTCCTGCTGCATAGTCCTTCGCCGCCAGCTCATTGAGATACGCGAGGGACCCATCTTGCACAAATTTTTGCATAATGCAGATGGTGTTTAACAATTTCATGAACAATTGTTCGAGAAACATTGGGAAAATGCTCACAGATGTCATCAATTGTGACGCGCCGATCGTTCCTCACGAATTCGTCAACTGAGCTCACCAGTTGGTCTGTAATGACAGACGGTCTCTCCGAACGCTCATCGTCGTGTGTGTTCCCCCTCCCCATGTTGAAGTTGCGACACCACCGCCGAACAGACGACTCGTCCATTACATTGTCTCCATACACCTCCTTTAATTGGCGATGAATATCACATGGGCGAACGTTTCTTGCATTGAGGAATTTAATCACTGCCCTCACTTCACAACTGGCGGCGTTCTCAATTTTTTTAAACATTGTAAACAATCACAGAAACAACACAGGCAATGCTAGCGTCACGCAACTTGGCTCAGAGAAGGCAGACAAGCCACTGAAGCTATCTGACCTCGTCCAGCGGCTACTCGCGTCGTCAGCACTTCATGCGGCACGAACGGGTACTACTTTCCGGATGACCCTCGTATATAAAATCAGAGAATGTAGCCTTTATCTTTTTGAGTAACTATTAAATGGATGATAATAACATGCCTTGATATAAAAATCAATTTAACTAAATAGAAATACTATAAAGAAAGGTAATCAATTAAAACATATGAATAAAATTTGCCTCTGCCATCATTCAATTTTATAAACATTAAGTGCTTTTAGATAACTGTATGTTACCGTACCACAAAAATTCGAGAGGAGATTTAAAAATATATTTGATATTAATTTGTAAAATTTGTATAATATACACCAGGGATACACCAACTTCAATCACATTTTATGTTCGTTTTCCATTTGTTTAAGTTGTTAATCTGGAATTTAGGATATATTACTCTTACTAATTAACTGACTGAATAATAAATGGAAGAGCCTTTAATTTCGGCGTTTTGGCTATATTAATGTCAATCAATTCAAAATCAAGACAGATTGATGATTTAACATTACAAAGAAAGGGGTAAAATACACTTCAAAATATTAAGGCCATGCAATATCTTTCCTGACTAATTTTAAATTTAAGCCTAAAAAATGAAGTGGCTTTGAGTATCAGTTAATTCTAAATAATAATGGAATAATTAACCAAGAGGTTTACCAGATTTCGGAGATTTTATCACATGTAAACAGGTGTTTACAAATTCAGCGTGCAGTAGTGTTTCTAGCATCAATAAATTAAACGATAAATTCGCAATTAACCCTCATCACATCAAATTAATGAAAGGGCCATCGATGTCAGCAGTTGATCTAATTCAAACGTTTATTTCACGAGTGATCTGAACAAACGCGGAGCTAGCATCATTCCACCAATCGTGTTAACTGACAGTCCTGATACCTTGCAAACGGAAATCCCGTATCACCGCAATGGGAACGTTTGCGGCCAGCCAGCAATGCGGGTTCACGGTCCGCTTCCTAATTCTAGATTGACAACGGGCGACGTGCCTACATAGCAGAAGACTGCTCGGCGAGACTCTCATTGACAAGGGAAAACGGACGCAGAGCTTATGACTGCGCTAAATGCCCGTCTATGGCCATGATCCCTGGAAGTGTAGCGTATCTGCTGGAAGCCAGGGTAGATGCTTGTGTCCCTCACTTCAACCCAAATCCGCAGAGGCGATGAATAATGGCAATTGAGTCCCTCGCTACAATAACCAAGGCAACGCGCATCGCTCAGCGATCTCCAGCCTCTCCTCCCCCTCCCATCGCAGCACCTGGACTCCACTCCCCCCCCCTCTCACACTATCATCCTCACCAACTTGCTCTCCAGCGCGGTCTCTCGCTTATCTATCCCTGACATCCCGACGTTTGGAGCTTTTCATTCGACTGAGCCGTTGCCGCAACTGCGCATCCAAAATCGGAATGAAAAGACTGCGCGATTCGAAGGTGGATGGAAGCTTTGCACCATCAGGATACGTACCCGGATAGAGATGAAACTGCTTCAAAGAGATGGTTGGATTTTTAAAAATCCTGCATTCATTGCTGCATTTGTAAAACAAATCATGCTCTGATCTCCGATCAGACGGTGCGACCCGATTCCAGCCTGCAGTCATTCTTCCGTGGAACTTCACCCTCCAAGCCACATGTGGTTTGAACGTCAGCGGGTGACCGATAAAAGGGCCGCAGACTGTCCCAATTCGCACGCGTCGATCCCACAGCAAGTGGCATATAACTGGCTATCAATAATTTAGCAACAGTCGTCACAATGCAGGATTCCAATGGTTTAACTTTCTCTCGTTGGCAGGGATTTTATGATTTTCGGATGTCACACTAGGCGTCTCAGCACTTGCTGTTCGTTTGGACCCTACCTTAGTTATTATGAACGCTGTACTGTTCTAAGAAGACTTTGATTAATTATCATTCCAGGTTCCAAATGGAAAAAGCCGTGTAAGTACTAAAGTAATATTAAGAATGATAAGTTAAACTCGTTCACTCGCCTGATTCACCTTTTACTTCAGGAAGAAATCTACCTTCTAGACTCTTTGTTTCACTCTGGGCTTTTTTATTCGGTCACTGCTAGGTATTAAGTCATGAAAAAAAACATTTCCATAAAACCAATTTCACACAAAAATTCCCAGCAAATAATCGCTAAAATTGGAAGGCACGAAACCCTATTTAAACATCTGAACAAACAGAAAGTATCCATTAAAGATGTCAAGATGTTTCCATCAATCTTAGCCATTACCAACAATTGTAAATTTTGAGAGATATATGAGAATTTTTCAACCTACCGATTCCATCAATATGCACCTTTGTTCTTTCAGATGCCAAATTATTAATTTGGTGGTAACTAACGTATTTTTCAAACAAAGTACCCAAGATGTTGCAGTGATGTTTCGTCAAAAGAATTGAGATCATTCCCTAGATATGAAATATTTTCAGCCCAAATCATCGATTTACCTTTATGATGTCAGTTGACCTGTGTCAGCTACAACTCTTGTTTCACTATAAGCAGGTTCACATTTTTTTCCGATATTAAGACGAGCTTTATAATAGATTAGCCATAACGGTAAAACAATTCAAGTGCAAATCAACTGGGATTAAATATTCCATTTAATTCCTATCCAGAGTTTCTATTTTGTTTATTGATACTTTTTTCCATGCATGTTTGAACTATTGACCGCTCACGTCCTTCCATGCATATTTTTTTAATTGCGCGGATTTTGAATTTTAATACAGTCTACGGAAACAGTTTCGTAGTCGAGGAATGAATGGGCTCACTTCAAGAGATAAGGATATAAAGAGTGAAATAAATTTATTTTAAACTAATTCATAAAACAGTGAACTGTGTTCAAAGTACACCGTTCACGAAGTCAATAATTTGTAAAAGAATGAAATAAGCTTGGGCTAGGGATTGAGGTAGCGGAAGAATCACAATCTGACATACAATGATGTAGTTGTGTCAATAGTTTAATACACTACCTTGACTAGAAACAGATATTGTAACTTTTAATCACGCGTCAACCACAGTAATAACCTATTCTACATATTTGGAGTACGTTATTTTTACCGTGTCTGAAATAAAGAAATTATTGTTCGCAAAAAAAAGCACATCCACTCATTGATTAAGATATTCATATAAATATACGCTATACTTCACTCAGGAAAACCTTTAATTGATAAGAAAATATTCCTTAGCTTGTAACATCGAATCCTAGAAATCCCTTTATATATTGTGTTGATATATTTTTTGCCACTGATGTAATCTGTCCAATCCTAGAAATCACTTTCCGTATTGTGTTTTTATATTTTTGTCATTATTGCAATTTTCCCAATACGCACTATTTCCCGTGATTTCTATATTGGGCGAGGGATAATACAAAATTTGAAAAGTTTGTTGGAAAAGTCCTGAATCCTCAATATATATGCTTCGTTTATTTTTTGACAATACGAGCAGAATTAACTCTTGAAAATCAATTTGAGAAAAACCTACCAATTCGCGTAAAATTCAATTCCTTTTAGTTCAATCAAAAAGGAGTGACGGGAACATAGGAAACAACTTTTCCATTCTCCATAAAGGTGTGAATAAAATAAAGTTGAATGAAAATTTCGATGACGAACGGATTTTATGCTCCGACATCAAAAGGCAAGAAAGACTAAGTTTCCATCAAAATGGTTGTCGTGCATTTTTCTAAAACGTAGGCACAAAGTGAAATAGGCCCATTTGATGATCATGGTAAAACAGCCAGGAATAAAACGTTTTATTTATAACCGGAGGATGATTACATTTTCCCGGTATAATTATCAGTTCCACCGCAAATACATCTTCAGATTACATGCAAACGGGATTAATGAATCTTATTTGTCGTCGTAATCTGTACACTTATAGACTCAACAACTCTTACTAAGCATTAGCTGCTCCACGGTACTATTAATTTCGAAGTGAAACTTAACCACTGATAACAGTATATTTTCCATCCTAATTGTTTCAAGGAAAATTTAGAAATACCGCTCTGAGGCTATCACCACGACGCCGTTCATTTTCTGATCATCAATAAAATCCATAACTCAGAAATGTCTTGCCTCAAATTAAATGACTTACGTGTAACACACGTGTAACATACGTAGTATATTAGTGTATTTTTATATATTAATCAAATAGATGAGCCTGTAAAATCATACAGAAACCCCAAAATATCCCGAAAAGTTCTTATTAATAGACGCAAAACTGGTTGTAACTTTACATACGCAACGTGTTTGGAAGTTTTTTATTTCAAATAAGGACATAAATTGACGGAAGATAAGAAACGTAGCATTTCGCGTAATATTCATAAATAGTACACTCCAAATTAGCAAAAAATGGGTTAAAGGTATTCGCTTAAATAAAAAAATACTTGTACGCCACCCATCTGCCTTAAGAACTGTATTAGGTTCATCATAAAATTCCCCAGATGTAAATGTAAACATTTACATATTTCCTGAAGGGAACAGTGCGGTGAAAAGGAAAAACAATTGGTGAAATATGTGTTTCCAATAACATAAATACACTTGTTCTTTGTCTTAGTATATTTTGTATAGAAAAAATCACGAGGACGGTTAACGTCGTTTTGTTCAAAGTAATACTTGTAAGGAAGATTTCCTTAGAATTTAAAATTCACTCCGTACAATTACATTCATGTAGGGGAAAAATGTAGCAACTACTACGAGCGTATAAAAATTCTGCGTAACTGGTGGATTCTAGGAAGTTTCGATCATTGATACAGAAGCAGCAGTCAAACGACTAGCTTCGGGAAACGCAGTGTTTGGACATAGGATAATGAAGGAAACCGGTTGATGAAGTGAAATAGCGGTGATTATTCATCCGGAGAGAAAGGTTTGTGGTACGTTCATCAATGTAAAAGGCGGAGAGGAAGTTGAAGTCGCGATAAGGTACACAGCAAACTGTTTCGCTGGGCGAGTAGAATTTATGAAACTGGCAAGCTTCCATCGGATTTTAAAGAGTGCACCATTGTTCCCATTCCGAAGACCGCATTTGCAATCAAATGCGAAGGATAGAGAACCCTTTGTTTTGTGCCTCATGAATATAAAATATCGATCATCATTATAAATGAACTGCATTTCAGGAAAATTGAATCAATTATTAGGGTAGACCAGTTTGGATTTAGTAAACAGATGGGCACAGGAGAAGCAATATCAACTATCCCATCTTTTACTGAAGAAGGATTAAGAAAGACTCAAGCAACCTATTTTGTCTTAATAAATCTATTATAGGCGTTTGATAAGGATGACTGGTAGAAGTATTTTTAGCTAAATCGAGAGAGTTTGAAATAAAACACAGGGACATGAGAACGGTGGAATAGCTTTATTGGAAAGAGTTAGCTGTGAGGCCTGTCAGAAAGAAGGAAAATAATGTAAGTAGTGAGACAGCTTCTGTACATCTTCGGTCCAATTCAATGGTCATATTCAGAGAAGATATTGGTGAGGTGAGGGGAAAAAAAGGTGGAAAGGAGTAATTTGTATGCAGGGGAGTGAATTGACATACTTCGTTTACCAAATGACATTGCCGCGCTGGCCGAGAATAAACTTGATCTGGAAGCCACTGTACTGACACCTTCTACAAAATGATCATTTTAAAAACAAAAAAAAATCGCGATGCCTATTAGAGAAGGACCGTTTGTCAATTGGTCGCTGGATGGTATGCAAACTGAGAAAAAGTTGGACATATTCAATCACCTTGGGAGTAAAAAATCAGAAGAACTTTTCGAAAATAAAACAGCATCAAACTAAAATCCCTATTACTTTTTGATCGGTTTTCGTATAGCGTATACAATTGTGGCTCGGAAGTAAAATAAAGACATCAGCTCTTCCCAATTTCCCCGAAATGCACTCTATCTTACCCATTATCTCTCTTACTTCCTTCACGCACCAGTTTTCTCCTGTTGACTAAGGTGGATGATCACCTTCGAAACAGCCCAGCGACTGTGTGTTTTTTTTGTTTCTATGTGTACATTAACCTCGAATATATGTATATAATTATAAATATATTTATATATATATACATTATATATATATATATATATATATAATATATATATATATATATATATATATAAACATGTGTTAATATTTGAAAGGGAACAGACCATTGCCTATTGCACAACAAGAACAGGAATCGTAAAGAAACCAGAAGAGATGTTTGAGAGTTTGACTTAAAACGAAGATGGCATTTTTCATAGTGGCTCAAATTTAAATTGCCGTATGAAGGCATCATACTAGTTCACAATTTTAATTTTCATTTGGAGATAAAGTATCTCCAAAGGGCGCCAACTTGTGAATACGAGTGCTTTCAGGAGGACGAGGAAACCGTCGGCGGAGGTTTGTTATGCTTGGCGTTTAAAAAAACATGAGAGATATCTGATAAATCTTAAGCAATTTTTTCTTTGCGAGATGATATGATGAATAGAATGTGACATAGATTTTGGCTGTGGGTTGTGTTAGCGAATGGGACGAGGTATTCCAATATACAAGCCAGCTTATGCTGACACACAATTTAAACCGTCAGTGACACGTGGTTAATTTATGGATCAGAGGAGAAGCCTTTACTTTAAATTGCGAGTTGGCCTTTGTCTAAAGGGGCCGGAGTTAGGGTGGAGACCTCGTGTTCAGTTTGTGGTCTGAAGCGTGGTGGTGGTGGGGGAGGGGTGGTTCAAGGGGTCTGCCCTATCAAAAGCTGGGGGTGGCTCGTGATGGAGAGGGCAGGTTGAAAACAGAGGCAAGGCTGGGTTTGAAAGGAAGAGATGGGCGGTGGTGGGAATGTAAGCCCTTTGAGAGGCAAAGAGGCTCCTTCGCGGAGGAGGGACTTGAACAGAGTGGAGGACATTATCAATCGTCCTCTGCATCTTCACGTAAGATTTATGAGGCAAGACGAAATCATTTTGTTGAGAAATTTGTTTGAAGGAAATAATTTCCTCCAAAACCTCAAAAAAAATGTAATATACCGTCTTTCATGTAACTTTCATCTCGCCTTTTACATCGGTGACTCCCAACGTTGTAAAACCACGCCCACTTCCTTCTAGATGAATACATTCTTCTACTTTACTACATCAGGTCTTTTTTAAATTAACCCTTCCGCAAACACTCCGCTCTTCACTCATCCAGCTGGTTAACAGCTTCTCCCGTGTATTATTGGTTTAAAACGCCTCCTAAATCGGATATCGAGGTGAGAACTCACCAAATGGCTATTTGAAGCTGCTCACTAATCGGGTTGAACGTGTCCCCTTTCATGCCACTTACGTTTTATTCTCACTTCTTTCTACTCCCTTCTTTACAGCACTTGATTTTTTTATGAGTACAGACGAATGTAGCGTGACCACCAAATGAGTTGGTGTGTGTGTATTTATAATTATACTCAGAAATATTTAAAATATCTAAATCTGAATAAATTTGATCCATCATTTTCCTACATCTGCACTTAAATTTTTAAAATGAAAATTAATTGCCGCTTGTGATTATAGTAATTAAAATGGGTGTCCAAAACGCTGTAGGGTTAAAATAGCTGTACACATTCACAAAGGATAGCATTGGAAAGGAATACTTATCATGCGTAAAAAATGTTTTGAAGATTGATGCAATTGCAGAAAATTGATGCAATTTGAAGAATAAAAAAAGAAAATTACTGCGCTAGTTTTCAGCGAGAACTAACTCGGATTTTATCTGAGATAAATGGCCTTATTCGACAGAGTACACTCGCATTTCCATATGAAGTTTATTCAGTGTCTAACAGGAGTTTTTTTTTTAGGAGAGAGGTAACATTTTGCGAATTTTTCCATTCATCCTTCACCAAAAGAACTCAAGCATAGACTCTTTGACGTGGGAGTTCACTTGGTGCACAGCCAGTTCAGAATAGATTCAGCTCAGCCTCATTGTATGCATTGGCCAGTTAGCCAACGTATTGTCCTTTAGAACAACCAGCTATTTAGCGATGGACAAAGAAGTCCATTTTGGCGAACTAGGTCATGGGCGCTGATATGATCTGTTCTTGTGAACAATTGTATTATGAATTTGAACCTATCGACGACACATATAGGTGAAAAAATGGCGGAGTCACACCCGCTTTTAAAATCCTTGTTCACACTTTTAAATTCGAATTTGGGATGAACCCGTGAAATGAAGATTTTAAAAAAATAGTAATATTATATAATAACACGGCGGACATTTGAACTGAATCAAAATAAATGAATAATTGAAACCAGTGATCCACAAATGTTTCCACAATTTTATTGCGAATGAAAGTGACATGAGGACGTCAGCCTGAAGCAAATTGTAGTCACTGCGGTGTAAAAACCTCGTGAGTGTCGTAATTATATAAAAAAAACGAAAAACTGATGGGATTATGTTTTGGCTAATATATTTTTTCTTTTATAATACTTTCACTCATTGTAATCTGAATCTACTATCTCCATATGAAAGAAAGCAAATCGAAATTTTCAAAATACATAAATATGCAACTTTCAAGGTCTTAAAAAACAGTATTGCTTCCGATTTAATTTAATTAAACAACCTTTCTTTATATGATGTAGGATGTGTCCGTATCGCAAGATGGAGCTTTACTATTATTTTTCTCGTGGGAAAACACGATTTAATTTTTTAAATTAAAAGAATTTGGAATTCGAATAATAATGAATTTTGCATTATTCATACAGAGCAATAATCTGTAATTCCTAGACGTTTCCTTGAAAAAAGTAAAAGGGATAAAAGTGCATGATCCAATATCCGTCTAGGTGAGTTATTTAATGCGTCTAGAACATTTAGTACTACTTTAATTCCATGAAAAAGATATCGCAATGATTCTCCCACTCATAACCGAAAAATAAATCGGCCGCTGAACAAAAAGATACTGAAACCTATCCGCAAATAATTGCTGATTTTAAAAGGTTGGAAAGCCGTCGGGGCTAAATGCTTCGCAACAATCAACTTTCACCTTCACCTTGCATTCATGTTCTCCTTACAGTGGAGTCACGAGTGTTGATCATACGCTACTCGAAAGCTCGGAAAATGGGAGTAAGTGTAGAATGGGGACGGTGGACATAGGGAAGGAGGAAAAGTGTACAGCTAGGCATGTGGAGCAGACGCTCGGGGGAATGTGGGATATGGAAATACGTATTTATGGCCGCGGGAGAGAGTAATAGCCGAGGTGGGACAATGTTTTGAGCGGTGACGCCAGATATTTATTGTTTTAATGTGTGAGGGGGAGAGAGAGAGAGACAGTCGAGGCAGTGGTGGAGAGGAAATAGGGACAAGGGAGATGAAAAGAGAATGGAAGTAAAGGAAACTAAAGGAAGGACGAGGGAATGGAGTGAAAAGAAGGGGGGGGGGTGCGAATTGATGCTATGTGAGTGGAGCCGCCCACCAAATAAGAGTAAAAATACAAGGGAAAGGAAATGGAGTTAAGTGCTCAAAACGTGAGTTACGACTCTTCTGGGAGTCAATTTGTACAATCAAAAGTGCCAGGAAGTAATTAAGGCGGGAGGAATTCCATGAAATCGTAAACATGCGAGGGAGGAGAAAAAAATATAAGGTAGCTCGGCGCAAGTTTTCCATATCAAGTTACATCGCAGTGAGCTCGGGATATCTGAATTAAAGCCAGAGACAGTGATTTATAATCATTTGTTTGTGCCCCGTTCTGCCCCCAGGCTAGATTATAATTGGTGGAATCCCGAGTGTTATTCAATTTACGCGCTTCAGAACTATTCTTATTTTCAATTCACTAAGACAACTGACATCATTCTAAGCAAGAGCCGGGCAAAGGCCTTTTCAATGAAATGTGCAAAGGAACTTCACTTCCGTTTTAAAACTTCGCGTATTAGGTCGGGTTTTCGGGCAAGTGAACGAATCGACTCAAGCTAAACTAAACACCTGTCGCGGATAGGTCGAAAGTTAGAATAATTAAATTACTTCATCTGATTGGTGGAATGGCCGTCAGGTTCCATGGATAATACCATATTTTCGATGCACAGTCTTAATGAGTCCACCATATTTTTTTCGTAGATAGATATATACTTGAAGATATATTTGAAGTCTGATTTTAGCTATTATCTTTTGCGATTATTTGGGACTTGTGTGCCACCTGACACTGGCTATCAGCACATGTGTATTTTTAATAATAATAATAATATACCTGGTTTAAGCTAAGCACTTCATTCCTTTACATAATCATAACACTATGAAGACATGAGTTGTATCATTAAAACAATCACGGTTTGCTCAAATGAAATCTTCAATCTGGATTCCTTAACTCACTTAGGGAAAATTACTTTGAACAAATTCGCCCTGAGGAACATCACGTTACTGCCAAGGGAAACCCAAAAAATGGGTGGGTATCTCTTTTGTCACTAAAGCTATGGAGGGTTTATTTTTACATCTTATTTTTTGACTATTTACATGGAATGGATACTTCAATCAAAAGATAATTTGAAACATTTCTCCGGAAGTTAATACACTTTCAAAAAATGTTGTCATTTGTATCAATGCTTCGGTGAATGCTAGCACGCATTCACCCAAGGTTTTTCTCAAATTTTCTCCGGAAGATTTTAAATTTAATTGTGAGTATAAATTAAGAGACTCACAGGAAATACTTTTGAATGAATTTAGTACAAAGATATACAACAGCACTTATGGTGAGCTAAAGTAATAAGAATACCGTTTCTACTCCAAGATACGGGAGGAATTTATCACGTAGGTGTTGTTGAAACTACATGTACCATCGAATATAATAGAATCGATGATCTTCACTAATTTGATGACTAAGTGGTACACTCATTCCAAAAAGACCATTTGCCCCTGCTGGAATGCCGGTAAAATATCTGATTATATGCCACAATCAAGATTAGGACACACACACATGTAAATATATAAATATATATATATATAAATATATATATACATATATATATATATATATATATATATATATATACATATATATATATATATATATATATATATACATGTATATATATGTGTGTGTATGTCCTGATAACGACTGTGTCATATTATCAGATATTTTGTCACTTGACTGCTTGCAGCTGTTAGCCGCGGAACTTTCCCATCAAGTGTTCGTTTAGGGTGGATCTAAAGTATTGATATTCTAATTAAATGAAAACTAATCTCACAAATTATGCCTCCCTTCTCGATTCAACACGTAGAAACCTTTGCTCTAAAAATATTTATAGGCTTCGCAACGGCGTTGTTAATTCACATTTTACGTAAATACTATTTAGCTTTAAAATATAAAGCTGAAAAGATTTTTTTTCTGTCAACTAATGATGAATTAGGAGATGGGAGATAAGGAAGAGGGTTAGGAAGCCCGGAGATCTAAATTAACACTTTTTGAAGGAAATTTGATTAACGTTTCTTCCGTAGACGTTGAAACGGTAAGATGGCCTGCAGGAAGTGAATCTTATTCAATCAAATTTAATCCATGCTAAGGAGAATGGATGGTGCCTGCATGAGTTAATATGTCACCTTAAATCATGTATTAATGGTAACTGATGAAAATTAATGTAACATCCATTCACGCGTAGTTGCCCAGGCAGGGTTGCCCATTATCACCGTTGCTGTTCAACCTGTATGCAGAGGAAATGATCAAAGAGGCATGGGAAGAACTCGAGGTAGGAATGAAAGTGGGCGGGGAATTCGTAAAATCAGTTAGGTTTGCTGATGACCAAGCTTTAGTTTGTCAGTCAGCCAAGGGGCTGCAAGCATTGCTTAGTGAATTGGAAATTCAGTGCGACAGGTATGGGATGAGAATCAATATTAATAATACAAAGGTTATTCGATTTTCTAGAAAGAAAAAGGCTAAGCTTAACATTAAAAAAGGAGGGCAAAAACTAGAGCAGGTAGAACAGTTTACGTAAGTGTTTTGGACCAACACGGCGAAAGTAGTTCGGACGTAAGAAGAAGAATTGCAAAGGGGCTTCACAAGGAGGGAGTTGATGACGGGGACGTTGAGTAAGGATGTTAAGAAAAGACTCGTAAAAACTTTCATATGGAGCGTAGCTATGTACGGCGCGGAAACGTGGTCATTGAAGCAGGAGGATAGACGTAGACTGGAGGCTTTTGAAATGTGGGTGTGGAGAAGAATAGAGAAAGTGAAATGGACAGAGAAGAAAACAAACGAGGAGGTACTTGGTATGGTGGGCGAAGAGAAGGGTTTGTTGGGAGCAATCCTATGGAGGCAGGAAAAGTGGCTGAAGGGGGTATTGGCCGACAGCGGGATGTTGAAGACTGTAATAGAGGGGAGAATGTTAGGCAAACGAGGAAAGGGAAGGAACAGGATAGGGATGTTGGACGGGATGAAGGGAGGAAGAAAGTACTCAGAGCTGAAGAGGGACCTGATGTAAAGTAGGATGTTGTGTTTCGCTAGAGGTCACAAATTATTAAATTAGTAATTATGTCCATCCAAAAACCTACCTTAACCGGTAGATTACCTAATAATAATAAAAATAATATATATATATACACACAAGTATAAAAACATTCAAAAACTTCAATATCAAGGAATGAAAACAACAACTATTTTAAAGATGATCTATCACCCAGTAAAAATAATGGCACTCGATAATTACAACCTTCTGAAAATAATAGTTAGTTTGAGGACTTGACCACAATTTGTTGGCTGTTAATACCGCCAAAAAAGGTAAAATTACTGAATTTTTATCTTTTAATGAATCGAAAGGAAAACGAAATAAACCTTCATATCCTTGTGCAGTATCCAACAAAAAAATGCAATCCTTACAAAGATGCATGTATTTTACTAGCGCATCATATTCGTATATTAGCTTCCATGACCCGGGATATATTTAAAATTATCCTAACATCAATTTTCACGGCTTAAGAGTTATGAATGCAATGTAATAGTGCAATATTATAAATGGCATTATTTCAAATTCATGCCAGCTAAGCATTTTAGGATTTAAGTTTTTCTAATCAGTAAATTCATTCCTCACTGATGAAAATGCAATTGTAAGAAACCAAGGTGGTACGACAGAGAAGCCATAACGCCGCGTCTTAATGAGATAAAGAGAATTTCACTCAAATTACAAATATAGTTTGAAAATTATAGACGAAATTCTAATGAAGACATCAAAGGGTAAGCTCATGTACAAGGGTGGTCTGAAAAGTTTCCAACATCAAATATCTTTCAGAAATTTCAGGAAAAATGTTTTGTGTCTTTGTTATTTTGGAAACCTTTAAGACCACCCATGTAAGTTGAGCAGAAACCAAAACTTTCACGCAGAAAAACTTACGTTATCTTAAAAGCAAAATGCTATTATGTTATTAAAAGCAATATACCATTATATAAAAGCAATATTCTATAATATTTACAGAATAACCGAAAATTATTTTGGACCCACAATAGTACATTATATAAAAGCAAAAACTGCCGAGATTGTTTCAGACGGCATTAAAACAACCAATTTACTGAACAATTTCTTTCAAGACGTTACCAACAAAAATATTACAGCGCAAAGCAAAGTGCGTCACACACCCAAAGAATTTATAAACGACTAATTATTGTCGGAAGAAGGAGTAAAAAACAGTTCATAAATAAAAAAAGATCAGAGCTGGATGAACGGATTCCCGCAAAATTTATGAATGAACTTGCTGAATGTATTGCACCTTTTTTAAAACATTTTTTTACTATTCGATAGAAGAGGGTTCAGTAACAGGCAACTGAGAGTTGACTCAAATAACTCCCCTTTTCAATTGCGGGGATTAGGAGGATCCTGGTAAATACAGACCGATTTATTTCATATTGTTATCCCGCAAAATATTTGAACACATTATTGGTAGTATAATAATGGGCTTTGCCAATAGTAAGAACATACAAGTACGAGCATGTATTGTATTCTGCCTTGAGCAGCACAGGGATAAGCAGATCATGCGGAAAAAATTCGGTCTTTTATTTCATAGTAATCCTGAAATCGGTGGATAAGAATTAACATGCGGTTGCTGTATTTTTAGGTTTCAAGAAAGTATTTTATAAGATCTCTCAATAGAAATTGATTCAAAAGCTAAGACACTATGGTATAAACGAGAAAGTGATGAACAAGATTAGGGACTTCTATCGAAGCGAAAAACAAAAGTAGTCGTCGATGGCTTGAGCTCATTAGAGGCGGACTAAATGTCAGGAGTGCCACAGAGAAATATTATTGGACCCCAACTACTTCTGCTACACATTAACGACCTGGGTTTCCAGGTCAACGGCGACCTTAGATCATTTGTAGACAACAGGGTCATTTACAGAGTCATAAAGACACTAGAAGATAGTGAGCTCTCAGCACGGATAGTGATATCAGTGTGGGGTAAGGAAATTGGGTTGAAATTAAATATCAAATAATGTGAAACACTTAATTATTTGCAATAAAAGGAATAGGGGAACAAGAATTAAACTACAAAATAGATCGGATCGAACTTAACAACTCAGAACAGGTGTCTATAAACTTGGGTGTTTATTAAACTTTTCATGAATCACAAAAATCAGAGAAATATGCTTATCAGCCTAATCAGTTAGCTTTCATTAATACATTTTTTCAGAACACAACACAGAATCGATTTTGTTAGACGCGTGACACTCCGCCACTTTTTCTTCTTTCCATTCGACTTATATTGGCCAATCTTTGCGATTTCTACATATCCAGACGTAAATTATAATACATATGGGATAATGCGGAAATTAAAACAGAGATGGAACCCCCATTCGACCATGTAAGAAAGGGCAAATACTTGGATGATACACTAACATCAAACCGACACACATCAGAAGAATACGCGGGCTATCCTCAAAGAATATAGGATTCATTAGACGCATCCAGGCTTAACTTATTCAAGGTTAATTTAACTCAAAAAGAGCAAGCGCGTATGTATGTTGGAGGAATTAGGGAAGGGAAGCCCCTTGATTCATGAAGAGAATAGACAAGACTTAGAATTTTACAAAGATACGAGATACATGCCATGAATAATTAACAGACAAGACGGAAACTGCAGTTAACCGGTGTTAGGACTGAAATATTGATGGTAATAAAAGACAAACGACAAAACATAACGATAAAAGATAATTTTTCAATGATTTAGTCAATTTTTACATTAGGTCTAAAAGCTTTATGTGTATAAGTGTACCGGTATTTTTTACGTGAGGAATGTATATTCAAATTCATCTATGAACTAATATTTTTTAATATAATCCTGGTATCCTATTATCCTCTACCGCACAACCTTGGGGTAGCTCATGGAGTATTGCGTGGCTGTAATTGTAGATGTATATTGAAATACTTAATATCGAACCTTATCTGGAATAAATTACGATGTCCCTTTTAAAAAACGATACATTCACGTTGCATGTTTATTGAGGAAATTGTTTCCTGAAGCTCTTGACCTTGTTTACTTTAAGGCATATGTCAGCAGATAAAAAGGACCAGCCGTAATATCTCAAAGAAAAAGTGAATTTTCCTAAGGCTACGGGAGAGTTATCCTCCCTCTGGTAGACCGCAAGGTCACACAACGCGGTCGGGCTGAATTTAAGTTTTTTTTCTACAGCTCCGCGTCAACAGTTATCCTCTCATAATTTTCCCCCAAACCGCATGTGCGAACGAGTTTACCGCTCAACTCCTACGGAAAGAGGGAGCTCAAATGCTTCGGCTCGGCGGTCGAGAGATCCCTATTCCGCAGACCAAACCTTTTTTTTTAACTCGACTCCTTCCCGATATTCTGTCACCTTTTTTACATTCTAATACTTTAATGCGACACCATAGGATTACAGTACATCCTAAGCAGTATTTATTCATCCTCAGTGCTCTAAGAAAGTATAGCATCGAACTTGCCTGAACATTGAAAAAAATATCATTTCGGTGGGAGAGTTTCAAAGGTTTCCGCAGGCTTCTCCGGAGATGAATTCGTGAGGGACGCCAATGTGTCAAAACGACCGCATTCAAAAAGGCATCGCTTTTCTCGATATTTTCTTCTTCGCAGACAAGATCACTTGTGCTGGACGGGAGAAGTCCCAACTGGGAAGATACGTCTCCTCCAAAGATAGCAAAACATGGAACCGTCAAGAAGAAATAAAAGCAGAAAAATGTGGCATAGCGAAACAGGGAGAGCGAGTGAAAGTCTCTTCCCAAAATGGATAACGAAGTAATCGGACAGTGATGGAGAAGTGAGATATTTTCCTGCTTCTATCACTGCACTTGTACACATTCTCCACTTATTCCATAAGTAATTGAGAAATACCCCTTCTGCTATATTTTGTGATAGGTATAGGAGGAGTCGAAGCCAAGTTGAAATTTTAATGTCGATTCTACCGACATTAAGGAAAATGTACATTCAATTTGACATTATCACACTGTATTTTTGATCCTCTGACTCACCTGTGTCACCTCGTCACTATTTTCATTTTTGCATATCCAGATACGAATTTTTTCAACTATTATACGTAACTATATTTTATTTCAATTCAATTCCTTCCAATTCCAATCATATTTATTACTTTTGTTGAATAGTAAGCCAATTATACTTGCAAAAATAGCAATAAGATGAATATGAATGATTTTAAATATTTTTCGACAAAATAATGAAAATAAATGAGCTGTTTTGACAAATTTATGAACATTAAATAACCTCCAGGACAAAATGATTCTAAAAAGCTAATAAAGAGTGTAAAATCAAATTAAAATAATCCATATTAACTCCCTCATTCGAATGAAATACAGGAAATGTCTATTTACATCGCAATGACTATTTTTCCATGCTCACAGACTATATACTATACTATGCGAAAGTATACATATAGATTTAGCTTAAAGAGGTTCATGTGAAATATTTCACACAAGAAGATAGTAAAGAAGTCGGTAACGTACTCTGTCACGATAATAATTTAATTGTTGGCTTCAAATTGGACCAGAATTCGAATTCTGAGTCATTTCAGCTAGTTAAAAATATCATGTAAAGTAATCTTCAATCCTTTCTTAATCCTTAAACGTTTTTCAAACCGTGCAACAGAAAGTTATCTGCATACAGATTTATATAACAACAGGTACACGAAATGATTGATTAAAATTTCATTATTTGTAAATTTCAAGTAAGGAATTGAGTTAATGTATCAATTATTCAAACTACGATGTTGATTTACACATGAAAAAAAATCTAATGTACGACTATTATTATTAATTCTTATCCTGTTGCCTAGATCTGTGACGACTGCAGTGGTGCATCATGCGTGGATTTCTTAAAAGTTAAATTATGCAAAATAATAGCGACAAAAGGCTTTTGAATGACCCTGATAAAAATAATAATGCTCAAGAGTATATCATGAACTTTATGGTTCAACTACTTTCGCGGAGACGCATTAAAGGCACATCAAAAGTTTCAATGCTCTATCGAATCGTAACAAAGAAATAAAGAAATACAGGGCATATATGGCTCTCAATGCTCACAATTTCTGGTTACAACAGTTAAAGGGGAACCGATATCAGCCTCGGAATCTCCCCTGGGGGTTCACAACGTTTCATTTCATACTTATGCCTCCTCCTCCTCCTTTCATTCTCTCGCATTTGTCATGTTTCTTCTCCCCCTCTCTCCAGCTACCGTATCCACTCCCTGACAGTATATCTGTTTGTTTCCTTCCACTTCTGGCAGTAAAAATATATAAGACTTCGCAGCGAGAATACTGGAAAACTTTATGTTATCCCTCGGAAAAAAATCAATAGCAATTCATTTTTAGGTATTTCATGGTTCATTTATTACATTTGCGTGCCATTACTTATTTTATATTAAGTGTTGAATTTGAGCTGGGGAAGAAATAAAATATTTCAAACTCGAGACAACATAGACTTTTTATTGGAAATTTACTTTACGTTAAATTAAAATAAGTTTGAAAGAAATGACGCATTCTGACTTGACGGAAATGACAGACCCTATGGTGTGATTTTCTCGAGATATTTTAGCTGGCGGTCTTTGAATGTTGATATGATATTCAAAACATCTATTGATTCATGATAGCATAAAAAAGACACTTAAAAATAATAAGCAAGCGTTGCAATTATAAAAAATAAAGAGTCCATGCTGGTTTGAAACTGAGAAACACGAATGCGGTCCACAAAGTAGCTTACGTTTTGGAATAAAATATGAATCTGTTTAAAAGACAAACTCTTAATATATCCATTTGAAAGGCACGTTTTAAAAATATTTTTCTACGTAGTCACTGTTCAAATTGCATACAAATTAAAATTTTTCGTAATGATACACACACTTTTCGATTTCATCTTTAAAGAACTCTGTCGCCTTACATGTTAACCACTTGTTTACACCAGTATGCAATTCTGTGTCAATGTTAAACCGTTGTGTTGCAAGCCTCGTCTTGATCAACGTAAATAGGTGGCAATCGTTTGGCGCCAGATTTTCACGAATATTTTTGTTGATTTTCACCGCCAGCTCATCTGTCACAAGGCTAGGCCGACCACTACGGTCCTCTTCGTAAACAACACTAAGATGGTGGCTCTAGCCCTACCCACCACCACGCTAGGCCGAAACGTAAGCGCCTTTCTCGTCAGCCGTCGTAGTTATATTATTTTTCAATTCTAAATAAATACTGCACAACAGTTTAGGCTAGTTAAAGAAAGGAGTAAATATAAAAATTAAAGGAATCCCAATTAAAAATGTCATTTTTTAATTTCATTTTTTAATTCTAATGAAATAATTTCACCAGCTTCATCTATAAGTATGCTGACATCATGATTTGAAGCTCTGAAGATCGAGAGAGAATGAAAATATGCGCATGACCAATCTTCGAATATGACCAAATATGTATCAATATATGTAGGTACCTAACTTGACGCAATATCATTGGCTGGAGTGACTGCTCATGCACGAACCTATGATGGCAGTTACATTGAACCACGCATTAGAGTGTTAATTTATTTTCGATAAAAAATATATTTTTAGATAATTTTAGCATTTATTTTTACTCAACCATTCGAACTTTATTATCACTAACTCTAATAATAACATTAATATGCATGGCATTTCAATAAACTAATATCATTACCGATAATACGACAACGTACATTTACTCTAATGTAACCACTGAAAGTCACTGCACTATATTCTGAAGCACTTGATGTTTACACTCATTCATTCACCTCTTAATGAGGTACCCAGGGGTCTTGGATTATGCTGAACGCTTCGCACCGGATTTAAATTCTTCCTGTAATAAAATTTCTTGACCGAGACAACGGCCCTAATTATATTAAAATAATACAGTTTTTTACGAGACATTTACTTGTAAAGCTTCGATTTCGTATAATGTAGGGAATCAACCTAGTTTCACATAAAAAAGACTTGATTTTTGGATGTTTTTGGCGGATTACTGGAAGCCATGGGGATATACTCCTTACACGCCATTCCTAAAACAAGCAGGGTAACGCTTGGCTTCCATTGATCGATCAGTGGTGTAGGAGAAGTCTGAACTCGCGTTTAGTGGGAAGAAAGCCATGTGTGTGTGCACGTGTGTTCCCTTCCATTGTCCAATTCCGCTACAGAGCTGCTGACTGGGCGGGACTCCCGAGTTTGTAGAGGGACGCGGGGGATAATTGATGCGAAGGGAAGGGGGTGGAGTAACCCTTTGCGTGTACCACCGACACGCTCTCTACTCCCTCTCAACCGCCTCATTTTTTCCTCCTTGGAGGCGCCAAGGCCTCTCCCGGTTGCTAGGCAACGAGGGAGTATAGGGAACCGCTGCTCTGACCGCCGTCTAAATCGGGGATTTATGCAAGTGCTTAAGCACTTAGCCCTCTCCTCTAAATTATCGTGGCTTTCCGAATGCGTAGAGTTTTTATGTATTTATATTACAAAATATGTTGAAGCAAAGATAATCTCTATGGATTCTAGCTCCTTTCAATTCATTCTCCGACTCCTTACACTGGAAAATGTCCTATGTAGCCCTGAGAGGTAAGTGCATTTGTAAGGGTACTCCTTGCAAGACTACCTCGGATCATGGACACAGTTGAGTGCCTTAATTCCTTAAGCGCAAACTTCACAGCAATAAATCTTTGCCACGCGGGGAATTCATTGCAATTAAGTTTCGCTTATCTGGGACTTTAGTCAATAGGCTCTTACTGTCTGAATAAAAGGAAGTCGTCTACTGCAGCCCCGGAAGCAAATTAAAACGATATTATCCTAGCAAGACAAATAGATAATAAGGTTTTGCAATATACTGTCGGACGTCTGTATTCTGATAGTTTCCTTGGCTTAAATTTATCTTTAAGTTGATAACCAATCCTAAACAAAGCAAAAATATTTTTGATAATGAGTTTACCATACAATAAAATTTAAATATACGTCTTTTTTTCTACTTTTGTGGAAACAGCAAATTTTCCTATACATGATCCTTCAACTTTCTTGCTTTGTCCGTAGTAATCCAATTTTTCAGAAATTTCACGAAACAGAGGAAATTGTTGAAGGCATTGAACTATTGCATGGTATAATGACATTTTAATTGTAATTATTAACTTAGGTATGAAATTTTACAAACTTTTACAACTTTACAAATTTTTACAACCAAGTTTAGATATGATGAGGGACTGAATATATGAAGATATCATAATTATTATTTGTAGAAATGAGAGCAGATTCGGTCAATATACTTGTAATTAAGATGTGAATGCCCACAAAGAATCATAAAGAGACGAAAGTAGAGTATGTTTGCGAACAGTTAGAAGAAATAATTGCGAATTTATCCGGAAGAAAACACCTCATATTGATCGCGGATTAAAATGCAATGGTAGACAAAGAGAGAGGCTGGAGTATGATAGGAGAGCTGAGTTTAAGGGAAAGAATGAACGCGGGGAGTAAATTGTAGAGTTTAGCAGGAGAAATATTTTGATTATAACTAAAACTTTGCTTAAACGCCGCAGCAGACATGCATGGAACATGCCGGAAGATAACCGAGATATCAGTAAAATATATTTTGAAAATTCATCAATTTAGAAATAGCATCATCAACTCACTAACAGTTTCGCGAGAGTAAATAATAATTCAGTTCACGATTTGGTGCTTGTCAAGTGTAATGCTACATTTAAGAGAATGAGAAATGTAAGAAGTACAAGAATATTGAATTCAGAAGACTTAAATGGGGCGAAAAGGAGGTAGTGGATAAAATCTGAGCGATAATAAGGGGTGGAAACAGCCGCAGTAGGATGACAATAACGAGTTGTAAAGAAAACTGTGAACGGCACAATAGAAACAGTAAATATTAAAATGGTGAGAAAGCCATGGATCAGAGAGGAAATGAATCGGAAGATGAAAATGGAAGAACGTCAACAAACAACGACGAAGAAAAGTGCAACGAGATCACAATTAACAGAAGTGAGAAACTAATAGGCCAAAGGAAATACTGGAGAGCGCATTACGAGAACATAAATGGTTGTAGAGAGAGGATGAAATGGGCGCCCTATACAGGAAGGAACAATAATTGGCAGAAAGTAAAAAATAGAATTCCGTTTACACTATTAGAGATTACCGAATAGTAATTAATCGTTACTTTGATACGCATTACTCACTCGCACTTGAACAATGAGCGTTGAATCTGAGAAATACTCGTTACTTCCATGTTTTAGGTACTCCCAAATATAGGTGTAACGATTTCTAACTTAATGGGTGTACCTATTGAAGAATTGTAATCGGGAATTGTTTCATCAATCCACTTATAGTTGCATCAACTCATAAAACTGTAAATGACAGATAACATTGATGTATGTTACCCGAAAAAAAAGAACGAATACTTATTAACTACGCTGAAGCGACGCGTACGTAAAGGTGAAGGGACGAATAAAAACGATTACCAAAAGGCCCATTACTATTATCTCCCAAAAAATAAAGCCCGTCACTTTTACAAGAACATAAAGATAGCATACCATTTTAGGGGTACCATCTAGATAATTTGACGTGCCATGGTATGTTTAATGAATGAAAGTTAGCCGAATGGAAATACTAAACGGAGAGACTTTATAATAAATACGGGAGAGAATGGTGGATAAGGGAACGCGATTTATTTTAATTTTAGAAATAAATTTCGCGCGGTTCCCCACGGTAAGCTAATTTATAAATTGAAGCTCGGCGGTACGAATGAGAGCCCAAAAAATTGAATGAAAAATTCTGACACAACGGAAAAAAATAGGGCTGTCCCTCACAGTCCTAGTTCTGATTGCGTGCGAGTGACCTCCGGTGTACATGTATCTTGAGGGAATGACAATCGAGCCCTTGCTTTCTGTATTTTTTGTAAACGATTTTAACCACGAAGTGAATAGTAAGATTGGGATGACACAATAATTAACCGGGAGATATCTGGGGATGACGATCAATTAACACTGTCAAAGAATGTCGATGGTATGTCACAGAAATATTTCTAGAATTGGATTAGGAAACATTAAAACAGAGACGATTTAAATTTAGCCTGAACTAATTTTTAAAAATTCAGAGCCGTTTGATTCAGTACGGGGGTCTCGACAACATGGATTCCATAACTAGAACACTCAAGGACTACTTCTGCTTCCTGGAAATACAGGAAATCTCTACGATTATATTTAGTCAGCATTAATGCCACTTGTCACTGGCAACGTCTTTGAAATAAACTGTTTCACTTATATGCGTGCACTTTATACTGATATCATAAGTTCCATTGGCCCTTCCCGCCCGGCAGATCAGGGCTGCAATAATATTTAACGTATTGCACGTTAAAACACTACTTTCGTTTTTCAAGCTTCTAATTTTACCCTGTCCTTCTCCTCGGGGTGATCCCTATCGCAGTCAGCGAGCCGAGCATCACTCCTAGGGGGAGGACCTCAATGTGCACCACTGTAGCTATATTAATATTTTTATTCATTAATTTATCAAATTCTTTTATTAATATTCCCCTTCATGCTCTCCAGTTCCGCATAACGCCTCTTAGTATGGAGGCGGTCACTTATTTAAATGATTGCTTCTCATTTTTCTACCATTCCTTTTGATATACCTGGAGACTTTTGTAGTCGGTCATATTAAGACTTTTTATGGTGAAAGTCGTCGTTAACATGAATATATGCATGCGCCAGCATAATCGCCCTTTCCGGAGATTTTAAATGAATGTTTTTTTCCCTTTCTTTCATCCCTTCACCCCGTAAACAACTTCTGAGACTCGACCCATTCCTTCCGCGAAAAAAATATTAATGTTTTAACCCCATGTGCCGAATGAGTAATTACAGAAACTATATGATGAGAAAGTTCACAATATTTTACCTAAAACGATCATTTTTATTCTAATACCAACTCCTATGTCGATGAGGTATGGGATAAAGAAATATGACGCAAACGTTATTTCCATAATGCCAAGCAAATGACATAAGAACATTTGCATTGGAAACATTACCGCCATTCGATGCACTTGAGTTTGCCTCTAAAAGTTTATCAAATAAATTTATTCGCCTATATTTTCGGTTGATTGCTCTTGGAAAGTCATCCCACATAGAACCAAAACATAGATATTCGGCCCGAAAATATTTTCCCACAAATATTTCAATTTTCAAAACAGGGCATGCGCGTATTCTCCCATCAGTCAATAATGAATCAAAGTAACACCTGGATAATTAGTATGATGTCAAGAATACAATACCTCATACAATTTAATGTCTTTTACAATTCACAATTATTCTGACGGAATAAAAAATCATTTCCAGGGCTAGGAATGAAGACATACGTGACGAAGTGGGAATTTAACCAATCGGAAGTTTAACCAAAATCAATGCATATTAATTTAAAAGAATTTACAATGGTACTCTTTAAACATTGGATAGCGACCAGAACAACCCTCTCGTTCCGATTTTTATAGCTACTTGCTACGAATCATTACTCAGTCTGGGTTTACTACCTCTGTCATTAGCACACTGAAAACCCTGCACATTGAGTTCTAGCTGTCCCATTTCTTCGGAAAAATGAGTTAGTTGATATATAACACGCGCTCATAATTCAGTTTATGCATTTAAATTCAGCTTGATAATAATTTTATCTGCTCTTTTTAAGAGACTTAATATAATAATCTCCAGTAGAACCAGTTTTGTATAAACAAGGACAAAACCCTATAAATTTATAACGCATAGTCAGAATTATGTAATTTCAAATATTAATTTTTCGTGAATTTACATTTCATGTTTAATTTTTATCGAAAAATGATTCGAAGGGAGTATTTTCCATTATTTCACTCACCACTAATAAAAAAAAACCTATAAAGTCTGCCTAGAGAGTTTAATATGAAGTTTTCTGGCCGATGACACATGGGCAACGAAATAGGAAATTTATACAACGACACGTATTTTTTGCACCATCTCACTCATTACATCAAAATAAGAACGAAACTAGAATTGAATGATTGCGTAAAAATATGCGATTTACTTTTTTTGATTTTTGATGGGAACATGTCACAAAATGCAAATTAACTACGAAATATCCAGCGTCCCCGAGTGCTAGCGCAAACTTGGAAACGAAATTAGATTTTGAAGGTAAATCCCAAAAATTTGGGCCTATGTCAGGTAACACGTCGAATATTTAATTACGCATTTGAAACATTTACATTTTAAAATATAACTGGCTCGTCAATCTTACGGCAGTGCCGAATTATATTGGCGTTTTTTTAACGTAACACGGAATATTCACGTACTTATGCTATAGTTATAACGAATAACATGCACGGAATTTGAAATAAAATTATCAAAGGTTATTTTTGCGAACAGATTTTTTTCTAGAATCACCATCCATCACAAAATTGTAACTAATAAGATTTTTGAATGGATATCATCGATTTAAAACTATTTCGAGAAAAACACCAGTTGGACACTTAAATTCGGTATTTACGATATATTCCTATTCCAGGGTAAAATTGTTCATTTTTACGGTTCTACTTTCAATTTAATACCCCATCATTAAGTCAACAGTTATGACAAAGATATTTAATCTCAAAATACATCCCATTTATTATATATGTCTAGTACATTGTAACTACTATGGTATAAGTTTCTATTTTGATGTTGAGGAGCCAACATTGTATTATGACCTAACGAAATATAAGGAAAAATAAATCTATCATAGGAGAATTCAACAATACATCTGAACTACTTTTTTCAAAAACATGATATAAAACAAAGGTACATCTGAAAAAATGGAAAACAGAGCAGTTTTAACGTGGAAAAAGGACGCATAATTAATGAGCGCAAAATTTTATATCCCCTTGAAGAACTCCAGAAAAAACAAAGACGAGACGTACATGGTTCGTCCGGAAAATAAGTGTACTGAGCTCAGGAAAAAAAATTTATTACACTTTTACATATCTTAAGCTAATATTCCTCAAAATAGGACCCTTGTGAGTCGATACACTTGTTCCAGCGGCGTTCCCATTCCTGGAACGCTCCCGCGAAGGCATCATCGGGAACCTCTCGAAGACACGTCGTCACGGCCTCTTTGACGGCGTCCAAAGTCCCGTATCGCGTTCCTTTCAAACTCCTCTTTATCTTCGGGAACAGAAAGAAGTCCGGTGGTGCCAAGTCCGGGCTGTAGGGCGGGTGCGGCAGCGTTGCCACGCCGTGCTTGGCCAAGAAGTCCGACACGACAAGCGTGTGTCAAGTGTGAGACGGCGCATTGTCGTGATGCAGCCGCCAGATGTTTATGATCGCTGGCCGGACGCGGGCGACTCGTTTTCGAAGCCTGTCGAGCACTTGGACGTAAAATGCAGCATTTACAGTTTGTCGTTCAGGTACAAATTCGTAGTGGACGACTCCCCTTTTGTCAAAAAAGACAATGAGCATCGCCTTGATCCGAGATTTGCTCATGCGAGCTTTCTTTTGACGGGGTGATGATGGGGTGTGCCACTCCGCACTTTGTCTCTTCGACTCCGGGTCGTACTCAAAGATCCACGTCTCGTCACCCGAAACAACGTTCTCTAAAACATGTGGATCATTTTTGCAGTGATCCGCAAGTTGTGTCGCGATTTCCAAACGATTGAGTCTTTGATCATCACTGAGCACTTTCGGCACCAACTTTGCACAAATTTTTCGCATCTGTAATTGGTGCCTAATAATCTCGCGCACTATTGTTTTTGGCACATTGCACTGCTCTGCTATCATCCGAACACTAAGACGACGATCAGAGTTCAGTACATCGCGAACTTTTCGCACATTTTCGTCGGTGAGTGTCGTTGATGGGCGTCCAGGCCGTGGTTCGTCGTCGACCTCTTCTCTGCCCTCCACGAACATCTTGTGCCACCGAAAGATCATGTTTCTGGACATGGCTGACTCCCCGTAAGCCTGGTTAATCATACCGACAGTTTCGGTAGACGATTTCCCAAGCTTTACCGCAAATTTGATGGAATAACGCTGCTCCAAAAACTTCGGCATCGCGTTCCGTGACGTGGGTCGAGCGTGGAGGTTCGCGTTAACAGAGCTCCTCACTACACCACAGCTCAGAGCCGACTGCCTTTTTCAGCGTCGCTTGCCAACATACCCCCCTCCAATCGCAGCCCGTCAGAGCGGTGCTGGGCGCGCCTGGAGCGGCGGGAAAAAATCAGTACACTTATTTTCCGGACGAACCCTGTATATACCTCTATAATGTACCAAGCCACGAGGAATAGTAAGTTGGCTCATGACACGTACACGCAATAAAATATTTATGAGATGTAGCATGCTAAGCAAGGGTTACCTGTTGGAGTCACGAAATACGATAAAACATTTTTGTCGGAGGGCGGAATCGTAAAATGTGCACAACAGAGGAATTCCCATGTTGTGACGCAGGATATTAAGGTAAACAGGATTTAAAAGGATAATTAAAAAAAATAAATATGATACTTTCAAGATCTGAACCGGAAACCTTTCTTTCCAGGTTACAGTTCTACCAACCGATTTAAGTTTCCACAAACAAATACACGCATACACCCATACATACATATTTGGTTTGGTAGGTAATTGTAGAGTTCACCCAGTACTAAGCTAGACGGCTAGCTTGAAATTCACACATCAGGGTAGGGGGGGGCCAGTTCCTTTCCCTGTGCCGGTTATGGTTTCCCAGGAAGATCTGGAAACCTGAAATATCACACAGCTTGGGTGGAGCTGAGGGTGCTCAGAGAGGCTTTCCCGGGAATTGAACCTGGGCCCTTCGGTCAGTAATCCAACGCTCTACCCCTGGATTACCTCGACCCTTATGTATCTGATCTGTAAAATGTATCCTAAACCTTCTATAATTCTTAAATTGGCATTTTCTCTCTCGGATCACACTTACCGCGTAATATAACGGTGACCGAACTAAAGCGTAGTAAGAGCTTTCTCTAAATTTTTATTCAGTCGTCGAATAAAACCTAGTTTTTTAAAAGCTGGCCCATATATTCTTCTATTGAGTACACCATGAATGGTTGGACGTACTCCTGGTACTCTGTAAATCTCTGTGTCATCTGCAAATAATCTAAGACTGATTACTGCTAGCGTGCAATGCTAAGTAAAGTTTGGATATCCGGAAGTCTGATTTAATAAATACCCCAGCGACTTTCATCCCTATCTCTAGCTCTTTTCATGCCTAATTGTATTTTACCATTTCCTCCACCTATACGTTGAACTGCATGTGTGATAATGGACACCCCTATCTTACCCCTCTTCCTAATGCTACCAATACCGGATTTTCATTCCCCGCGTTTACCTTCGCACATTTACATATCGTGGGCTGAATTTTTAAATATCTGACGTGTGTGCAAAAATTCAAGTTTACGTTTTATCATAAATATTTTCATTGAAGCAATTTGAATAAGTAATCGATTTGTTATAAAATATTCGAAAAAAGTTTTTTAAGTCCCATGGCCTAAAATTATTACGAAAAAAGTTTTTTAAGTCCCATGGCCTAAAATTATTACGAAAAAAGTTTTTCAAGTCTTAAGATTTAATTTATAATGAAACAGGTTTTAAACTATGAAGAGCAAAAGTCATTATGGAGTATTTTAAAAAGAAGGATTTGTTTTCGCTGTAACAAATCAACTTCATATTTCGATGTCCATCATCTGTTTGAATTTTGCATTACCGATGAGAAAGTTAGCTCTGCATGTAGTAATAAAATTTGGTGAATAACTACACGGAACAGTTTTGCTGTATTCATTCGTTTTTGCAATTTCATTCCTGGAGATTATTTAATAAAAAATTACTGTTAATGCGTTATAGTCGGCTTTAACAGGTGACGCGCTATGCGGTCTTATATTAGGGCTGATCTTATACAAGCTCTTGTCCTGCGTGGCCTTATTGGTACGTTCGTACGTATTTCCTTCCTTATAGTTAATCATTTTTGAAGCAGTCACTTTTGACGGTAAAGGACACGTTCCCAATTGTTACACACCGTGTAACTATCTACCAGGCTGAAATAAATGTTGAGTTCAACGATAAATTTAATTCCTTTGCCATATCAACCCGAGGAAATATCGACCATTTTCTGCTAAAAATCTAGCTTATCCAACAACAATGCTGTTGATAGGATCATCCCAAGAGTACTTTGCGGTCGCCTATAGGTGGTATCGTCGATTTATTATGACACTCTTTATGTTCTCGAGGGCGGTATTTAAGTGCCATCAATGTTTGGCCGATACAAAACAGGCCATAGCTGCACTTGAGCTTGTATATGAATCTTATCCTGTATGTTCACCGTAAAATGATAATTTTTGAATTTTTTAAGGTGTGCTATTTGGGCCACTTGTAGTTCTCATCAGTAAGTCATATTTGAGGAGATTTCTGATTTTATGGCTGGTACCTAAGCGAATGATATTATGGCGTATGTTGTCGAGTTTTGATGCGTTATTTTTATATTTACTTCTACTTTCCGTGCGTAACAAAGAACTGACAGTCAGCGGAAGCCATTACCTTGGTTTGTGATCGACTTCATCAGATGGTTTTTTACTAAGGTGATTGAGGCGAGGTCATACAGGGAAAACACTGTGAAGTAACATCCTGAAGAACATAGACTCCTGTTGAGTGATGCGAAGACGTGAGTATATAAATATTGATCTATGTGTCTCATTTCTGATCAATGAATGGTTCAAACTTCAATCTTTTATCCGTGCAATAAAGACGAGTATATGAATGGATGGCAACCTGGTTTACTATTTACACCGAATTTGATAGATTCCTTCCTCTAATATAAATTCCTCAAGAACTTCATTTTTCTTTCCTTCCCCTTCTTTACCCTTCGACCGCGTCCATCATTAATAGCTTAGGTTGTCCCTAAGGGTTTCAGGAAATATTTTGTTTCAATTCCCCCAAAAATAGATTTACGATGACGGGTGACAATGGAAAACCCACCGGCGCCTTTGTTTGTTGATAGAAATGATTGTTCCACGGGAATCATACCATTTTTAAAACAAAATTAAACTATCTCTTTCTTCTTCTGGAATACATTTTTTTGCGTACATTTTTCTTTGAAACTCTCACAGCTTTGTATGCTGAGATACTCGTGAAAAGCACCAACGTGCCAAAACTGACGCGCAGAACCCCATCGGTCCAAAAAATATTCCGGTGAACTTTTTTTATTGGCCGATGTGGCGTGTTCAGTACTTTCCGTAGGCTGATGTACAAATCTTGTAGACTTGTATTTCTTCAGAACGGTAGTAGTTTATGCACTCTTAATTTTACGCGTTGGAAATATTTGGCGTCCATTATGGGGTGAAGTGAGGTTATACATTTGTTCATTATGAATTATTATAAATGAATCGCTGATCTTCTTGCTGGACGGATAATGAGAAAAGTCTGTCTCACCTTGTATGTTGGCGGTGGAAAAGGTAATTGGAACATACAGAAGAGGAGAAAGTCTTTAATGGTATCATTTTGAAGAATTTACTGATATTTCGTTTCACTTGTTCGCTGGCATAATGAAGAGGCTATCATACCTATGGAGTTGGTTAATTGCTTTTATCTCTTTAAGAGAGATTATAATTTTGTTGGGAGCTTGTTATAAGTAGCATGTGTTTCACTTCCTCTGGTTTAAGTATCCGTATTGAACTTGTGAATGGCATTGTCTACCCCTCTAACAATTTCTTAATTAACAACTCGGTTTGTTACCATTACTTAGTTCGGTACCTCAGCTTCGGTATTCTCATGGTGGAACACTGCAAAACAATTTTTTCACATCTCTGAATTTGAATGCTGATGGTTGTATTACTTCTCCAATTTTTAAACCTTTGTAAGTGAATGAGGTGGTAAAAGTAATATTCTTTACAGTTTCAATAATTTACGGGGTCATGGGTATTCTTACATGAGGACGGTAGACTTGGGAGGGGCAGCGATCGCGGGCACATCTTGCATTGTGATGTCCGTTTCCCGCCATCGTTTCAGAAAGTATTACTTTCTTCCGTCAGACTGCCTTGCTTTGTCTTTATAATCACGAATCCACGTGTTTCCTGTCATTCAATTACCATGTAATTGTAATGTAATGAAATAATTGACTTTGTAATTCCACACACTTTGTGTGGAATTGTGGAAGTGTGTGGAATTACAAAGTCAATTATTTCATTACATTTCAATATGTTATGCAAATTCCACAAAGTTACGCCTGAGACAACAAACCATGTAATTGGTATTGAAAGTCTTCCTATCGTAGTATTCACTTTAGAGGAGTCTAATTAATAATTCGTTTGGGTGGCAAACAGTTCAGAAGAGAAAAAAGAATTAAGGGCATAGGAACAGAACTCTGCAGAGATATCTTTCGCAACTGCCATGGTACGTAGAGAAGAAAGTAGACAGGAAGTGCCACTTGTTAAGGATATAAAAGCGATTACTCAGAGCGGGAAAAGAGAATGCTGAGAGGTATGTTGAAGGATAACATGTCTGTTACTCCTAAACACTCCATGGCAAGCCTTACATTAGCTGCCAAGGGTAAAGAGACAAAGTAATAACATACACATTCGCAAGGAGTTACTTCAATGACTTTTATCCCTCCCATCAATCAATTTTAAAGGTCAAGAAGAATATACCAGAGTAGTGAAATTATTAAAGAGCAGAAATTTGAGGCTCAGCTGCTGCAGATTAGTTCTGTTATTACCTTAAGATTAGGCAGTTATTCTCTATAGTTTTTAACTAAAAACATGGACGCTTTTAATTTTTTATCTAAATAAGTGCCATTAATATTTTGAATACAGGAAAACCCCATTATTATAAACGGGAATTTGTTGGTATTACAGGACATTCTTCGTGATTTAAAGAAATACTCTACATAATTCTTCGGTTTCACATCTAAAATTCTAAAACAGGTCACGTTGGGCTAACGAATGTAATACACCAGTCAACAAAACATAGTAATAAGTTCAGATATTCATTAATTAATGACTAATTTCATATTAAAATCAACAACTTTACTTCAACAACTCTCACTTAAATCTCACTTTAAATCAACAACTTTATAACATGCTTCTCATTCCGTTATGCCATAATTCAAGTTTTGATACCAAATTGAAATGTTGGCCTTTGCCATAATATGGCAAAATTCAGACAGGTCAATCGAGAAAATTTATTTAAACTTAGCCCATGAAATCATTCTTAGTCTTTATCTACGTGTGTACTGAATTAGCATATAAGCATCAGCGACGGACGGATGCTTCTCGCGCCGCTAGTAGAGAGACGCATGGACCCTTATCTGTGCCAGCTTTATCCACGGAACGACTTCGTTCGTGAATGCTGAGATAAATCTGGGTGGGTGAAACTAGGTCATTTTCTGGGCTATAGTGAGAGTTACTGTTCACAATTTCTCTGGAGGTGAAGTCACCACATAGGGGTTGACTCGGAATGAATGCCTTTGAGCGTTAATTTTAAAATCAACAGCTCGAAGCTTTCATTTGAGAAATTATAAATTCAACAAACATTCCTGCACTTGCAATAACTGGTTGCTTTGCATCGATTAGGATTATACTCATTATTGTTTTACCCTTTCAACCTTTAATTAACCAGTCTGATGCGATGATATTCAATTTGACATATATACACTTCCAAAAAACGAATTTTTCACTAAACTTTCTCCAAATAAAATATAAAGCTGAAAGTTTTGAATACTCTAATTCAGTCAGAATAGGTCAAATACATAATTTATTTTGAAAGATTACCCTCGGGCACGAAGTTTTTTTGGCACAATCAGCAGTAAAGCTACCGGTAGGGTTGCTTTCAGGGTAAGATAGGTACTTCGAAGGTCATATTTACACCTTGACAAGTTTTCTCTAGCATTTATCCATTCAAGTAAATTTTAAGCTATCTATTATGATATATTTGTGCACTAAGTAACATGTCCTTTTCCTGTGACTTAAAATCACGTCGTCCACTGATGCCAAGTTTGAGAAAAGAAATAAGGGTCTCGTTCAACAGGTTATTTTTGATGGGATTATGGCTGGAAAGCATCCAACACTATTTCAGCAATTGCCAGGCTTGAGTACACTCCAAAAAATATAGTCACCGAAGAGAAAATGGGATGATTTTAACGGGTATCAATTAAAATTGTCGATTTGAGTCCATTAGTGCAAAATCCGTCGTAGACAACAGAAAATTTCGCCTTTGGTCGAAGTACCAGTAGCGTGGAGACTATAGGATTAGAATAACATCGGCGAGAATTCTCCCATTTATATCAACACTGACTGAATATCATCAACTTTGGATTAAGCATTAGATCTCCGGCAAAAAATAAAGAATCTCTTAGGGTGTTTCATATATTCATTTTGAATCATCTATACATAACGTTTCCACTCGGAATTGCTGACCACATCCTGATATAAGCTCTATTACTATTTCACTCAAAAGTAACGATTGGAATCGTACATACATTCCCTAAAAAAACTTTTCTCACACACTGTCAACATTTCTTCATTCATAAATATTTGAAAGCGCATGGGAATCATAAAATCAAAGGATTAAAGCGTTATTGTAGTTAGACACAATTATTTGCACCTATACTGCTAAATATAGCAAAGGTTTTTGTGTTAATTCATAAATTAGTTCACCTAACATACCTGTATTTGTTCGAAATCTGTGAAGCACAGGCTTAACATAAATTATCATTTTAAAAACCTTGCGGCAGATCCACTTCCAGTGAAAGTTTGTTACCTTTAAATTTATTTTTATAAACATTTAATAATATCTATAGGTCTGTCCTAAGTTTATCACCAAACGTATCAGATTTACTGCTGCTTAACCGTTTCAATGGGATCGAGATGGTGCGGGGGCTAACGTACTGGCTTCCCACCCTGAGGGCGCGGGTTCAAATCCCGGTGGTGTTTAATAATTTTCAGAGGTATCTCGATCCCTACTTGAGGTGCTTTGTGGAGGGCACTTTGAGTGAGTACGGCGTCTATCGGATGGGGCGTTAAGCTGCGGACCCCTTGGCGCTTTTCGTAAAGAGTAAGCTAATGCCAACGCCGGGTTTCTCTCCACCCTTCACCCTTTCCTGGCCATCACCTATGGCGCAAATGACCTCAATTGTCGGTCGCCTCCCCTAAAAACTACTACTATCGTTTCAATATCCATCCACAAGCAACCAATTATTTTCACTTAAATAGAAATAACCTCCAAATACGTACATTAAGCGATATAAATGTTTTCATCTTCCCTACTAGCATTTTTGAATTTCATAACGAACTTGAACTCACCTGCGTTATCCAAGACAATTTAAAGTTATATTTCTAATTTAGCAGTTTCCACGTTTAAAGAAAAAACTGTATTTGAGCAACACTCTACAATTAAACGCTGAAAACACTAACAACTATAGCAAAAGTTAACATAAAAAGCAAAAATCACAAGCAAAATTACTATTTAAAGATATTGGTTCTAGTTTAATAAATACACTACTAATGGAAGTATTGTCAACGCAAAAATGAAAAGCAATATCTTAAATTGTTATTCTTAGATCAGAGTCGACTTCGTGGTATTCTAAGACTGGAATAAATGAGATTTTCAAAATTACAGTTATTCATTAAGGCAATGAAGATTTCAACATATTATTGCATTTGCCAGACAAAGCTGATTCTGTAGATCGAAATTAAAAGACCACTATTTTGCTGAATGTAGCATCGACGTTAACCATTGAGTCGATATCTCATTACACGAGGTTAACATAAAATAACATCGCAAGTAATTAAAATTTTTGTGAAGACAACATCAAAAGACTCCGCACAAATGAGCTTGACGTGAAAAAAAGCTGTGGAACTTAGGGTGAGAAATGGTGGAACTTTTGAGTGAGGAAAAAAAACTAACCCTTCATAATCCGCTGTGGAAAACTTAGAGAGAGAGAGAGAGAGAGAGGGGGAGAGTGGTGAAATGAAAAACTTCTTTTTTCCCTCCAATTGAGGCCCAGTGGAGCAAAACCTACGCGCTCGAAAGGGCGGACCTAAACACAAAAACGGCACCGCTTCAGCGCATCGCACCCGCTCTCTCCCAGACGCCTGGCTCCCAACTTCCTCCCCAAACACCCCCGCTCCCAAACCCCGCCCATTTTCACTTCGCGAACGTTCGCAGAATCGCCTTGGCCTTGCGAGAAAAGCACCTCCACGTATGATTTAGATCTCTGCGTCAGGGGAAGGAGGCAAAAATGGTTCGAGATTCGGGGAAAGCAAAGGGCTAGTAGTCTAGGGATGGGGCGGGATCTGCATTCCCTCTGGTGAGGAGTGGTCGAGGATATGGCTCGAAGAAGGTACGAGGGAGGAGTGGGTGGGTAGGTCACTCGGGGGACCCTCGCCAAAATCGATGTCCATTTTGTGGTGGGGAGGAGGCGGCAGAGAGGGTCGTCGGTTGCGGTCGGCATTGAGGAGGGAAGGGGAGGGACGGGGGTTGGAATAGAGTCGGCGAGGGCGGCCGTTTTTATGACATGCCGAAAAGCCAGAGAGGATCTGGTTTTGCGTGTATACCACCGTAGGGCACGGACGGCCCCGCACGTATGTGTGTTTGTGGGTGTATGTTCCGACCGTGTTTCACAGCTGCACTCCGCTCCATTCTGTTTACGCTTATGATATTCTCATGGGGCATTATGTGGGAGAATTATTTGTGCGTATATGACCGGGTTTATGAGATGGTGGTACGAGGCATCACATTCATCAAGCGAGAAGGCACTTCATCATCAAACCTTGTCACATGCAATGATAATGCTTTTTACAATCGAAAAATGTTCATTGTTTTTTCGTTTTTGCAAATGTCAGTCGTTGTACACCGGACATGAAGTTGAGAAATGGGTAAGGGCTCTTGAGAGAAAGTTTTTTTACGGAAGCAAAAAAAAATTTAAGAGGGCAGTTTCTAAGAAAATCATGTAAAATATGTCAGAATTTATCGCCGCACGATTTCATTTCACAAGCCATTGGCGCGCTACATGTAAAAAAATGCAAAGTGATTTTAATAAAAAAATCATGGTGTTAATTAATATGTCTTTTATAACACGGATGAATTACGGGAGAAATATAGATAAAATAATTTTTAACTTATCTTTTTGTACAAAAACTCTTCGATTCTTTCGTTACTCACTTTCCACCTTACCTCAGACAATATGGTGCGTTAAATCCCATTTTCGTGCATCTATCTTTCAGCATCTCACGTTCACATCGACCTATTAAATTCCTTATGGTTTTCCTTTCGGAGCTCACGCGAGGGTAATTCCTTTCCGTAACTCGACCGGGAGCATGGTTTTTGTCGGACGTATGTGGAAATCTAATCTGCTTTGCCACCAGCACGCCGTTTTTGCAGTCGGTGGACACGCAGCGTGTTAACTCAGGTGTCTCACATCCTCAGCAAATGACTCGGAGCGGAACGCGGGAAATGCGATCGTGCGTCCCACTTAAACAAAGGTTCTCCGCGAGGGGGCAGCTCCGCCAATCCTTCCCGCCCAGCGTGGAAGGCAAAAGCAATTCTGGAGGAATTCCCGAGAGAAGAACTAACTTCCTCCTTCTTCCTTCACTCTCTTCCCAGCCCCCTCTCGTCTTCCTTCCTCAGCGAAGACTTTTGCTTGAAAAAGGGAAAGAGCATCGCCGTCGCCATTACTTCGCAATCCAAAGAAAATAGACTTATAACCTACACCATACAACCATAGCTGCTGTCTTACCCGATTGGTCTTGGTTTTCTTTAGGAAGTGGAATCTCGTGAATGTTAATTAGGTTTTGGTCCTCTTATTCCAAAGCTCTGAGAGTGGATTCTATAAGACCATCATTGCTTGAGGTTAAATACCAAACAGAATATAGATTTAGAATAAAATTTTTTCAAATTTCGAAGAAACGTTGATTAAAAAAAATAATCAAATCAGAAAACCTTTTTTAATGAGTTGTGATAAAAGTTAAGGAATCAATCCACATGCATACACAAACGAAATAATACCTCAACATCCCCATACATTAAACTGAGGGAAAGAGAGATTATATTAATGTTCCCTCCAATGCATAATTCACAGCATCGCGGTTATTCTGGACCCAAAATCCAATTAGCCGATTCCAATGAAAATCGACCCAGGGGTGGTGATGTGGAAAGAAAGGACCATAGCAACATGGAGATTTTGTAATTAAGGCCGTTGAGTTTCTTTATCATTTTAGTTCACCATGCGATACTTACTCTCTGCCTGAAAACTAAAAGAATGTTACTATCACAAACCTATCGCACGACTAGTTAGAGTAAGTCTTGTAAAAATGTATTCTTTATAGAATCATATACGTATATATGTTTGAAATAGAACGCTCTTCGGCGACGCACAAATATATAGAAACACTGATAGAGATTTTTTATGCATGGAAAAATAGAGAAAGGACACATTTGTACTCTCGCCGTTTCGACGGTACGGCCGTCATCATAAGAATGGCGTTCTCGGGGGAAGAGCGGAAAGGACATGCGCGGGGGAGGGGTGAGGGAAGGAGTGGTAAGGGACCAATAGGAAATGAACAAGGGGTGGGAGGGGATATGTAGGTAGCAATTGGATGGATTCAGTGCGCTTGATTCAGGCCGGGAGGTTTAAATGAGTGGAGCACCCAGAAATGCGCCATCTCGCGGGTTCTCACTACGCGGGTATGCCACTTGCAGATTTGGGAAGTGTTTCAATAACCAAAACAGGGAAGCAGTCATTGAAAGATGGGCCATGGGAAGCAGTGTGTGTAGGGATGAGATAAATAAGGAAGGTGGAAGATTTGGTGGAATAGTGGTGGCTGTTCGTGTGGAGGGAAAGGGTGGTAGTGCATCGACCCATGTAGAAGGCAGGGCAGAAGTTACAGGAGAGGCGGTATACAGGTAAGAGTACAATGTTTTTTGGGATGCAAGTGACGTCGGGTTGGAATGGGTAGGAAGGAGGGTGGTGGGTCTTAAAAGATGGCAGCATTTGCAATGTGGGCGGTTCCATGGTGAGGACAAGGGCGGAGAAGAGACAGGGCTGCCCGCAGGTGGTTTTGTCAACTTGGAGATATCTCGCAAGTTCGACGGGCCATTTAAACGAAATGGAGGGACGATGTGGAAATTAAAGTGATGTGGACTGACTGCTATTAATAATTGGTAAGAGTTCACGGATTATATGTATGTTATATTTATGGGTTTCGGAGAATAAAATAGTGATTAGGTCAGGGCATTTTGGGTGGTTTCGTTTGTGGAGAGGAGTGTATTGGCTAGACGGTTTGAGAATTTTACTATTCAGAAGTCTCCTGCGTATCCGCAGAGATTGAGGCCACGGATTGAGAAAGGGATGCAGCGTTTTGTTTGTGATAGGTGGCAGCTCTTGAAATGAAAGTATTGTAGGCAGTTGATCGGTTTAATGTGGACTTAAATTGTGGTTGTTAAATTTATTTTTGAATTGGCGTTAAATTTATTCTTCTGGAGGTGAATGTCGATATCTAGGAAAGTAATATTCGAATCGGATATAGATGAAGTGAAAGATACCGAGAAGGAGTAGTTGAGGAAGGAAATGAAGGAGGATAAAGTTTCGCGTCCGTGGGACCAAAGGAGGAAAATATCATCAATATAGCGAGCCCAGAAGAGTGGTTTAAGGGTTTGTTGGTAATGAAAAGTATGTTCAAGTTTTCCCTTTAAATGATTGGCGTGTGCACGGGCCATACGCGCGCCCATCAAAGTTTATAAATAAATTTTCTCGTTAAATTTGAAAGCATTTTTGGTGAGAACGAGTTGGGTCAGTTCGATGAAGATATCTGTGGACGGGGTGAACAGTGAGGCTCGTAGAGAGAATTAATATTTCAGGGATTCTATGCCTGTTGGAACCGTTAACGCTTAAAGGATTAGGAAACCATGGATCACGGATGAGATGAATACAGAGATGGATGAGCGGAGAAAATGGAAGAATGTAAATACAGAGTTAGGCAAAATGAAGTACAAAGAATTAAACAATAAATTGAGGCGGGCAACAAATAAAGCAAAAGAAGGGGATGGTGGAAGACCCAGTGTGAGGATATGGAATGTTTGCAGAGAAGGGGTGAAATTGGTGCGCTGTACAGGAAAGTTAAATCTTTATCGGGAAGTAAGAAAGGAAGGTAGAAAGATAGCAGTTAGAGATAAGGCGAGTAAGAAAATAGTCGACGCAGGAAAGATCCAAAAGAGATGGAAGGAATATGTAGAAGAACTGTATAGTAAAGAACTTAGACCAATAAAGTTAGACATAGAAAAGGAACAAGACGTAGAGGAAGATAGCTTAGGCCCAGGCATACTCGACGATGAGATAGGAAGGGCATTAAGGGAGATAAAACTAAATAAGGCCGTGGGGGTGGAAAACACTCCCGCTGAACTATTAAAATGTTTAGGAACATTTGGGAGGTAGAGGCTATATGGACTGATTCGTAGTATCTATGAGGAAGGAATCTGGCCGGAAGACTTTGTGAGATCAGTTTTAGTTCCTATTCCGAAAATGGTAAAGGCTACATCATGCGAGGACTACAGGACGATAAGTTTGATATCCCACGCAGCTAAAGTTGTTCTCAGGATCCTAAACAAAAGGATAGAGAGTAGGGCAAATGATAACTTAGGGGATGATCAGTTTGGGTTTAGGTAAGCGTGATGCCATTGCAGTAATGAGATTATTAATCGAGAGGAATATAGAACACAACCAGGAGGTATTTCCCTGTTTCGTAGATTTCAAAAAAGCGTTTGACAGAGTGAATTGGGAAAAACTAATGAGTATATTGCAGAAAATAGGAATAGATTGGAGGGAAAGGAGGCTAATCCGCAACCTGTACATGTCTCAGACTGCTCAGGTGCGGGTGGGAAACGGGGAGTCCGGATGGGCAGTGTTAGGAAGGGGTGTACGGTCGGGTTGCCCATTATCACCGTTGCTGTTCAACCTGTATGCAGAGGAAATGATTAAAGAGGCATGGGATGAACTGGAGGTAGGAATGAAAGTGGGCGGGCAATTCGTAAAATCAGTTAGGTTCGCTGATGACCAAGCTTTAGTTTGTCAGTCAGCCAAGGGGTTGCAACGGGTATGGGATGAAAATCAATTTTAATAAAACAAAGGTAATGCGATTTTCTAGAAAGAAACAGGCTAAGCTAAACATTAAAATAGGAGGGCAAAAACTAAAGCAGGTAGAACAGTTTACGTATCTGGGAAGTGTTTTGGACCAACACGGTCAACGTAGTAGGGACGTAAGGAGAAGAATTGCGCTAGGCAAGGAGGCTTTCACAAGGAGGCGGGAGCTAATGACAGGTACGTTGAGAAAGGATATTAAGAAAAGACTCGTAAAAACTGTGATATGGAGCGTAGCTATGTACGGTGCGGAAACGTGGTCATTGAAGCAGGAGGATAGACGTAGACTGGAGGCTTTTGAAATGTGGGTGTGGAGAAGAATGGAGAAGGTGAAATGGACAGAGAAGAAAACAAATGTGGAAGTACTTGGTATGTTGGGCGAAGAGAGGGGTTTGTTGGGAGAAATCCTATGGAGGCAGGAAAAGTGGATGAAGGGGGTATTGGCCGGCAGTGGGATGTTGAAGACTTTAATTGAGGGGAGAATGTTAGGCAAGCGAGGAAACGGAAGGAACAGGATAGGGCTGTTGGACGGGATGAAGGGAGGAAGAAAGTACTCAGAGATGAAGAAGGACCTGATATAGAGTAGGATGCTGGATTTTGTGTTTTGCTAGGAGTCACAAAAATGTTTTATTAGTAGCTTTGTCCATCCAAAAACCTACCTTAACCGGTAGATTACCTAATAATAATGCCTTCTTTGTGGGGAATGGAGGGGTTGAGGGATGTAACGTCTATTGTGGCCATTCTCTTGGTCGTGTTGTGAGGAATTGGGATTGAGTATATAAACATAATACACACACACACACACACACACACACACACACACACACACACACACACATATATATATATATATATATATATATATATATATATATATATATACACAAACAATAGAGAATTATTTTGACTAGAATACAACCGAAGAGAATATTTCAGATTTCAGGCATAAAATTGATGGAAATTCACTCTTGAACTTGAATTAATTGGTTTTACGAAAAACAACATTATTTTTCATTATGCTAGGTGGAAAATATCCATCGCAATGGAAAACACATATTGTGAATAATAATAACTATTGTCAAATTTTTTATTACGTTTCACGTCTGAACTGCATATCCGAATAATATGCTTACGAGCTTGAACATGTTCACACAGCACACAATGCAACTCAGAAAATCTTCTCCATTTACTTTGCCCAGGACCTGAAGAATTACAGACTACTTAAAAAAAATATTTAGATGATAATAGCCACCTCAATAAAAATACACTAATTTTAAGAACACCTCAAAGAATTTCACAGCTTTTCGAAATTTTGGATGGGATGCACTCGTAATAGACATCAAATGAAAGAGCTATGAATTGCTGCCTTGCAAATGACGATAGAATGGATGACTCATATGAATAAATAGATCTATGGGAGTAGAGCAATGGATGTGAAAGAAAGGATCAGGAATGGGTAAAAGTGAGACAGCCAATTAAATAAATATTATATGCTTCAGAAACAGAAAAGCACGCACGAAACAATTTATAAATGCGATAGAGACGAAAGGAGTATGTATGAATGGGATTATGAAAAAGAATCAATAAAAGGGTTGCAAATACGACAAGTAGGGTCACATTATAATGGCACTAGATATATTGTATTTAAAATGTCTGAATTTTAATACCTTCTTTTTGCGCTCATATATTTAGTCTATAACTGGCGAAAAGTGTACAATAATTGACTCTCGATGGTAACATTAGCAGCACAATTTTGTTTTGAGCCATTTACGACTTCGAGGGATTCTGGTGCATGATTGTGATCCATCCCATCAGAAACGAATGTTTCGTTATTTACAAAGATTGGCGCATTCCGGAGTAGTGACTGATATTGACTCCGTACCGTCCGTCTCGAAGGCGATCACGGAAACTGTAGATCCGCAGGCATGAAAAATCCGAGGATTTTTGTTTCCTGAAACCTTCGGGCGCCACCAGTCCCCTATGCGCGAGGGGTGACGGGCAATTCCGTTGGGAAATTTTCTCTTTTAGTGTTCCCAACAAAATGGAAGACTCATTCCTAATTTTGCATCACATCGTAGATGGGATTGGTTGTGCCCCTCCTCCTGGGAGGAGGAGATCGGGGCAAGAAATCATGGACGGAAAATTTGAAGGCCGGTATAATCTCATAAATAGGATTACAGGAAATGCAATACCCACTAAGTTAATCTGTAATGTAAAAAACGCCATGTAATGCAATGTAATTTAAAAAGATGGAAGTAAAAGTTTTGTTCATCATAGCAGAATAATGGACACATGAAAAATTGAACTTGAACAAAAACGTGATATAACGACATAAAAAAATATTTTTTTCCCTCAATTCATATGAAATTTCCTCAATTGGCTGAACCAGACTTGCCCGGGCTCAATATTTCATCAATTAATCACCTTGTTAGTTCATTGCGATTTTGCACTTTGGTAGAAACGGATAAGTGTGTACTTGACCATCAGTTACCATTATCTAAAACTCTTCATTTACATTTAAATTTTATATTAATAAATTAAATTACATTTTTTTTCAGAATGATCCGTTTCAGTGGTGTGCCAGACAATTTAACATCGAAAAATAGCGTAATATTACAATAAGGCCAGCTTACTACTGAATTATACGCTAAAATCGAACCTACCGTATTATCCCATCATAGATGATACATTTGTTCATAATATTTAGGCAAAATAAAGCTCAAATAGTGTTGGATAAAGATACATTACGAGATAAAGTAAGTAAAGAAAAATTCACACGGAAAATAATTGGAGAGTTTAGTTATATAACCAGCTATGTTCATCAGCTTTGATAAAAGTCTTGAGAGATAAAAACAGTAAGCGGATTAGGGTTGGGACAGTAGACATTATATGAGGAGACACCGCTACTTGTGATAAGTATTAACAGTCTAGACATATGGCTCATCAAAACGACAAAATTAATATTCAGCAGGGCTTTGACATGGATGATAGGAACAGCTCAATATAATCTTAGTAGGAATGGTAATTTGGTATTGCGGAACATTAACGTAAATAAACAGATACGTATGCATAACGATAAGCAGACTAACAATAAAAGAAATCTTCCGAAGAGCAAGTGAAGAGGGAAACCTATGTAGCTTAAAGAAACAGAGGAAACTGACTGAGGACGAAAGTTTGTCGAAAATCGTTGTTGAAGAAATCTTTAAGAGGAATGACTATACACAAAGAAAGCGCAAGGGTTGAGTATGTACTGTCCATCAGGCAGATGGGAACACTCAAACTCATTCCTCAATCTCAAGGAACTATGAAAAAATGCTGAAATGTTTAGGAACTAAAGTGCTATGAGAACTGCTATAAACTGATCCTTGGATAAAATACATACTACGACGATTGATGAGATAATTGGCTAATAAGTAAAATGAGATTTTGATGCGGAATCAGCATTTACGAGTTAGCGGTGTGAAATTTAAAATATTTAGGGATTACACTAGCCCAATCAAAGACGCTTTTTTTAATAAAAATCCTTTTTCACCGCCATGAAAGCAAAAGTTACCACTCGATTTAATTCCCTTAAAGTACGATTGTAAAAGAAAATAAGTTGGCGTAAAGTAATTTAAGTCTAAAAATTACTTTAGAATAACATCAGAAGGAATGCGTTTCAGTGAGTTACGGTTCGGAGACGCATATCAAATTGGTTTTTGCACAATGCTAGACAGAATGATAGGTACAGAAATTATGATGTGCTGTTGTATTTCCACGTTCTCATATATGGCCATGATTATCACTCTTGAAGTAAATAATGATGAAGTAATTATTTAAGTGATTTTTTATCTTGAGAATATGCGTGACACGCTAACTTCTTACCCAATAATCACTGATTCAAAGTAGGCCTGTGAAGACACTGATAAAAACCGCTTTTATGGTCGCTGGGGTATCTGACGCAATGCCAAAATTTGGCATCCCAGTGATACTCGATCTTATCGGGAAGGTAGTGGTAAACGGACCACCAGATGTACGTATTCTTGGGACAAAAAATTTTAGGCATTGGAAATTTGAAATGGGTTTGACATTAGTAGGCAAGCTGGCAATGATTTTGCAGCATCGAGAAGAATTAATTCCATAACTCAATTACCGGATTTTAGCCGCCGATGGCGGGATGAAACATGCTTTTTTATAATTTATAATGACGAATTTTTAATTCTGTTGGCTTTAAATGAGTAAAAAATGCTGAAGTGGAAAAATTAACATATTTCACGATTTCCATAAAATTAAAAATAATTTATTCACTCGATGGATACACCATTCAGGTCTTATTAATAATTAATTCAAAATTTCAATAAATTACAAAATGTTACAAACTTAGGTGAGTGGATGACCAAATAAATGCCAACTTATGACTTTTTGTTCTGCATATTGCCCGAAAATTGAAAAATACAGCGATTATCATAATCGGAATTATTTACGCTTGCGAAATTCAAGCACTCGATAACTTCATTAAATATTCCAGCTTGAATACTAGCCACCATCGTCGAAACAATAAATATGCATTCATAGGGAACAAGAGTGTTCAAAAATAGAGAAATTCTTACTAATTTCCAATTGTAAACAAAATTTTCTTTTTAATATTGTGATTCAATGAAAAGCTAGCTATATAACGGAGGACTTTACAGAGCAATACTTACATAAAAATAATTAAAAACCCTCTTCAAATCTTCAAACAGTTATTTCATTTGAGTACCGATGAACCCGCTTGCTTTCCCTTGCTGAAACAAAGCTTATGACATTTTTCATACAATTTAGTGAATACAGAATCCTATGAATCTAAAGTTTTCATGAATTCCTACATTATCCCCAATATTAAATTATGTGGAGAAAAAAACTTTGCTTGGCTCTATTAAAGTTCCATCAAACGCATTTTTCTTTCCATGTGTTAGCTATTTGCTATTTCTTGCTCGAATAGGGAATGTCTCCAGCAGCATTAGTGGTCCTGATTAAAACACAAAAGGAAATGTAGTTTTTTTATCGTTTTACGGCCACCATAGGCTGCAGATATCTCCTGAAATTTACTTCCGTGGCATTCCTTTTGTTTTTCAACTTTTTCTCACTCGAAAATTTGTACGATAGTAATCCAAACGTTTAAGGGAGGGCTTGACAAAAAACCCAAAATAAATTCGTTAAGTTCATTGAAGATTATTCCCATCACCCAACGTCAGCAAATTCGTTGAAATTGGGTCTTCCGTGGCCTTCCTTTTGTTTTTTGACTGATGCTATTAGCAAGATTATTAGTGAAGATCATCTCCGTCATTCACAACAAACATATTAGGACTATCTATAAATCCTTTAACATGATCTGAACCCTTCTCCCAAGTTGATGACAGCATGATTTCCTGTTTTAGCAGACAAGTCAGTTATGCCGATTGCGTTTTCACATAATTGTCTGACAAGCGAATAATTGGAAAACAGTAGAAAAAGTTACTGATTTTCAGAAAAAATATAGCATGAGATTTAATAATATTTCAGACCTGGTGTTTGGGCTATGATATAGCATATCCAATTATTACCAGCTTCTGTTCCTCCAGTCTGAGCGCCCATCATGAATACTACTTTTTAAATAATATAGGTAATTCCACATTTGTAAATGCACTAAATACATCTTTAATATATTTTGTTCGACGATAATGCTCTGAAGATATTATTATATGTGAAAAGGGATACCTCGCAATAAAAAGAGTAGCTGCTTTGGGTAGTATAAAGGTAAGTAATGAAGGCTTTTCATCATGGAATTACCAGGAAAGTAAATGTGTTAGAACTTAGTGCAAAAATATATTTTGAAGTTTTTTCAGGGGCTGTATAAAATTGTGAATAATTATTTTTTGAGTGTGGTCACACAAAAACATCTTAAAATGGCACACATCTAAACATTTCACGGTTTTAAAGTTTGTTTCCCAGTGTTTTAATCAATTTATCTCGGCAGATTTCTCGTCTGTTTAGGTTAAGTACACGCCTTTCAGTGATTTGCACTCTGAAACGCGAGGTTGTAGTACACTTTTCGGCCATTCAATCCTAAGATTTACACCACTTCACGCGAAACACAATTTCCTTTTGTAAATTACATCTTGTTGGTACTGTACACCCCTCATCAGCCCGTGTAACCAAATGAGAGGGAAACGGCTTTTAATGGGGGTTTCGGAAGCTAGTGCACAGCCAAGATAATAACGGCAAGATTACCCCACTCCGCAGTCCGGCCCTCACTTGGTAGCTTTACGAAGGGCGAAATGCATTGGCCATCGGTTTACACGTAACTTGGCGAGACGAGAGAACCTAACACACACATTAACATAGGTTCACGGGGTTGTCCAGCTGTTTTCCACGTATCACCTTTAGGAATTCAATCCTGTTATATTTTCCACCTAAGCAACTTAAGTAGAATGAAAATCGAAAAATAACCTCAAACAATCGATAAAAGAATTCATATCACCTTTCATTTCCCTTACCGAAGTTATCGTAACTTATATTTAACTACTTTAATGAGCTTTCTGAAGAAGCTACAATTGGCCGTTCGAGAAAATATTGAACAAATCAAATTTTTTTACTTTTTTAACAGACCAAACTTAGCACACATACCCAAAAACTAATTAAAAAACTGAACAAAACCTAAGAAAAGATGCTTCCTTGCAAAAAGTTCGTAAAAAACTAATATGAAAGGACGTCAAGCGTCAATCAATTACGTCTTAGCCTGGGGCGGGATCTTTTGGTGACCCCACAATAGGCTAAACTTATTAGGAATGTGTCAATCATGTGATTTTTCCTACGAAACGGGGTTAATTCAAGCGCCATGCAATAGCATATTCACCATATATTGACAAAATTAGAAATATAAGGTGCCGAATAATGATTAATAATCATTTGTTTTCCTTCCCGCATGTTCGACACACGATGAAAAGGAAACACTAAAAATGGGCTCATAACTGTTCGTCTTCAATGAAGCCATGGCTGCTAATCCAACACCCTTGAACTGCATTCAGGGTACTGTGAAAATTCGTCTGTATATTAAATTATAATCAATGAAGAATATTTCGGCATTCTCCCATAAAATAGTTAAATTTACAATTGCTCATGTAAACATTACCTCATTTAAACATGGCGCCTATTTAAAAATGACCGCTGAAAAAGTTTATTTCGGTAAAATATGACAAAGTATCAGGCGTAACATGATGGAAATCCATGATACTCCTGGGTCACCTGATGGTCACCTCAAAATATTCGCTTTAAGGAAACTAGGCCGTAATAAAAATACTCTAAGTGGAAAAGCACAGTGTCTTCTTTCATCATTTTTTTCAATTATATTTTTTCTCTGAATCATAAGATGGAATGCAATAGAAAATATTTTCTTTCCCTTGAAATTACTTTATATGATTATTAATATTGTAAAGGAGGTAATAGAAATGTTGATGACTGATTTATATGTCGAGTATTACAATGAAATCAAAATTTGAAAGCAAGGCGAAAGGAGACGGAAATCTTTAATCTTAAGCCCACAATTTAAAGACATAAGTGTGACAACTCTATTTCCACTTATGCTAAATGCTGACTAATGCAGGAGAAAAGAAGAAGTCGGCTTTCTGTCTTCGGAGAACAAGTTACCCAGGATTGAAGAAAGAGGATTCGTAAAAAGTGATAAATTTCAAACGACCCTCCTTTTTTGTGGAAGGTCCTCATAGTCACAGTATCGCTATAAAACATCTATATGGGACATAAAAAACATGGGGATACCCGTACGAATTTTTATTACATTTTACCACCTGACAAATTACAACTTTTAATAGATCCTCCTGGGAATTTTCCTGAGAAAGAGCCACTTACTTGGAGTCTTTATGCCTATAAAAAAAAATTAATGATGCACATTTAACTATGTTTTTATTGAAAAAGTACTTGAAACTTGTAAAAAAACAAATTAATCAAAATATCATTGAATAATTCTTAAACATGTTGATCCACGGTCCAGGGTGGTGAACCAAGAAAACATCCGACGCAGTTGAACAGTATACTATTTAATCTTCACATTCCCTCTACAACTAGTATTTTGAAGTCACGAAGAGCAAAAATACGTTTTTCGCTCGAACATATTTCAAGAGTTACTGCTGGTCGTTTAGAGCTATGTAATGTGGACATCAGCTCCAAGTACGACCTTGACACGGCGTGACGGGTACCGAACAACAACGATGATTTACAACGCCTTTAGGCGTGAACAAAGGGAAGTCTCTTGTCGGACTTTTACTCACAAGGGACATTAGAGGTTGCGAGTCGTGGCTATTTGGACCACAGTCAGTCCAAATAGCCACAGCTAATATTTTATTCAATCTGGCAAATGGTAAACACATGATTGTGATAAACAGCGCAGGAAGAATTCTTTGGTATAGACAAAACCTATATTTTAGAAAATGATCAACCTAAGGGAGGATCGTATGAAAAAATGTTGATGCCAAGTTAACTTTGCTCCAGATTGACAGACGAACAACTTGGTTCGATAGGGAATAGAAATATTGATCATGAGTGATCATCTCTAACCGTAAGGATTCTATTTTCTGTAGCATCGGCGGAATAACAAAATGAATAAAGTAGTGCACAAGCCTGGAAGTATCGGAGGAAATATTCAAACTCCAGAGGAAATTATATTTGGTTGAAAAAAGTGAAAGGTGCCCCATGCCCATTAATCGCGACCAAAGGGTAATATCAGAGATTTCATCATCGAGAAAATCGCTAAGAGAAAACAAGTAAAAAACAGTCTGTACTATTCTAATCAGCGAACATACAAGGCTGCCATGTTTAGGTCACGTCTAGGATTGAACCATAACGAAACGGCTCTCTGCTTAGTCAGCAAGGTATTGACAATTCAAACAAATTTTATGTGGTTTCGTACATGCTGTGAATGGCTTAGTGATTCATAGACCGTGAAGAACGTACTTAGAGTAATACGAGTTAAAATCACAAAATATTAATACAATTATTATACTTCATCTACGCACTGTACAATGTGAAATTCGAAAAACACACCCACATCAAAATAAAACAAGTGTTACATAAAATTAATGCCTAACTGCGCTAACAGCTAAAATATGGGCACATCCTTAAAAACCTTGATAAAGGTCCCACTCAGTAGTCCAGGCATTGAAATAAAGACTTTCCTTATGAATGACGTCCACTTGTTTTTTGTAACAATACCTATTGCTACCTCTTGAAAAGGAATGGAATAAACTCTTGGGGGTCTAATCATATCGTACGGATTAAATGCACGCGACGCTTAGACATCAGGGATACTTCGTTTCCATTCAAACAATTTAACACAGGATTATCTTGCTATTTATGCTTAATAACTAAGACCCGTTTACAACGGATTCCCAGGCCTAACAACTGCTTGCTGCGGTGGTCCAAATTCAGATAAAACGTGAAGGGACGGAGAGTTTATTTTCCGTGGCATCCACATTCTTTTATATTTCATTTCAAGCACTCGCTTTGGGAGTTTATTCACAGCGTAAGAAGAAATGAGGCGCTATGCAGGGAACTTTATCTCAATATCGTTTTAGCTAAACGCGAAAAGAGTAAGATTTCGCGTATAAAAAACATGAAATTACGGATTATGTTATGCCATTGGGATAAAATTTTATGTTTCATGAAAGGTAATGCGTTTTATGAAAACATGAAACTATTTACGTGAAAGGGTACATTATTATGAGGACTACAGGCATAGTATATTATGACTTTGGAGTGATTTCAACTTACGTCCTGGAAGATTAAATTTTACGGGGGAACACTTAGGGGATTGCAAGAGCAGTATACACTGATGATACTTTAGTGCACCTCTCCGACATACATGAGTATTTGTTTCGCAAAAACGCTCCCTAGGTCATGATGAAAGGGTTAAAAAGGATATTTAGAAAACTGCATGATAAATGCCAGCGCTACGTTATTACAAGTTATTATCATCTTTCCTCGTCCCCGTTATATATCATTCACTTCATTCCATTATAAAACATCGGGCGATTCATTACATTTGCACCACACCGCAACAAAACTTCTTCTCAACTTCTGGAGAGTTTTAAAATTTACATCCTTTGGGATGAGATAGGATATCATATCCGATCGCGTAACTGGGGGAAATTCGTTAAATATTCTTTGTAGACGTTTGCCATCAAACTTTGTTCCATGCGAGCGACGCATTAAAAGCAGAACGGAACATATAATGAGGGAAGAGACCATTCAGATAGTTCATGAAAACCTCCGCAATGAATGCTTAATATGAGCACACAGAGCCGTTACCCAGAATCGTACCTCGATCCATATTACACTGCGTATAATTATATTTTAAATTTTTTAAGGTCACTCCATGGGAATGATGGGAATTAGGGTCTGATATTGACGAACAGAGAGCCTAAAATTTGGGGACAAAAAATCTCATCCAGATATCATATTTCATGAAGCTTAAAATCTTAATGCGGGATGAAAGATAAAACTGCGACTCTAAACTGGATTTCTAACCCCTAGTACATAGGATATTTACTTTCTTGGCTAATCTATATCCAAAGGATGAGTTCCATTTTTTTCAATTCCTCAACGTGCGGAATATATTTAATCATTGTTAAGGAAGGATGTGAATAAAGGTGACCCGAAAATTACTCAAAATTGTTGTAAAATGTTCCACTTTGCAATTTGTTTACTGGTCATTGATTGAAATAATTTTCAATTCAATACAATAATTTGTAATTTCCAAAAACTCAGTAAAAGGGAGGAATGATAGAAGACGGAAAGTGACGTTATGTTTCGATTTTCTCTCAGAGTAGCTCTCCATTTTCTTTCCATGCGATATGTTTTCGTTACTGGGTCCAATGTTTTCGGCACCCTTCCCCATATCTGAAGTTAACATTCCAAAATGACCGTCAACCTGAAGTGTACTTCCCAAGACAGATGGGTGGATATGGGCAGTATTTTTTTTTGGCTCCAAGAAAGAAATATTTTGGGACTAACATTTTATCACATGGGGATGGCATAAGATGTATGAAATGCGTCATAAAATCATGCTATGAGAGTAAAGTGGTACTTAAGTGGCAATTAGTTTTAAAATATATTATCTATCATCTAAATCTTTCCTCTCTGGATTTTCATGACATTTAGGAAGTAATTTAAGTGCGTCAATTATTTTTGGGACTCATATGTTGCGTATCATTCATGATACACGAATAAAAACCTTACTAAAGTTATCCGGTGTCAAGCAGAGAGATAATCTTGCTTCCTTACTTGCTAAAATTGATCTTCCATTCAAAGTAAAAAACGTCCATTGCAATCAAAATATAATGCAAACTAATAAAGCCCATTTTGAGTGAGCTCTCCCCTCCTTTCATAGAAAATGTTACCGTTGAAATAGGGAAACACACAACAGTCGTGAAGACATATAGTAATTTAATGTCTACACTTATTTTAAATCCACAATAAATGTGCACGTGGTTCATATACTCTTCGATCAAATAAAATAGATTGCAATGCGGCACATGACACCAAGTTAAATTCAGCCATACATGCAAATGTTTAATAGGAAACTAATAAATTTAGATACAATTTTATGCATGCATAAAATTCATTACCACATATATCAAAGACCTTCTAAAAAGTGTAGAATGGCTATGCATAGCGTGTGGTGACAAAAGTTTAAATTATCATCATCTGAGTTAATGCCCAGTTCAGATATTACCAAAGGTTTTCAGGTTCAAACACCCCCTGTTAGACCAAACCGCGTGAGTCACTTTAAAAAAACCGGAAAGGTTTAGAATGTTTCCCTAAATAGTCCCTAAAAATGAAAAAAGGGTAAAAAATTGAGTGAAAATATATATAAAAACATGAAATTGAAGAAATAAAAAAAATTGAAAAAATATTTAAATTATAAATTCAATTTTCATTGAAGTTAAACGAAAATCATGCACAAAACGAAATCAAAAGTAGTATATAATAAATGCTAATAACACGCAGACAATTTTCTGTTCTACGAACACACACTGCGTTCTACTGGGACACCCAAGGACACATTTTCTGCAATATCTGGTGCTATTAAATTGAAATTCCAAGAATAAAAACGAGAAAATAGGAGATTGAGGATTGGAAAATGGATTTTTTTAACCCGAAAGGAAATAAAACCGGAAAAAATCAAATAAGTACTGAAAGCAATTTTTAAATGATAAAAAATGGAAAGAAGATCAATAGAAGAGACGGAAAATCATAAAAATAAGAAATACTTAGCAAAAGCAGCAGTAAAAGAAAAGACGAAGAGAATTAGAAAACCAAAGATGAATGATTTGAACACAGAATGAGCAAAAAATTATAAACAGAGAAACCTAGGTAACCAAACTAAAAGAAAAGCTAAAACCAAAAAACCAAGCTAAAAGAAAAAGAATGCCTTAAAAATACAACTAGCTTATTGAGACATGATAAAATATTGCTATAAGGCCCAGGAAAGTCTAAGGTGTAACTGGATAAGATTAATAATTGATTGAAAGAAATATGGAGGTAATTTATGTTTAAGATAGATATATGATTCCGTCGACGTAACACGGAAGTGTTGAATAATAAATTGGACAGCAACAAATAAAATAGAAACACATAAAAAGATCACTCACGCATTATTTCTTGATCATTTCGACGGAATTCTATCTTCCGATGAAGACGGAGCAGAATTCCGTTGAAATGATCTAGAAATAACGTGTGAGTGATCTTTTTGTGTTTCTATATTGTTTGTTGCCGTCCAGTTTATTACATGTATTTATTTATACTTATATATGAAATTTAATTAAAATGGTACGTGGATGAGAATTGTTTGGATTTACGATAAGGAAGAAATGCGCAAGGGGAATTAAAGCAGAACCGTTTGAATGGATAATAATTATGTAGAAATAATCAAGCACCTCATAGAAAATTGTGAGCTTTACTAAAACTTTTTGAAAAATTTATTAGGTAAAATAGACGACACAATCGGTGATTGCAATCTGTAATTCGTAAATATATGTAAGCAGCCTCAACATAAACTTAAAATGCCATTTTTCCCATTCTGCATACAAGTATTTCCGGATAGCATCGTAGGAACACAATGGTTTCCAAGAATTATTAGGGAAAGATTGTGTAATCAAAATTGCTTACTAAAATAATATCATTAGGATGGTAAGGAAAACACATCATAGCATAACACAGTAGATATTTAGCTGCTACATAAATTTCGACAAGTCGTTCTACAGAGAAAAATGAAGAACGTTGATAGCATTACACAGCATAGGCAGTATTACTCGAGAGCTGTTTATGAATTAGATAAAGCAAGTAAAATAGTGGAGAGATGATCGTAATGGGTTCTAATAAGCTTTGAAATGAGGGAAGAATGTCCGCTATCGCCAAAACCAAATAATTACCCCTCAGCATCCCTGTCTGCCATTTTTAATGTCTCCTTCCCATCTAACAATGGTTTGTTCTGCCACCGTTTCATCCTTCGCCAGAGCATTCGCTCAACTTCCCTTCTCGACTCTCCCCCTGTGAAGAAACCCCCAATGTGATCATTTTTAGATTTTATTCTGCTTCACCTCTTTGGAAATAATTAGTCACTTGGTTACATTTTTGGGGTCCCCTCTTTGCTTAAAAAGCCCGTTTCCCCCAACCGATTCTAACTTCCCCTCCTACACGACTCCTCCTTTCTTTTCAAGGGGATACTTGTGCATGCTTCTCCGTCCCCTTTTTATTTTCTGCCCTTTAATTTTCCTAGCCTTTTTCTTAAACTGAAGTGTTACATTAATGTGATTAATGCGCAGCTGGGTACTTGAAAATATTTTTTGAATAAACTTACGCAGGGAAGAGAGAGATTAAAATAATTTTCTCAAATTTATTACATGAAATCGCATAGTTATTGACAACACCGGCCCCTTAAACTTCGTTAAGTATCTCTGAAGTATTATGTGATCTATTTTTATCCATTTTATTTCATATGATTTGTTGTCGCTCAAAGTTAAAAAAGTCCTTATTTTTGTCACTCTCAATCCAAATTGATAGGCACTTCTTTAACTTTCGAAGAACCCACATAAAACTACTGCTGTATTCTTCCATTTCTCCCCCATTAATCGTGAAATAAGAGATGACACTGATCAATTGATCTCCCAATAGAGAATGGGATCTCTACCCAACGCATATATGTAAATTTATAAATAAATGAATAAATAAATAAATATATATATATATATATATATATATATATATATATATATATATATATATATATATATATATATATATATAAATATATAAATCGCTCTCGTTGAATGCATTCCATGAGAACACATGCATCATATATCAAAACTACAAGAATAGTAAATTAATTCCCTGATTTACCAGAATTGATTCCCTCATATTTAGATTAATTCGCTGAAAGAAAAAAACAAAGTCATGTGCTAGGATAGATTCACCTGAGAAAATATATACCTTATATAATTTTAACTAAAATAAATCTCATCGAGAATTCAGTGAAGAAGGAGAGAATAATTAAGTAAATATATTTTCTTTTAATTTGAATAATGGTCTTGGGAATCTTCTTCAATTAACTATTACCCCTTTAATCTACTAAAATCTCAGATACTTCAATCTTATCATTGCGAATTCGTATTGACACGAGTCAAGTAGTTTTATCCAGGGTAATTGTTCTTTGTTTTTTCTTTTTAACTTAATTTGTAATCTAACAAGGTAATTATGTACCTTGATAACGTAAATTTATCTGCTGCATCCTGGGGTGCAGTTGTTTGTTGATTTATGGCATATGTGTTTGAATGAGTGTGTGCGCTGCTGTGGGTGTAATTTTCCATGTTATTGTTTTGCATGTGGTATTGTTCGTTTTTACGGTTGGTGATCTGACACCCCCCGCCACACGCCCTTGTGGCAGCTTGCGGGGTATTATGTAGATGTAGATGAAAATTTAATTTTCAGGATTGGGATTAATGCCTGCCAGAACTCCGGATACTCAAAATAGTTTCCAAAAATTATTTAAAATAGGATACCTCTGACAAATTCCAAAGAAACTGCGGGAGATGCCGCAACAGTAACTTTTAACGGAGTCATCCGCTAATGTGCATTTTAATGCAACAATTTCAGAGCGTAAAAATCATTCGCCTTGACTGGGACTCGAACCCAGATCCCTCAATATCCGGTCGAGTGCTTTAGCCACTTAAGCTACCGAGGCGTCCTCTTAAACTCTGAAATTTTGGGGCTTTTAAAGGAACTAGATGTTATGACGAAATACCGTACATACAATGTCACATGCATTCGTAGTCGTGCGCGAGGCGCCACTGTCCACGAGGTTAAAAGCCAACTTTAAACACGTATGGTGTTTTCCCTTTGACAAATTCCAAAGAAACTGCGGGAGATGCCGCAACAGTAACTTTTAACGGAGTCATCCGCTAATGTGCATTTTAATGCAACAATTCTAATTCTAATTTTAATTTTAATGCAATCAATTTCTTTGAAATTTGTCAAAGGGAAAACACCATACGTGTTTAAAGTTGGCTTTTAACCTCATGATGACTCCGTTAAAAGTTACTGTTGCGGCATCTCCCGCAGTTTCTGCGGACAACATAAACTGAAATTTTTGCCTTTCCCGATACCCCGGAAATTTCCCGAATGAATGCCCACCTTGGTCACGTTCTGTTCTCCAGACAAAACAACGGCTTATTTTCATTATGCTTTATTATTATTGGGGCTGGGTAGAGTATTTGGTAAAGCGTTGGACTACAAAACGAAGAGTTTAGGGTTCAAAGTCGCGTGACATACAATCTTATTGACTCCATACGTACTAAGGATATAAGTTCTTCTATGAATCATAACTTTTCTAAACCCCTAGAACGCACAAGACAAGGCTTAGAATATGCATAATACTGGTTGAGAGGATTAAACACGCCGTTAGGAGTTCTTCTTCTGTATAAACAAGAGAAGGAGAAAATGCTCTCATCTTCCATATATACCAAAGTGTGTGTATATTTATATGTATTATTATTATTATTAGGTAATCTACCGGTTAGGGTAGGTTTTTGGATGGACACAGCTGCTAAATAAAACATTTTGTGACTCCCAACAAAACACTAAATCCAGCATCCTACTCTATATCAGGTCCCTCTTCAACTCTGAGTACTTTCTTCCTCCCTTCATCCCGTCCAACATCCCCATCCTGTTCCTTCCCTTTCCTCGTTTGTCTAACATTCTCCCCTCAATTAAAGTCTTCAACATCCCAATGCTGGTCAATACCCCCTTCATCCATATTTCCTGCATCCATAGGATTTCTCCCAACAAACCCCTCTCTTCGCTCACCATACCAAGTACTTCCTCATTTGTTTTCTTCTCGGTCCATTTCACCTTCTCAAGTATATGTATATTTTTATATATGTATATATATATATATATATATATATATATATATATATATATATATATATACACACACACACACACACACTGGTGCCGATTATTCTTACTCAGGAAGCCCTATATATTATTACATAAAATAGGCACCTATGTAAAAACGAGAAAAATATGACATTTTTTCATTGCCATATATGTACGAGGTGTTGTGTTCAATAAAAAATGGGAATTTGAGCTATTTGGGAAGAATTTTATTCATTCGTCTAAATTAATGTATGCCCCTTCGAAATAGCCCCTTTAGAAATAAACTAATACTGGATCTTTGGTATAGCATTAAACTCTCTCAGCAATGCGTTTTTACTCTTATCATTGCTCGTAAAACGGCGGTCCTATAATGTTCCCTTTATTTTCGGGAATAGTTAAAAGTCACACGGGGTGAATATGGAGTCTGGGACATCATTGCGCGCCTGCTTCTGGCTCAAAATTCACAAACAAGTAATGTATGAGCAGGTGCATTATGGTGGTGGTGAAAAAGTCATGAACTTTTTCGCCACAAATACGGGCGTTTTTTTTCGTATTGCTTCACGCAAACGGCGTTGAATTTGTAAGCAGCACTCTCTACCGTTCGTTTGACCATGTGGCAAGAATTCAAGGTGCACTATGCGAAATTAAAAGATTCCGTATCCATTTGAACACACCTCGTATTTAATACGCACATCCATGATAGTAAAATTTGTGGTCATCAGCCATTCTCCATCATAGGTATTTACAATTCTTCTGTCTACTTGTTTCCCCTAGTATCATAACTCGGAGCTTATAATCGCAGTCATTGGAAGGAGGTTCCTCTCCATCTTATTAACCAGGATTCACATCGGATATCGTACCAGTTTAATTTGACGAGGGTTCGTGTCCTCGCATGGACGACCAATAACATATGCTTCTGGACGACTGGAAAACTGACCCGTCGCTCATTCTCATAGCCAGTAAATAATTGTTCTTCCCCGCCAAACTTCTCAGCAAGCGTGTCGTATATTCACATTTGGTGCGTTACGCATAATCTCAAGGCCCAATTGGAAATTGCGCAATGTTGTATTTCGATATCTTTATAGGGTACGTTCCAAAAGTAATGCAAGTAAATTTCCCGCGCTGCTCCTATTGATCGGAGTGGGATCGAATTACAATCGTGTTTGACAATTGTCGGACTCTGACCGTCGATTGAGTATCATGATGGTTGCCAATGAACTGAACTTGTCGTCTACCGTTGTGTTTCTCATAGGTACTGAAGATTTAGCGATGAGGAAAGTGTGCGCCAAACTCGTGCCCAAGGTGTTGTCATATTACCAAAAGACCAATGAGCGGAGATTTCAAATGAACTTTTGCAACGTATTGAAGATGAACCTGATCATTTGGACAACGTGATCACTGGTGATGAAACCTGGGTTTTTTGATGCGACCCAGAAACAAAACGCCAAAGCTCTGAGTGGCACACCGACCAGTCCCGTGAGCCCAAAAAGGCAAGAATGAGCAAATCAAAAGTTACAACAATGCTTATTGTCATTTTCGACAGTAAAGGAGTGGCCCATAAGGAGTTTGTTCCTCAAGATAAGACAGTTAACCCTTCCTACTACGTGGATGTGCTGGAGAGACTCCGAAAAAGGGTCATCAGGATGAGAAAGACATCTCCGCTACCTGGCAATTCCATCGTGACAACGCGCTACGAGTCCGCGAGGTCCTGGCCAAACACCAGGTGCCAACGCTGCCTTATCCCCCCCTATAGTCCTGACGTCGCCTCAGCCGACTACTTTTTGTTCCCTCAGATTAAGGTAGCCCTGAAAGGAACCCGTTTTTTGTCCATATAAGAGATCCAATCAGCCGTGACGAAGACCTTGCGAGAGGTTCCCGAAGACGCATTCCAGGGTGCGTACCGGTCGTGGCAGAGTCGCTGGAAAAAATGTGAAGAGGCCCAAGGACAGTACTTTGAAGAATTTAAAGTGTCTGTGCGAATCTGTTCAATAAATTACTTTTGAAAAAATAATTTCAATACTTTCGGAATGCACCCTGTAGATATCATCGTATGCCATTCTTTAAGGACACACTGCCACAGATTTGTGCTGCTATTGTCATCTTTCACGTGGTTATGACCAGCCAATTGCAAGTGATGTGTGCTAGTTGAAGCTGCCAGTGTTAAGCTCACATGAGAAAAAGAGTGTCCTTAATAGGTTTACACCGATGCATGCTCACTAACAACCTCAGGTGAACAAAATACAGTAAACCACAATACCTGTAAACCTTGGCTAATTACTTACTACGGGGTGGGTTAACGTATCGGATGCAGCGGAGCCATCCGTCTTTATGGGAGGCTTTGAAAAAATGCTGTATCACAAACGACGTGGACGGCATAATATGGGATGATTAATGCGAAGTGGATAACGAGGAGGATGAAGATGATTTTCTCAGAGACGCAACGTACGCATTCGATGAACGTGAAATCGATATATCCGACGAAAATCCTGAGTCATGTTAAGAGATTGACTTTCAAATCTAAGGTTTCAGAGATCAAGACATTTTAATTTATATGAGTATTATTATTAATTTTTTCAAATTGATTCCATTAAAACGTAATCCCAATGTGCAATAATTGTGACCGCTGTGCAGCAAATCATAGGCGCAAAATCTGTGACCGAATTACATGAATAGAAACTTATTACCCATCATGTGCATACAGCTTTGCACAAGTGAGTGCGATAAATCACAAATCTTCTGCGTGCTTCGGCTCATATTATGAGTTTCACGGTTACATGCGCTCAGTATACATTGAACGCACACATAACACTCGGTGAGAAAGGGAGTAGCTCTTTAAACCCTTTTGTGAATTGTCTAAAAATAATTGTCGCAGAACGTCTAATGATCGACCGAAAATACTGGCCGATAATAAACAGTCATTAGTAAAATAATGATGGAAAATCGGGAAAACCATACACTGCAATAGAGCATTGCATTAAATACCGTAAATAGATGCGCCATGATATTTAAAGATAAATTATAATGATTTACGGGTCTTATCAACGATATGTGAGATAACTAAGAAGCAAAATTATTCACAGCTTATTAACAGTTTACAAACATCGGAGAGATGTCTAGGTTTGACTAGCCACCCTGTTGTCAACCACTTCATCGCCATTGCGACTCACGAAGAACTTATCAAACTTATCTCCCTACAAGAGGTATTCAAATATGTTTAGCAAAGCGATAAATAATTAAACCTACAATAATCTGTACCCAAGTATTTACTCGTACCCAAGAATTTCACGGGTATAAATGGAAAAATATAAAAGTGAAATTTCACCTTGTGGAAATTATGTGAAAATTCTATTCATGAAAATTATTAAATATTTTGAAAAAGATTGTGACGCCATACTATCGCGCATTGTATTTTTTCTCATTTCAGGGAAATCAAAGAAATTAATTTTGGACACCCATAAAATATATTTTTTTCTTATCTTGAAACGTAGCTTATTCATTTTCATTAGACTAATAGTTCCTCCGACGCGGATCCTCGCAACGGGGTACCCACATGAAACGAAATCCCCGCTGTTCGGAGAATTTTCTTCGTATATGTTTTTATCGTGATATCTTGCCATGATATTACTACCTTTTGCCAATCTTTCCGAAGTGCAGCGGTCAATTTGTGCTTCAGTTATTTTCGAGGCCTTCCCGAAGATTTTCTTGAGGTGCTCGAGGTATTAATTCATATCAATACTCAAGTATTTAAATCCATGGTCAAGTTGATTTTTGAGTTGATGAACATTACGTGTCAAAAATGGGGCACCTTACAGAAATTGGACACTTTGCCTTGCATTTTCTACAAATCTTTCATGGGTTGTTCACATATAGGTAATATGTAATTGCGTGAAACATTTTTCTTCATATCAACCAGATACTCAGTCGCACTGAATTTATTTTTTGTATGCAGGTTTGTGAGCTATCAGTTCTTTCCTTATTATTATACATGTACATGTATTTCAATATATATTAGCCAATATGAAAAAAACTTGTGAACATACACATGTGCTTTCCTTTATATGTTATGTCATAATTGTGTTTCACTTAATCAGTAAATAACGGTCTTTTAGATAATATATTCGGTCGCTGAGGTTCGATTTGGTTGTGATTGCGTCTCGTGCGAGGGAAGAACAAGTACTTGAATCTGTCTGTAATGTTGTCTGTTCTCTTATTTCATCCATGTCGCTGAATCCACCATATAATAATCTGCCCTATAACGATTGCATCTTTGTGACAAGAAAACTCAAGAGATGTTCTGTAACTTTCTATAAGTATACGTCTTACAAGCTTTCATCGAAAAGTAAGACACTCTCAAACAAATTCCTTCAGTATACCCGTGACGATTACTTCTAGCCATTTTAACAAACCCAGCTAATTTTCCATGAACCTTCTCCAACTCCTATATTGAGGTTTTCTCCCGAATACCTACCGCGTATTCCAAATGTGGCCTAACTAAAGTGAAGTAACACCTCTCTCATACCTTTTTATTCCATTTTCCTACCGACTCGCCTACTGAAACCTAGCTTTCTTAAGAGTGACCCGGCCAGCCTGAAAGAAGCTAGTCTTTTGCTGCCGTTTTTGCTCTGTTTGCCCTATCCTTTTTTTCTTTTCCTTTTTGGTCGCACTGGTAAAATGGATGGAGGTGGCAAGAAGGGATGAAGTTGAATCGTAAACAAATGTGAGAGAATGACTCGATAGGAAAGGCTAGGCCGAGCGTGTGCGTATGGTCAAAGAGGTACACAATATTTGTAGCATTATAAAATGAAGGCCACATATATAACAATACAATGTATAAAGGTGACTGGCGCAAAACCTCTATAAAATCCATTAAAAAAGATTGACAGTCCTGAAAAAACCCAAATGAGATTCTCTATAATTTTCCTGCGCCAGGATGGAACGGAACAAACGGAATTTGTGATTGCGCATATTATTGACTGTTTATCCTAACAGATTATTTACTCGTTATTATTTACTCATACGGAAATGTTCTCGTAGACCGGCGAAGCACGGTCTACGAGAACATTTCCGTATGAATTTGTCGACCCGTAATATTCCCACTGTCTTTCATCCGTGGGCAGGATGGGAGTCGTTCCTAACCACTTGAGCGAAGGGGTGGACCTACGGAAAGAAGTTCCCTAGATATTTGGGGAGGAAAGGGTGGGATAAGGGGTGAGGAGTCGATGATGGTATGAGAGATGAGAGGTCTCCGGTGGCCGGACGAAACGGGAAGAGGGAGGGGCGCGGGGGTTTGGGCGAAGAAAAATGGTCTGCGGAGGTTGAGACGTAAGCAGCTGGCGAAGACAAGGTCGTAGATGACTCAGAATAAAAAGGAACTACGGAAAGATAACTCGCTGAGCGGTGCTATATTTCCTCTCTGGCTTTTCCTCTAGCCTGGCTGAGGTGACCCGGGCTTCGTTAGATCGTGGATCAACTGACCGGGTAGAGAGGCTCTAAGGAAGACATTTTTGTCTCTCGCAGTGATACATACATAGATAGTCGTAAAAATATCTCGTCTTCTAATATAGGAAGTGCGAGAAGAAGAACCGGAGCAAATGCTAGACCGAATTTCTTCGCTAGCATTCTTAATGGCTCTTATTGTAGATTTATTAGGTCATATATTTGTACGCTCAGGTTTTCTATTAGGTCATATTTCACCGAATATTTCCTGTTTTTCTAAATTTTTGTAGGCGCACGGCCGCTTGTTTAGATTGGAGTAAAATTTCCGGATTTAGAAGACATTGGGTGAAATTTACGATATGCTTTACACTGAAATATTATATTGTAAATGACTAAATATTTCTGTAGTGACAGTAGGCTAAGAAAGCTAACCGTAAATGTTAGGGATTCCTGTAAGGATATTCGTCATACACTTTTAAACCAATCAAGTTCGTAGAAAAAGGTTGCGCAGTTTGTATTTGTGGTTTTATAATCGGGGGGGGATGTCTTCCATTGGGAATACTCCTGGGACCAAGAGATCCAAGAGAATGCAAAGCCGACGGATCCAGATGAATAAAAATTCTCTTAAACACGCTTATGTCAATGTTTTCTCACTAAACGTAAAACTATAAAAAAATTAACCCAATCTCCCAATGTTTGAAATAAAAAAGAAATCAAAAGCTAAATACTTTTTATAGGGAGCCAACAGACTAGGGAAAACATCTTATTCTTTTATTATAATATCTCTTACTGAGAATCGTTTTGGTCAGATAATTTTAGCGAATACAGTTATTCGAGGAAACCACGGGAAACGGAATCACAACCCGATTTCGGCGAAGCACGGTCTACGTTCGCAAATCGTGAAATTGGAATTCACATTTCGAGAAGCCGCACTCGAGGAAGTTTTACTGTATTAATTTAGAAATAGAGTAATTTTACAATTATATTTAACAAATGTCTGCTGTAATGAAAATTGCGGGATGAAAGTTATTTATCTACAGTTGAAAATCTGGAATCAAGTATTTATAACAATGTCATCGATAGAAAAAGTATTAATGCATTTGCTGTAAGAACAGCAATATTTCTTTCTTACCACAAATAATGAAGTAGTGAGCTTCATTTTTGCTCGTGCACTTAGACAAACTAATTCATTTCTACGCATAAATTCGAATAGCGTGTCCTTTCAGATTCGTCATTAAAATATGTGTTTCCAAACGGATATAATTATTAACATTAATTCTCAATTTCGCGCACTAAATATCCTATGCTGCGCAAAGTTGTAGTGCTTTGGATTTTCAGTGGCGCTTTCACAGACAAATATGTCCAAAATGACGCAAAGACCGACCGGATTTCCGAGCAACCAATGACGGAAGGCATTCTTTAAGAGGGCTCGACGTTGGGTTTAGAACATGCACGATCTAAGTTAATATGTGGGTTGAAACAATCTTGTTTATTTTCACTCCTTCCTTTCTTCAGCCTCGAATCTTGTTCTTATTCCCCAACGAAGAGCGAACAAAGGAATCGTTGCCGTGGATACGGCTGAACGCATTCCAGCAGTCGAGAAAAGGGTCTTTTTCTTCGTGCTTCATTACCTATTCACTGATTTCGCTTGAAGACTTGGTGTGGTATAGCTCGGGGCCTTGGTTCCTCCCTCCTTCTGAAATCCCTTTTATTGTTCGGTAAAAAGCTTTGTGTCGCCAAAAAATCGTCCTCCATTCTATTCGTTCGTATGTTTTCGCTTCCTTTGGCTTCTTATCTCTCTTATTCAGGTATTCACCCCTTATGAGAGAACCCAATTGTGTGAGAGGACGTATAAAAAGAGAGGCTAAATGAATTTAAAAAATTATTTTAATTGATTGTAGCGACTTTCAGTTTAGGATACTAATTTACAATTTTAATGTTAAAACAAATATTTTAAAATATCAGTTTCGATTGGAACTAGATAGTTTCACAGAATAGCATCATGATTCGAAGCATGCACTCTTACACACCGTATAGAAGACTATAGAAGAACAAATTACCGAATTTACCAGAGGCAAAAAATATATTAAGTTAATTTTTTTGACGATTTGAGTTCCTCATGCACATTCATTAGGATGAGCATCTAATCCTAAAATTGTATTTAGTATGATAGATTAACCTATTGAATCGTCCACTAACATAACTCATTGTTCACAACTAAAATGCAAACCAATGTTTTACGGTGCACAAATGTTTTTTCATAATTTTTTAAGTTGAACTAATCATTTTTCAGTTCTGGTTTCCAAAATATTAAACTCTTAATTAGTAAATACTGAAAAAAACTTGCGAAATACTAGTTAGAAAAGCGGAAATAAGCTGGTAACGCGAGCGTTTCAGCTTGAACAAAAGATGAAGTGAATGAAAATGATATCAGCTTGATTAACAGTATTAAAGCTATTTGAAACGATTACAAATTAAATGAAGACCATGCTTTAAATAATAATTAACTCCCTTGGGAATTACTTGACCTTCACCAAAGACGTTTTGGTAAGGTCTCATTATGGCCAAATATAACTTTCCTTCGGATAATTAATTCATACATGTCCTATTCAACTCAACTAGATGACTTCATTATTACTATGGCTACACGATAACAGCTACATTTGTTCGAAACGTAGATAGGCGCGAGAGAAATGTTTTAGGGAAAGTGAGAGAATGTGTCCGAGAGGACAGGAACACTTACGCCCAAGGAAAGGCTCGCCGCGAATATTAAGTCGGCCCATTGTGTGGGCAAAACATTTCCCGTAGATTTTTCAGCAAGTTAGTTTTATTTTCTGCTATGAAAGCTCTTTGAGTCACGTTCCTATTTCAAACATGAGGCGCATTACAATTATATATGGTGTCCAAATAGGTTATTTCCCAGCGTCTTCATTTGATGGAAACTTTTTGCGTTCCGACTGTTAAAAATTAACTGTATGAAATTATTTATATCGTTCAAGAAAGAAATAAATTATTGATGCAACTTATCATTTAACCTTTTCATACTTTTGAATGTTGCGATGGGGAATTTCCATATGGCTTTTGTAAGAATATACGTTTAGTGGCAATTTATTGAGTTTCTTTGGTCACCTTCATGCAACATGCCATTCGCAATCTATGAAGATGAAACGAAACGTCCAGAAAAAAATATATTGCATCAAGTCCTTCGCCAACTAATCATCTAAGCTGCATTGATAGGCTCCAATGGAAACTTTTTTAATTCATTCAAGGTATTCTTCCAACTTAGAGGTAGGTCTTTGGCAGTCACTTAACGACCACCGCCTCCCAAGTAAATCTTCTCTCTTGCCCTGTATTATTTGTTCCTTCATATCTTCTTAACTTCTGCTTGTCTTCATTTTATCTAAAATGCCTCTTCTCTTTCTTTCTCTACCCCGCTTACCAAACGTTATCCCTTATAAACTTCCACACACCGCTAACTTTCAATATTTCCTCCATCGACTTTCTCTATCTTTTCGGATTTTCCCCGCTAACTTCCTCTCTTTGCCTACCCCATTGATAACTTCATTGTTTGTCTTTTCCTCAATTCGATTTATTCCTCCAATCTCTGTCAATCCGAAATCTCAAAATCCTCCAATCCAAGCTAATCCTCTTGCCTCAAAGACCAGGTCTCACATCCACAAAGCACAACAATCTATATTTAAGCCCACACTAATCTTCTGTCCACATCTTCACTTATTTTATACCCATCATCAATTCTCAACGTCTTGCAAATATCTCTTTCTCGAAATCAATTCTTCTCTTAATGTCCCTATTACATTGGCTGCTTTTCTAAATTTCTTGACATACATGTCCTGCTCTAAGTACTTTAACTTTTAGCGTAGCTTTCCCGCATCTAGAGAATCTCATTATTTTGTTTCCTAGTGGCCAATCCTCACCCCATAAATATCGCGTTCTTCCTTTAAAGCAGTCATTAATAACTGCAATCATTTGTCCGTTTCAACCACTATTTCTTCATCATCTACAAATCCATCTGAATCAGTCATCACGCCGTCCAATTAGTCTCAAGCCCTTTCCATGCTACCCTTAACATTTCCTTACCATATAAAATTGAAAAGTACCGGGTGATGATGGAAAATCTTTAGTTTTTATTTGGCTCATTCGTTCCCAATAAGCGGAAATGGAAGCTACTGAACATTTTCACTTGCCCTAAGGTACAACTACGGGAAGCTTTGCGTCAGTTGAAGCATCATAAATGTAAAGGAAACATTATAATGGATTAGGACTACAGTAGTGGCACATACACCTCATCAGCGAGTTGCCACTGCAATATCCATAATTATTACCTTCATAGAGGAAATTAAATAAAATGTAAAAATGTGGAAAGAAAACGTAATGCTCACCTAACAAAACTGAAAGCGTTCTATCACAAAAAATTAATATGATTGCAAAATGTAACACTCTGATCATAGTATTTTGCAGCTACCAAGTTATATAATCGAAGAAAGTCCGGTAAAATACTATTTTTTCTCTGCTGCATTATAATCAGTTGTATCACGGAAAATTAAATCTGGAAAATTTTCGGGATAGGTAAATTTGAGAAGTAATAAAGAGAGGACAAATACATGGAAACGCAATAATTATCAAATAAATATAGATCTACCTCAAAGTGCAACAACATTTTTGACCCAACTGCACCCCATAAAGCGCCATGTCCTTCAGGCTTATTAGAGTCTTTTATGGTTAGAGTAACATTTCGCAGGCAATAAACATGGAGCTATCCCAATATACTGTACATCAACGAAATATAGCATTCGATAATATGACATCTATGTAAGTGCAGAAATTTCACGTGTCGTGCGTTTTTTAGAAAATAATTTACCTAAACCAATACATATATGCGACTGCGATTGATTTTTGTCCCATCTCTCTCAGTCAATGCATACCCCTTCGAACCATATCACGCATTCGATATCTAGACTCCTATTGTCGCAATGGGTGTCTCTATCCCTTGAAATATACTTTGAAATTACGGAACTGAGCAATGATATGAGTATTTTTATAATATTGACCTATTTTGTATCTTCTATTTGTATATCTTCAAGGTCAGGTTACGTTTTTCTATGACTAAATGTCTACTGAGCCTGCGTAATTTGGTTATGTCGCTGAAGTTACAGATCATAACACAAATATCTTATGCGCAGAATAGACATATATTTTGGCCTCCGTTGCAAACTTACTAGTTCATTCATTCTTTCCATGATCGCTGACCCAGATTCCTCCAAAATCTACTTACACCACGGCCATCATACACTCATTATTTTGTTCTATGAAGGCTACTCACTCCACTGAACTCCATTCAAGCTAAAATAGACTGCGCGGCTACACTGGGCGACCCCTAAAAGATGGTCTTACTGTTTTACTTCAGCCTTTATTCGTCGAGAAGATGCTTATGGCAATGGTTGGTGGGTGGAAATAATAGCTCCTAAAACTTTCGGGAAAATTTCCCTTTACCTAGGACATTGACCATGGTGGTCTAGGTCAGCACTAAGTGCATGGATTCTAGTCTTTTTGATTTGAGAATCAACCCGTAAAGGAAGAGGAGGAACAAATAAGGGAGGGAATGAATCGCTAAAAGTATGAAGGTGTAGACTATGAAATGAGAACTTGATAACCCTTGCGAACACATACTATATATATATAAATGTATATTTTTATAATATATATGTAAAGAAAGATGTAGATTTTTAAAACATAGAAACCCAAAGAAAGGACATTCATACTATATATGCAGTTTTCTAAACTATATATGTCAGTGTTCTTTCTTTGTGTTTCTGTTTTAAAAATCTACATCTGTGTTTTCATATATTTGTGCGTCACCGAAGAGCGTTCCATTTCAAGGAAATTAATATACATATATATATATATATATATATACATATATATATATACATTATATATATATATATATATATATATATATATATATATATATATATATATATATATATGTGTGTGTGTGTGTGTGTGTGTGTATAATAAGGCCATTACGTTAAAATCCAATTCTATTATTTACAGCAAGCTGATATAAAAGTACGAAAGCTGTCCAGGAAACCTTATTATTGAGACAATTATTAATCTAAAATTTTATTTTGACGTATTAGATTAATGTGTAATGTTTTTGTATTGCAAATTGCATTGGTTTTGACTCAAGCATCGTTGGCACCCGTTGAGCATTGTTGCTTGCCTATAAACATCACACAAAAGGAAACAGGAGCACATTAAATTAAATTTTTGCACCATTTATCATGGAAACATTTCTGATCACTATTTAGTGAACACTCCTCGTAATAAAATAACCTGTAAATATGTCGGAATGCTGGAGATATTTCAGTAAGTTGGAGAGTACATGCTGATTCAGTACTAGAATTTTGAGGTCTAAAGTACCTATCTCTATGAAGATAGTACAGCTATGCTCATGGTAGCAACGTGAACACGATAAACGCAAATTAAGTGCATACGTCTTATTTCGTATTACAGCATGGAAATTTACATACGCAGTTCAATGTATTTCTATCATCAAATACCCATTAAAGCTCTCCTCTTGGACGCCCAAATCTCACACTATAACGTCTTTGCATTAGTTGCTTGCATACACGTACACAGCGACGCTACTAACATTCTTGCCATTCCATTAAAGCGAATTTCTTATTGTTTCTTTCCTGAAAACTGTTTTGAGGGATGTTCGTGATTGAAGAAAGCATCATCTACGTATTACACTGGCATGTATATTACACTGGAGGCATTCATTGTTCTTGTGAGCATTCAATACGATATATTATGAAATATGATCGTGAATATTATGACTAGCTAATTTTTTAAATAATTTTTATACGTTTAATTGAGGTGTATTCGATTGATTACTCGCTTTTACGGATCGCAATTTCACAGTAGATCAGATAAAATTAGGAAATGCTATATCATTTCAGATCGTAGGTTCAATAACTGCTTTGGAAACAAAAGCAACCATATGTCAAGGGTTTAAAACACATGAGAAGCGGTTGTCATGGGTCTCATGGCTAACTCGTATTTTTGTACTTCAAATGTATTATATCACCAGTCCTTAATGTTTATTCAAAAATAAAAGAATAAACGCCATTTCTTCATCACATCCCTGTTGCATCATGCACGAAATCAATAGAGCTCATAGCGGTTATCTTAAAAAGGGTTATCCCAGGCATTCGCGGTAGCACCTATTTGGCCATCCTTCGAATACCTCGACCTGGAGAGAGATATGCTGGAATGCGTGTGAATAGCTTCCTGTGGTGTATTGTATGTATAGCTCTGGTTAGGAGAGTCACTGAGACTATGAATACTAGCGCAGTGAAACCAAGGCCGGCATGCAATTACAGAGCCATGAAGATGAACTTCCATGGAAGCTCATGGATGTGATAAAAACTTCAAAGACGAGAAGAATGTTACAATATATTATTCATTCGAATTGAAATAAAAAGAACAAAGCATTGCAAACTGAGCTGTGAAAATAAAGAGGATAACATGCCTAATGTAATTCTTTAGGTGAGTTAAATGGATAGTAGAGAATAATTTTACAAATATATAGGTGAGCTTAAAACTCCGAGTAACAAATGCAAATAGAGTAACATTCTGAAAAGTAAAATTTCAGAATACACGACAAAAAACTAAAAATTAACACTAAAAATCCGAGGTGTAGACAGATATCAATAATAATCGTAACAAATGATTATTTAAAGAAAGATTTTATTAATAACTTTCAATAAAACCAGCATAAATATGTGACAGATAGTAAGAAGTTGGAACATACTTGTTTCGGAAAAACTTGGAAAGATACGCCAGAAATACATGCCGATACAGGCAGTGCAGAGGAAATGTGGTTTTCTAAAAAAACTTCTAAATCGGTATCATGGAAACCCTAAAACAAGTTTTCATTAAAATAGAGTAGGCATACATTAAGGTAAAACTGTGGGTCACTAAGGAAGCAAAGAACTGAAAAGTAAAAATACAAGAGCTGGGGAAAGGAAGAGAGACAACGGGGTGATAAAAGAATATAAAATGTAATTCGCCGGAAGGAAAGAAAAACCAAGAAAATGTAGATGAAAACGTTATGCGAAGAGGTGCATGGAACAGAATAATTCAGAAAAAAGTTGGTTCAGGAGCACTGACAATTAGGATGCTCTTCCAGTAAACCTTCTCATGTATACTCCTAACGCAAATTATTGTACCATAATCTGTCAAATAAACTATTATCAGTCATTATGTATCACATGATTTTAAAGCATAAGAAAAAGTACCCTTGCTTTAAACGATATGAAAATAAGTAAATAAGCGTGAACGACTATCGACGGCTGCCCTTACAAAAAATGTATGTAGGTGACAGGCAGTATTGGTGATCCTAGCGTACACATGGGGAAACTTTAGCACATTCCTATAATTTCAATCATAAACAAATTTGGACGATAATAAGTTGTAAACGAGAAGCTCGTTTTCATAGAGTGTGTGTGTATATATATATATATATATATATATATATATATATATATATATATATATATATATATATATATATATATATATGTATATATATATATATATATATATATATATATATATATATATGTATATATATATATATATATATATATATATATATATATATATATATATATATTTTTTTTTTTAAGGTAATCTACCGGTTAAGGTAGGTTTTTGGATGGACACAACTACCAAACAAATATTTTATTACTCCTAACAAAACACAAAATCCATCATCCTACTCTATATCAGGTCCCTCTTCATCTCTGAGTACTTTCTTCCTCCCTTCATCCCGTCCAACATCCCTATCCTGTTCCTTCCCTTTCCTCTTTTGCCCAACATTCTACCCTCTATCACAGTCTTCAACATCCCACTGCCGGTCAATACCCCCTTCATCCACTTTTCCTGCCTCCACAGGATTTCTCCCAACAATATACTCGTATATATATATATATATATGTATGTGTGTGTGTGTGTGCGTGTGTGTGTATATATATATAAATACACACACACATGTATGTATATATATATATACATACATGTATATATATATATATATATATATATATATATATATATATATATATATATATAAATATATAAAAACATACATAAGGTTAGAAAGACCGATAAAAGGATGGGGAATGTTTAACCTTTTCGTGACGCGAATTAAAAATTAATATCACGAGTGCCGCAGGGAAGACGTTCGCAATCCCCTCATGCCCCATTCTCCTCGATTGTGGACCCTCCCTCGTTCTTCACCCACTTCACTCTCCCACTCTCCAGACATTCACCGGGCTCCGGCAAATTCACGAGCAAGAAAGGACGGATGGGACAGAAAAAGAAGAAGGAAAGTGGGAGGACGTAGTGGTCGACCCCTTAAACAATTCCGCGTAGCCTCCGTAGTTGGTCGCGTGGTTCTACCTTCGCATCCCCTGGTGCCCTAATAAACGACGAGGAAGGGTCGGGGCGAGCGAAAGGTTCCTCCTGGACCAACGGTGACGAGAAACCGGAATCGGCCGTCCGGTGGACCGAGCAATAAATGTCTTGTGAATCGGTAGAGGAAAAAATAGGAAATTTTGTCAATAAAATAGCACTGACCAATTTAAGGATGAGAAGAGGCTCTGCCTGGTCTCGTTCAGCCTCTGATGTCTATTTGCTCCTAATAGGGTATTCAATGTCGAAAAATTAGTTTGCCTCGAGTAAGTTTTGACTTAGTGACTTTTAACTTAGACTTAGTTAGTTTTGACTTTCACCTAGGAAAACTGCCGGTTATTACAACAGAAAAGGGGTGATCAGTCGGTATTGACTACTATTTTGGCAGCTAGATGACCAATGAATATATATTAGATCTTCGCATTAAAATTAAACCAATTTGCAGCTAAAATAATAATTTCAATTACATAAAGATCTATAATGTGTCAAAGTTCCCTTGAGAATATTTGAACAACTAAATATTCATAGTCTTCTTTCCTAGTTTATAACGGCTTAAAGCGTCACAGAAATCCAGCCCTTTTTTATTTCTTAATAAAAACACCTCGGTAAGATGACAGATGCATGGAATTAATCCACATAAATGAACTACCTAGACCTTTTTCCTTTAAAGTAATATCGTTTCCGTGAAGCACTGGTTTGCTTTACTTTTTAATGCTAACAAAATTCGCCAACACTGATTTTAACTGCTTTCAAAAAGTATTAAGTTATCTTTTTCAGACTTTCATTAACTCTTCAGGTCGTTGATACTAAACAATTCGGAAAGATCATTTACATTCACACATTGATAACAAAGCAACCAAATTTGAAATTCTTCAATGATATATAGTGCTGGAGTTGTGTCAAAATAACTAAATGGGGATATGGCCACAAAACCTCCCCCAAATATGAGCTAAATTTCAATCGCTCAGACATATCCTGCTCCATGAGAGGCTTTAATTTAGATTCCTCACGGGACATTCTAGAGCAACAGTAACCAATCTGAGGGCTGTTTTATGTGTAAGGATAGAGTTCATTTCTTACTTAGCCCATGGGAAATCAGCTCACAGAGTAGGGGGCCCCACAGTTCCCTTCTCTGTGGTTTCCCATGCCCATCACGACGCCGAAAAACCCCGCGGCCCGAGTGTACTGTCACCGATAATCAAAATCAAGCCCTCCGGTCAGTGGTCAAATAGATTCCCCATTAGAATATCGTGACCCTTCAGAGCATGTAATTCAGTAACACATGTGTCTGACAAAATTTTTATGAAAGCCAATAAGGTCTTTTCTGAACGAGTACTCTCCTGAGAAAACACTGTCATTGTGATAAAAATATAAGTTTCCATATGTACATTAAAAAATATGTTGCCCCATAATATATAGATAATGTAAACATTATGGTCCGTCCAAATTTACCGCGAAATATAATTCCAAAGACACTTGTGCGTCCTCCCAAGGATGACGACCATTTTTGTGCCAGACCAGCACGAAAGGATCCGTGGAAGAGCACTGTCCCCGAGGAAATTCATTAATAAAGAGATGGCAATCCACGGATGTCCATAACGTCCTTTTATCTGAATTTTATTCATCGCTTTGGAAAAACTTCCTTTTTTGAAAGCAATTTCCGTTTGAAAAATAGCAGTTATGTTGCCGTACCCTGTATTAAGACGACTGGGTACTACGCACCAAACTATAGTTTTCTTACATAATAACTCTCTTTGAATAAGCCCTTCTGCCGTCATCATGTGAACTGAGGAGTAGTAATAGAGAATTTTACATTTAAATTTCACTTGAAACGGATTATTGTGGGTCAGGGAAGAATTAAATAGCATTTACATTAATTGCGAAGTGATATAATTTAATTATACGAACTAAAGAGAGGCTGGAGAAATGCATAATAGCCATGATGGAGATGATTGCCTAAATTTTTAAAGTTATAATGGGATATTATCGCTAAGCTTTGAAATAATGTAGAAGCGGCGCCATCAGACAAGAACTCAATTAGGCCTATAACCCTAATATATATATATATATATATATATATATACATATATATATATATATATATATATATATATATATATATATATATATGCATATATCAGGGAAAGGAACTGCCCCCCTACCCTGATGTGTGAATTTTCACACGCCGTATAGGGCTTAGTACTGGGTGATCTCTACCATCACCTACCACCCCGACCTTCGGGTTGATTACTGTGTTTATGGTTATATATATATATATATATATATATATATATATATATATTCATTCATTCACATGGAAATAAGTAAAACGGATAGGAACACATGTAAAGGACGAACACAGGAGAGATCCGGTGTTCAAGTCCCGGTCAGGCAAATATTTATATTTAATATATATTTAAACTCTATATATGTATATACGAGGGTCATCCGGAAAGTAGTACCCGTTCGTGAAATAAAGACACAAAAGTAAATATTAACAAACATAAAAAATTTTATTTGAAAGAGGATACTTTAAACTACTTCTCAACATAATCTCCAAGCAAATTAAGGCATTTGTCATAACGTGTGACAAGTTTCTGTATTCCTGCTGCACAGTCCTTCGCCGCCAGCTCATTGAGATACGCGAGGGACCCATCTTGCACAAATTTTTGCATAATGCAGATGGTGTTTAACAATTTCATGAACAATTGTTCGAGAAACATTGGGAAAATGCTCACAGATGTCATCAATTGTGACGCGCCGATCGTTCCTCACGAATTCGTCAACTGAGCTCACCAGTTGGTCTGTAATGACAGACGGTCTCCCCGAACGCTCATCGTCGTGTGTGTTCCCCCTCCCCATGTTGAAGTTGCGACACCACCGCCGAACAGACGACTCGTCCATTACATTGTCTCCATACACCTCCTTTAATTGGCGATGAATATCACATGGGCGAACGTTTCTTGCATTGAGGAATTTAATCACTGCCCTCACTTCACAACTGGCGGCGTTCTCAATTTTTTTAAACATTGTAAACAATCACAGAAACAACACAGGCAATGCTAGCGTCACGCAACTTGGCTCAGAGAAGGCAGACAAGCCACTGAAGCTATCTGACCTCGTCCAGCGGCTACTCGCGTCGTCAGCACTTCATGCGGCACGAACGGGTACTACTTTCCGGATGACCCTCGTATATGTGAATACACACACATATATATTTATATATATAACAAAAATAGAAAAGAATAGCAACATTTAAAAGAACACTTCGCCTGGCCGCCATAACTTGATTCCTGATGATATTGGATTCGGCTTTAGTCTAATTTCTTCCATGCGGTTTTCGTAGGACTTCTGCACCAGCTGATGCTCTCCTCATTATCAGTTTCCATTATTCTCCTGAATAAATTTGGCAACATGAAGGCATTGGGTCAAGGCGTTCCTACCAACTCAGGTTAAATTATTACCAGTGAAGAATAAAGAGCCCTTCCAGACTATTAACAAAGGTGTTTTAGTCACTTTTCCATAATCAAAGGCGTAGAGATACTCAATATAATATGATGTTGCGATCTCACCTCGCGTACAGGTCGAATGCCTCAAATAAATTCTTAACATCCGTGTCGGTAGCCGTAGACATTCTATACCCTTAACTAGGGAATATTCTTAAATAAATCGTTTGAAAGAAAATGAAAACACACAAGTGTAATCATTGGTAAAGAAATTCACAGATGACGGCTTAAAATAATTAAATAGTCTAGCTTTCAGTCACCGTGGTTTCTAAGAAGACATTTTTATAGAAGAGTCTTAACCTTCCTATACAGGAATGTTGTCTTCCCTTTTTGACTCCAGGGCTTCTACACTTCCTTTTTCTTTCTCCAAGGCTTCCAACAAACACCCCATTTCTACCGTCACGGGAGCTAAGGGACCCCTTGACCGCTATTTTTATCGCCTCCCAGTCCCACCACTTTTACGCACGGAGTGGCACAATTTCGAGATCGCCCCCAGCTGACCGCCCTTCATTATTTATTTAAACATCTGTACTAAGACGTTGTTTTCCTGTCGTCGAAAACTTCTTACCATTTCATGTTTACACCAGCCTCTCTCCTCAACATTCCCCTGTATTTTGACATTTCCGGGCTTACTGTCACAAAATAACCGTAACTTGACCATCGTCACCTGTAAACGGAATTTTCAAGGAAATAAAATGTTATTCATTTCACTGATTAATAGTGGTAACACAGTTATTTGCACTGGCTTCATTTTGTATAGGATTACGAATAAATTTTAAACAATTATTAAATGCTATACCGAAATACATACATATATACGTATGTACAGGGTCGCACCCAAAAGTGGTAGGAATGATTTTCTCTGGCGCGAACGGAGCGGTGGAGGGGGTTTGCCTGGCAGGGTAAGGTGGAAGGGGCTCTTAGCAACAGACCAACGCTAACCTCAGTCGCCTGCGGGCTGTCGTTGGTGAGGACACCGTTTTTAGTGAAGCAAGTTTTTTGTCCGCGTCGAAAAACAAAATGAATCTGAATTTAGAGCAACGTTATTCCGTGAAGTTTTGTGCGAAACTCGGGAAGACGGCAACTGAGACCCTCGATATGATCAAGCAGGCTTATGGGGACACTGCCTTAAGCCGTTCCACAGTATTTGAGTGGCACAAGTTTTTTAAAGAGGGTAGGGAGCTCGTTGAAGCACGCGTACGCTCCGGAAGGCCGTCGACGGCAAGAACCGGCACGAATGTGGACAGAGTGAGGACACTGCTGAACACAGACCGACGATTAACCAGTGAAGAAATTGCAGACCAGTTGGGTCTGTCTGCATCCACCGTCCAACGCCTTATTTCACAGGATTTGGCCATGCGCAAGGTGTGGGTGCGTCATCATGACAACGCGCCGTGCCATGGCACGCTCGTCGTCAGACAGCTCCTGGCCAAATACGGCATTGCCACGTTGCCGCACCCGCCCTATTCTCCAGATCTGACACCACCGCACTTCTTCTTCTTCCCCCTGATGAAAAGACAGCTCAAGGGACGACGTTGTGACTCGATAAAGGCCGTTCAAGAGGCGTCGACGAGGGTCATCAACGGCATCCCCAAAGAAAATTTCCAGCGAGCGTACGGGGAATGGGAGCAACGTTATACTACAGGGTTCGTCCGGAAAATAAGTGTACTGATTTTTTCGGTTTTTTTGACAAAAGGGGAGTCGTCCACTACGAATTTGTACCTGAACGACAAACTGTAAATGCTGCATTTTACGTCCAAGTGCTTGACAGGCTTCGAAAACGAGTCGCCCGCGTCCGGCCAGCGATCAAAAACATCTGGCGGCTGCATCACGACAATGCGCCGAGTCACACCGCGCTTGTCGTGTCGGACTTCTTGGCCAAGCACGGCGTGGCAACGCTGCCGCACCCGCCCTACAGCCCGGACTTGGCACCACCGGACTTCTTTCTGTTCCCGAAGATAAAGAGGAGTTGGAAAGGAACGCGATACGGGACTTTGGACGCCGTCAAAGAGGCCTTGACGACGTGTCTTCGAGAGGTTCCCGATGATGCCTTCACGGGAGCGTTCCAGGAATGGGAATGCCGCTGGAACAAGTGTATCGACTCACAAGGGTCCTATTTTGAGGAATATTAGCTTAAGATATGTAAAAGTGTAATAATTTTTTTTTCCTGAGCTCAGTACACTTATTTTCCGGACGAACCCTGTATGTGTGTAGTAGCTCAAGGAGAATACTTAGAAGATTATTAAGTCGATGTAAGTATATCGTCAATAAAATTCTTGTAAAAAAATCAGTCCTACCACTTTTGGGTGCGACCCTGTATGTGTGTATGTAAAAAGAGACTCACTATTTTTCGAATTTTCGGTGGTCGTGACCACCTTTATCAAGGAAGATAGGGACAGAACCAGAGAACTCTGGTTCTGTCCCTCTCTTCCTTGTCTTTGTCAATTTTGTCTGTGTCCACTGGTTCTAAGTGTTATACATTTTGTATATATGCATGCATTAGGTAATCTCACGGTTAAAGTAGATTTTGGATGAATTTAACTACCAAATAACTATCCTAATAAAACACAATTCAGCAGCCTACTCTACAGTAAGTCTTTCCGCATATCTGTGTATTTCCTTCCTCCCTTCATCCCGTCCAACATCACCATCCTGTTCCTACCCTTTCTTCATTTGGCCAACATTCTCCCCTCTATCACAGTCTTCAAAACCCTACTCCCGATCAATAAAAATAAAATAAAAAGTGTGTACTTATGTGGTGTTACCTCCTACACATACACTTTTTGGTTTCTTTATTTCAGGTAGTTTTGCTTTAAGAAGTTTTACTTGACCTTTTAACCCTTTATTGATAAAGACATGAATTTAAAATAATTTTATATCTTTAGATATTCATTTTTTGACTAATTAGAAATTAGGATATGCACTCGTTACGTCAACAGTTACAATAAATACATAAGGTGGTTATCTCTTTTATATTAGTATTAAGAGTAAAAATGGAAATAGAATAAGTTTTACAATAAATTACGTGTTATTTATGAACGGGAGCGGATGCTCGCTTGTAAAAAAATGGTTCCGATAGCTTAGGATATGAGCTAGGCTAGTCACGAAGATAGCGACGGGAAATATGAATTTCAAGAGGGCCAGGACGTCCATTCGATTCTGAAGCGCTGGAAAATATTTCGAGCCAATATTTTCACGACAGATCCTGATAAATAGAAATGCAATTCCGTACTGATGGGTTTATCTACTCTTTCTCCGTCGCACAAGTAGCTACTATAATAAAACCAAGTCGAAGGAGAATCAATATTTTCCAAAAATATTAAATTTAATATTTTTATAATTTTCGCACGGGTGCGACCAAACCACTGCCACACGAATGGGTGCTACTTCACGAAATATTATAGTTCACTGAGAAAAAGTAACTAATGCGAGAAAAATGGACGGGGATGCCGCAACTCTATTTTCGAGTCCGGGTAAAATAAATTTTAAATGATAACAGAAATCTCGTACCTTAGAAAACGTAAAATTTCATGAATTTTTATCCGGTATTGCGGCTTAATTTTCATTGAAAGTAGTCCTCTGCACAGTTCGTCTCATGAAGGTCGAGGACTTTGTTCCACAAGATAATGAAACGCCATGATCAAAACATTCCACCAAAATCAGGCTACAGAAATCTGCATTGACTGCCCATGAAAATGGATAAGATAAACATGCTAACACGTGCAAATATTTCAGAGTGTATAAATCATTCGCTTTGGCCGGGATTCCAATCCCCGATGAACGGCTGAGTGTTTAAGGCAGCTACCGAGGCTTCCTCTTATACTTCGAGATTTTGGGGGCTTTAAAGGAATAAGATGTGACAAAATACCATACGTACAATTTCACAGGCATTTGTAGTCATGCGAAATACGCCGCAGTCTAAGAGGCTTAGCCCAATTTAAACACTAGGGGTGTTTTACCTTTGAAAATGCCCAAGAAACTGCGTTACTGGAGTGTAAGAAGGCACCTCGGTAGCCTAACTAGTTAACGCACTCGGCAAGATATCGAGGGATCCGGGTTCGTATCCCAGTCAAAAAGAATGATTTTTACACTCCGACATAGTTTTACTGCAATGTACATTTTGTGGATGACTCCATCAAAAGTTAATGTCGCGGAATCTCCCGTATTTTCTTGTAATATGTTACTACGTGTTCAAAGTTCAATTATGCATTCACATAATGTTAATACTGTTCATGTTTGTGTCAGTATAAAGGGTTAGTGGACTAACTTCCTCAATTTATTATTCCATTATACATTTCAAACTGTAGTGAACCATGCTGACTGACTAGATTATCTAAATACGAAAGCCGTCCAGAAAGTAACTTGCGTTTGTTTGTAGCGAGCGAAGTAGGGTGGGGAACCGAATGTTTGCTGTACTGACAAGAACACTAGGGAATTACTCCTCGATCTGCAATGTTTGGAAGGCCGCACGGTTATCATTTGTTTACAGAAGCGAAACAAAATGAACTAGTCAACTGTAAATCCTGCCAAGTGTAAAATCCGCTTACTGATGAGGTTTTTGCTGGCATAAGCTTCAAAGCTGCTGACATACATTGGCAAATTTGGCCTGTGTCCCCTATTAAGTGATGAGTAACAGTGTTTTGCATCAGTAGTGCGTTAGTTTAAGAGTGAACGGACAATGTCCATTATGTCCAAGAACTACCCATGTGTCAATTCATGTCACCAGCCTAGACCGACCACTAGGGTCCTCGTCGTGAATATTGTTGCGGCCATTTTTGAACTGGGTGCACTCCTCCTTCACTCAGTATTCCATCTCCGTACACTTCACAAAGGTGTCTTTGAATTGAAATTGAATTGTAATTTTTGGCAAGTAAAAAAATTGCGTCACGGATTGCATTTCACAACTCGCGGGATTTTTATATTTCAGCGAACATCTTAATGGCTCGCATAGAGAAACAGAAAATAACTACAGTATGCACTTTACCACAGTAGGATGCGTACTGAGTGTAGGGACGTTTCGATACCATGATAATGGCTGCCCACAGCCACGCTAGGCTAAAAGGGTAGTCACCTTCTTGACAGGCCTAGTAAATTTATTATTATTATAAAGTAATTCACCGGTTAAGGAAAGTTTTGGATGGACACAACCACAAAAATTTGTGACTCCTAATAAAACACAATTCAGCACCCTACTCTACAATACAACAATTTCAGAGTGTAAAACACATTGGCCTTGACCGGGATTCGAACCCAGATCCTTCAATGTCCACTGAAGTACGTTAGCCAGTTAAGCTACAGAGGCGTTATCTAGGCTCTGAAATTTTGGGGGCTTTAAAGGAACAGGAACCCGGATCGTTCAATGCCCAGTGAAGTGCCTTAGCCAGTTAAGCTACAGAGGCGTTATCTAGGCTCTGAAATTTTGGGGGCTTTAAAGGAACAGGATGTTGTATTCAGAGTGATTATGTCCTCTAACTAATTGTATATCCTATCGACTTTTTCCTCCTCATGATTGCTTGGTGGCATGTATACCACGTGCCATGAACAATGACCACGCTCGACTATTCTGTTCTCTGCCATTCGAATATTCTATCCGTTGCTAGTTCTATATTTACTACGCTTCTTCCTACCTTTTTATTCAATATTAAGGCAACCTTTCGTTGGTTCTCGTACCCTCCGCTGTATATTACTCCATAATCAACACTCCAGGAATCCCCGCTATCCTTCCCTCTCACCTCGCATAAACCTAAATTATCTACATTTCCCCTTTCCATCTCCTGCTTAATATTCTCTAATTTCCCTGTCCTCAACATTGGGCTAACATTCCAAGTTCCTAGATGAACTAATTTGGTCTTTTTCTCCTGCGTCTTCTATCTGGCTGCAATCGGTTTTCCTTTGCAAGGGTTTTGTGAGATGACGACCGCGGAAGCCTTGCCTCCCCCGCTGCCGGGCACGACACACGGCCGATTGGGCCGAGCCCCGTAGTTGCCAGGACTCAAAATCTCTGTATTGTCCATCATATTTATCGTGGGAATGATAATTGAGGTGGTTTCCCGTTGCCTTCCTCAATAGTATTTTTAACGTGACACCATCACTTACTGGCCGCCCCACTGGGGTCAGGCGCCATTGCAGCCGCCTCACTGAGGAACAGGCGCTGCGTGGACTACCTTTCGTCTGGCTCCTAACCTTCGATCTATCTGGCATGGTTGACCCTACCAGGAGCAATTATTATTACTCCCGCCAGTACAGCTCTAGGGGTCATCGGATCGCGCAAGCCCTTCCACCAGGACAAGGTTTTAGTCCAAGGGGAGGGGAATAATACTTCGTATACCCTGAAAGATATCCTTAAATGACGGAATTCATTTCAAAGCCAAGAAAGATGGATTTTTCGGAAGGATTCTTTCCAAAAGAATCAGATATAAAAGAATAATGAAAATGTCTCCGTCAAAAATATGCAATTGGATACTAATATGTTTATTATTTTGAAATCCTGTGTCACTGCTAATCAATGTATAATCATTTTTCTTAAATATATGCAAACTTGATGAAAACGCCGCATTGGATACCTGAAGAATTTTTTACGAAAAAACTACTATAATACCTAAAAATGTAATTTTCACAATCACACTCTTTCCAGTTTTGTCCTTATCGTACAGCTTAATCATTGAAGCATCAGCACAAAGCTATTTGTTGCCTGAGCCAAATACAACTATGGCCAGTATATAATTTGCAGTTATAAAATAAGAGCATAAGGAAGAAGAGATTTGGTTAATAATATGCAAATATTCTTTAAATGCTGTACTTACTGCAGCATTTTGAATAAGTTAAAAGCAACTTTATTGCATATTTTTCGTACTAATTCGAATTTTAATCACAGTTTGTTATATATTATCGTTTACAGAAAAACAATAGGCTTCCTTAAGCAGCTGTAATGATTAAAAAATCGTTTCATTTCGAAACATTTCCATTATTTTGTTAGAAAATCCATAGGCTCTTGATCTTATTATGGGAGGGGCGGATCACCTTCGAGACATGATCTTAATTGATAACTCCAATGCCATAGGCAATGTAATCGAGCGAAATTATACACCAAGTAATGTTAAGCTAAGCACAGTTCCATAAATACCATGCTGATAGTACTATATACTAATTCTTAGCATGTTTCTGTGATCTTGGGAAATATACAATGGATCAGTAGTAATCAGAATAGAAAAACTTAAATAATAAATGAAAGCATTATTATTGCCTCTTTACCATACTGCTACAGTAATACTTAATTATTGACCGAAAGTAGATGAAATTCCTTTGGCATTTCGAGGGATCGGTTTTACCATTGAGATTCATCTAGGATCCTCAAGGAATTCAAGACGTCTATTCTGGAAACATTGCTGCAGGGGTTTTATCTCAGAAAGCCTCTCGCTGGTAACTGTTTATGAAAGGGAAATTATGCACTGGTTTCATCACTTGACAACTTACAAGACACGTCTTCTCTCGGTTGCTCAAAAGCCGACGTCAAACACCTATAATGGGGGATATAAACAGTATTCACATTGAGTCACGCCAAAATTACCCTACGCTTGAGTCAAGAGGAAGCAATATAGTATTACTTCTTTAACAATAGTTTATGTTCAGCCTTGCGAAAAAATGTTATCCAGTGGGAAACGAGATTCAAAAAATGAAAGAATTTTTACACAGAATAAGCCTACTCTCAGATATAATTTTATAATGATGGAAATTTTTTGGTTATAATTATCATTACAAGCTTCCTGGGTGACATATTTAAGATTTTAACAGGAGAAACTTCAAGAAATTAGGTTATGACTAACGCACCATATCTTGTATTTAAATACCGTTAAATTTTGGTTTTTAATTTTTTAAATTAATAACTCGATACAAATTATTTTTCTCCTTTTGGGCATCGCTACGTGTCTGCGGAACGTACCAAAGGCGATACTCTCTGGACGGCATCCCACTTCGTATTAATATATTTCCATGCCTTGAAATGATGATTTTTGAGAGTTAGCAATGTCACTTATTATTACCAGGTTTTGAATCAGTTTAAAAAACAATTGTTGCTTTTGTACGTTTTATAACTGCGTCGTATCACTCTCTTACAAGATCCGGTTCGGGTTAAAATGAAAAATGACATGAACAAATCAACCATGGTATTTTACATGAGAAGAGAATGGGTAAAACAGGATGCAGAATGAAAGACTGCAGAAGTAACTCTGCATATAGGAAGATGACATTATGTATCATGCTTTTATGTCGTAAATGTTGAAAAGAATTTTTTCAAGCATCAAATGGAAATAGCGACTTTAAATCAATTTTCGGGTATTTATTTAATCTGAAAACATAAATGCTCACAAGAGAGGAAAATGTAAACAAGTAATTTTCATTAAAAATAATGAATTAAAGAAATTTTACCGCAAACCAATCTAAAATATTGTTTACCTCTAAAGATTTAATTTCAATAAAATAATTCATTGCAGAAAATAGTCCAAAAGAAGTTTAAAATAATTAACTATCAAAGTTGTACATACAATTTCAAGTTCATTATATTAATGCTTTCAGTGTTGGCCATATGTTCACTGAGGCGAAGGGCACATTTTTTTCTATTAATTATCCGAAATAGTATAATTTGATTATTACATCCTTGATTAATTTGCTCTTGAATAGAAGCTTTATTTCAGGATTAAGGATTAAAATATTCAAATTGCCTAAAAACTAGCGGGTTCTTGACTGAGATCGCTTCTCCGACTTCCTCTTTCAGCTCGCTACTTCTTTGCGACCTTCAGTTTGGGAAGAGTTATTTATCCGCTCAACCAAGGAAAATCCCGCTCTGGTCAATTAACACGAGAATGAACCCACTAATCTCAGTACCTAATTGGAGGAAATTAAAAGTAATTATTTAACTTTTCTGTCTGTCTTAGCAAGATATATCTTTACTGATGCTGTGAAAGATCACAAAGTGAAGCTAACTGAAAAGTCAGAAATAAAAGTTTCCTTTAAAAAGGTAGTGAACCATACTATTACATTTTGCAAAATAAGCGACGTGAAATTAATGAAAATAACGAGATTGTGCATGTAATATTTGCCTTTTATCAAAGACAGACTACTTTTAAACTTGGTCATTATTTTTACCAGATACACATCCGGAGACCTAAATTATATTCTGCTAAATATCTTTCATTTATACCTTTAAATTGATAACCCCGTATTTTTATTTTATACATGTAAGCGAAAAATACAAATTCATACAGTTATTTCATAGGATTTACTAGATGTAACCTCCGGCGTACCGCAGGGAAGCTTCGTCTGCCCCATCTCATTTACATGAATGACATCGTCTGGCAGAGGAGCTAGTGGGAGTGTGTCCTTTAACATAGGATAGGAGGGAGCTCTTAAAGGCATGGTAAAACAAATCCTCCAATAGGAGAAAACCCAGAAGTAAAATCCTGATCCCCATAGATAGCGACTCGGCGGGGAACCCGCACCCAGACCGGATAAAATACAATTTGCAACGTTTCATTAAGTAAATACAGCCGGATGGATTAACTGCCAACGACTTGGACTGCGTAGAAGAATCTCGATTTACGGAACGTGGAATGTAGGAGCATTAAGTGGAAAAACTAAGGAAATAGGACTATTTGGAGTGGTAATCTTGGAACTGATACGAAAAAAGAAAGGGCCGAGGGCAGTAATTGATTGGTAATTAAAGTATTTTCTAGAATGGAGAAGAAAGAACTGGAAGAGCAAAATCTGGGGTGGCTGCTCTTATAAAAAAGGAAGGGAAACAAGGAATATCGAACTGGAAGGAAGTCAGTTGTATAAAATAAGACAAAGCATGCCAGTACATGAAAAAATGGAAGAAATAGGTATACATGGGACAAGGAAAAATCCTCCAGTTTAAAAAAAGAGAGAGAGAGAGAGAGAGAGGGATTTTTTATAAAGATTTAGAAGAAGACGACTGTTTGGACGGAATTGTATTGGCAATAATAGTTGACTTCTACCATTTTGAGGTTAAAAGAAGAATAAATCATGAAATTGCTGGCCATGTGGAAAATACAGGGTGCGTTCCAAAAGTAATGAAATGAATTTCCGCGCAGCTTCTTTTGGTCGGAGTGGGATTAAATTACTTGAAGTGGGGGGATGCTGAGCTTCGCCGCGAAACCAGTCTCAGTGCTTTCCAAGATACGAAAGCGGCAGGAGGTTAGTTATTGTAAACCTCTGCGTGCCTACCGTTACGTGAAAAAAATCGAATCAGTGATTGAGCAACGTTACGCGGTTACTAAGTTTTGTGCTAAACTGAAAAAATCTCTTGAGGAGACTAATAGAATGATTCGTGAGGCTTAAGGCGACTCTGCTCTGTCTCACTCACAAGTTTCGAGGTGGATAAAAAGGCCTTTAAGGAGGGCCGGGAAGAGGCTCACGACGAAAGACGCTCTGAGCGGCCGTCAACCAACAAAACCGACAACAATGTGGCTCGTGTTGGACAAATGTTGGACTCTCACCGTCGATTGGGTATCGAGATGGTTGCCAATGAACTGAACTTGTCGTCTACTGTTGGATTTCGCATTGTTACTGAAGATTTAGCAATGAGGAAAGTGTGCGCCAAGCTCGTGACCAAGTTGTTTGCTGATCGGGGGGAGTGTATTCAGGGAAGATGATGGGCTACAATTACGAAAATATGAACCTCTGAGGTTGAAAAGGCTTCTCTGTAAAATCTTCAACTATATCCTTGAAGGAAATGAAATTACGATAAATGGTGTTTGTCTTTTAAGGAATAAGAAAGAAAAAAATTAACTCCAGGGAAATTAGTATCATGGTATTCATCAGTAAAATGTTTAGTAGCCTTCTAAAAATTAGGTTAGAATATAAAATCGAAGGGAAGTTGACGGCAGATCAGGCGTCACTTTAAAGGAGTTGACTATGGGAAGATCCATAATGAATTAAGCCTTAACCCTCTGACAAATGTGAAGAAGCACGCTGAAATTAGGATGCTCATTTGAAGTTTGTAGATATTGAAAAGGCCAATGATTCCGAACCCATTGATCAACTTTGGGAAGCAGTGAAACAAATCGGTAATGGATTTTAACTGACGTCACTTATTGAGCGTACATACTAACAGCCTCAAGCTACAGGCAAGATAGGAAAGGAGATCTCTCCTTAGTAGCAGTAGTATTTAGGGGAGGCGTCAGACTGCTGAAGTCATTAGCGCCATTAGGGACGGGCAGGAAAGGATGAAGGGTGGAGAGAAACCCGGCGTCGGTATTAGCCTACTCTTAACGAGAGGCGCCAAGGGGTCCGCAGCTTAACGTCCCATCCGACGGACGGCGTACTCACTCAAAGTGACCTTCACAAAGCACCTCAAGTAGGGACCGAGATACCTCTGAAAAATATTCAACACCGCCGGGATTTGAACTCGGGCCCTCTGGGTGGAAAGCCAGTACGATCTCTCCTTTGTTCGGACATCTAAAGAACTAAGGTAAAGCTATGGAATGTTCCCCACTCTTTTAAAAATATGTAGCTAAGAGCCTGTGGGAAAAATGGAATCGATTTTGTAGAGGTATGAGCGTCCCCTTCAGGCATAACACAATATATATGGCAAATCTACATCTATTCAGTACCCCACATTCCGCCGCAAGGGTGTGTGGCGGAGGTGCTTGGACACCATCTGTAAACTTGAATGCATCTGCATCTAAATATACACAATATCCCGCAAGGACATGCAAATGCATATGCATGCATAGAGGACATGCTCCAACGAATGCATTAGACCTCTACACAGCGATTAACTTGGTACCAAGGTTTATTTCTCTTATCTAACATTTGTGGCCTAAGGTAGCCAAATTATGCAGGGCAAAATATATGATTCCCTTGAAAACATGGAAAGAGCAGAAAAAGTATTAATGATGAAGGCTTCGAAGTGCAAGATTGCAACAGTTGAGGAGACTGGAGGATGTGAATACAGGGTAACCAGTGAAAATTAGAAAGACCCGCAAAATTAAAGGTAGTTACATCAATAACATTCATATAAAGTAAACCCGCATTGTTAAATAATTCGCTGGTAATGGTGTCATTTATCTCGCACAAAAGTAAAAAATTAGATTTCGCTCTTTCTGGCAATTTAGCGATTCTAGCAAATGATATTAGTGTAAGAAGATCAAATCTGAAAAAATAAAGAATATTATTTATCAGAGAATTCCTTCAACCACGTACACATTCACATTCCAAGACGGTTTTGGTTTATTTAAAAAGATTAACGAACCAAATGAAGACATTGGAGTAACTTTATCATCGGGTTTAATGTGATGAAAATACGTTAGAAACAACTGCAGCACTGCCTTTGGAAAATTGGGGTTTATCAAACGGATGTGGAGGAGTTATTCGATTGAAAAAGTTAAGAAGAGATCTTATTTCTCATTAGTTATTTGTTGAGTGTTTGGGACTCTTCGAAGGAATTAATTTCGGAAATAAACAGGACCGAAGGCTACTGAAAACATCTCGCTCCAAATGCCCTCATGGCAACTTGCAGGGTGAGAATAAATGTAGATAAAATCAACCAAACACACCTTTTTTCCCAGGCGCTCTAACCTTTAAGGAGCACTAAATGTAACTACAGGATCCGACTTCGTTTTGGTTTCAGTACATTATGGTTAGATATAAATATCATTGTACCGCAGCTGTAGTGCGCCGTACAACTATTTAAAAAATGCGTAAAATTCTCAATAACTTGGATGCTTAAAATATTGTTTAAAACAGAGAAGCGATTTAATATTTCATGTTGGTTATCTGCCTTTGTTCGGGTGGTTAATGGGTAGTTTAATTGCAACGCGAAAATACACGTATTCATGCAATATTAACTTCACTTGTATAGAGCTTCGGTGTATTTAATATTTTAACTACACCTGCATACGTAAGTCTCCAATGGTGGCCCAATGTGCGAGTAATTGAGAACGTGATGTAGCATTAGAAGCATTGTTTCCAAGTTCATCTCACAAATCAACGGAAATCATTAAAATCGGTTGACTGATATGAGTGGTATGAATTTAATGGCATGTGGAGATGGTTTAATGGAAAGGGGTGTGATATGAGTGGTGAATGAATTAAAAAGATATAAGGAGAGTGCCATAGCGAAATGAGGTATTCAAGTGTCGAAGAAATGTTTTGCCACCGAGTATATCTGCAGTAAAATCTAGATAAAATGACATAAAAACAGAACTGTCAAGCAAAGATAATCAAGTAATATAACATAAATATACCTGGCATTGGCAAGGAAATAAAAAAATCCATGGGTTTAGAACCAACCTCTCCTCGCTCGACAGGCTTCATTAGGCGTCCATATTGGGGTACCTTTCGGATTAAGAGGAGCGACGGATTGAGAATCCGGGTCCACAACGTGAAAGACCGGTAGTGAAGCCGTGAAACCGTGAATAGCAAAAACCAATTTTCCACAAACAAGCATACAAACATCATATCAACATGCATGTGCGCATAAAAAGGTCCGTTACTAAACGCCATCTAGTTTAACTAAAAAAATATGAGTTTCTAATTTTACCATAAATGTAAGAGGAAAAAATAGCCACAATCAGTAGTTTTTTATTTGAGTAGAAAATGCTCTAATAACATCTCGGAAACAAAAAAACGAATGGTTTTTTGAAGCTTTGTTGTTTTTTCTACTATTTGAAGCCTCCTGTCAAAATCACCAATCCTGAAAAACGCCATCATGTCAATCTGGAATGCTAAAACGGTGTGTATTTTTCCATATATGCAAAAATCAATAGGTGAGAGGTGAAGTGCTTGTGCGCATAGAAAAGCTAACCAAGCTGGTAGGCAACTGCTAATAAAAATAAAACTTAAAAGTCGGAGAAATAGGAATAAATAAGATAAAAATAACAGAGACAGTTTACTCTTCATTAATTCCTTCAAAGCATCATTTTTATATCTTCTAAGCTCAGTCAATCGGGAAATTATTCTCTACTCTTAAGCCAAACTAATATAAACACTCAGCCAATTTGTCCACTTTTTTATACCCTAGAAGGTGATTGTGATAATTTTACTACACTTTTAATGCCCGAACTTGATTTTGAAGAATTTATAATTGCCCCCCTCCCCCCCCCTCCCCACTCCCACCCCCCTCCCACCCCTCCCCCGAGTGACATGCCGCCGTAGGCGGCTTTATTGCAGAGTATGTATAATATCGGTTTATGCCTTTCTTATCATGCTTTTAAGTTATCTTACCAAAGTTCTGGTATTCGTCATTTTACAATATTGTACGGTCTCTTATATTCGTCCTGGTCACTTGCTTTGTCTATTTTTGTGTAGCAAGGTTAGCATAAAACGTATTGTTACCAATTTATTCCTGACATGTGCGTGAAGTGCTGAATTCAGACCGTCAGTTAAGCTTGATCACAGTTCGTATTGGCATTGATAAGATGACAGTGCAGAAAGCCTTGACGGCTGACCAATAGCAGAGTCGAGTGCCTGCTTGCGAAGACCTTCTGCAAAGGTATCGTGACGATTTCCCAACCCCCTTACAGTCTCGACTTGGCACCAGCAGACTTTTTCATATTCCGAAAAGTGAAATCCTCCGTCATAGGACACTAACATGTGAACCTAAGACCCGTCAAAGAAGCTTCCACGTGTACCCATAAGGGCCTACAGGAATTCGCATAACAGGAAGCCTTCGAGACGCTCGAGGAATTTAATTTGAAGAGTTTTTAGTCATTGAAGCAATATCTGACATAAATCTATTTTTCCCAATGTTTACCACATAATTTTTATAAAAACAATGCATGGATTGCTACTATCAATTTTCCATCTACCCCTCAACATTTGTAAAATACTTTCGGATTTTCAAAATTGAAAGTAAATGTTACTTATACGTCCAAAATTACTTTTGAATGCATGTTGTTCCGCGAGCATAATAGTGTCTACAGTCTGTACGTTGCGATCTCTGAATTTTTATTTTCTTTTGCTAAATGATTTTCTACTTTCATATATGAAACTTCAACCTCCTCCTTCGAGGTTTTCTACTCACATAGATCCACTACTGGCATAAACGTTTTGCAATTTTCGACAGATTTATTTGCAACGTACAACGCGTTTAAGTCCATCGAACTATCTACAGGTACAAGATAAGATTCGAATTTTGATGCATCATATTGATACGACCGGTTTTCCATATTTCCCCTCTTTATCCCCGTCTACCTTACTCCTCATTCTTTCTTTCCCCCCCTTCCTCAAACATGTATAAATATGAGGCATCACAAGTTGAATCTTGTATTGTACCTAAAGATGAATCGATGATATAAAATGCGTTGTACGTTGCAAATAACTCTGTGCAAAAGTGCACATTTGTTTTTCTCAAAATTACACCGTTGAGCGTAGAGTAGGTAGGGGTAGAGCATTTGATTACTGACCGGAGGGCCTGGGTTCGATTTCCGGGCAAACCTCTCTGGGCACCTGCAGCTCCACCAAAGCTATGTGATTTTTCGGGTACCAGATCTTCTCAGATTTGTAACTATGTGTTTTCTTAGGAGTCACAAAATATTTATTTGGTAGTTGTGTCCATCCAATACCTACCTTAAACAGTAAATGACAATTCACGGAAATTGAACCAATTTTAAGGGTCAATCACATGAATACCTGAACCTTAAAAGCTTTTTTTCTTAGACCGGCCGCAGTACTCTGTTGCTTTCTGTTTGCAACAGCCAGAGACTGTGACCGATTATTAAAATTATTATTAATATAATGCTCTTAAAAATGATATCTGTTCTCTCTAGTCAAAATGTCAGTATTATATTATTGATACAATATGTTTTGTTACTTTCATCATAAAACTATCATTACTATCTGGAAATAATATAAGCTCATACAAGAAATAGGAAGGGATAGGCACACCGTCAGTTTTCAATAAAATTGTATGTTTCGGTAATTTTCATGAGAAATTGTTGTAACATACGTGTTCTGCGAGACCATTTGAAGCGGCAGCTAAGTGGGAATAGATTTATTTTACCAAATATTTCCTTACCTCAAAGAAGCGCAGTTTCCTCCTGATACTGACATTTATAACCTTAGTGCATCTAAGCCAGAGAGTAGAGTCAAGTTTTGAGTTAAAACCCCTCGTGCGGTTGTTGCCGGCATTAATCTCACGCACATTTATGTGCCTGTCTTCAGCACCTTCCGCCTTGCATCCGAGGGGAATGCATTCAGGCCAAGGGCATTAGATCTAATTTCGCAATTTCCTTCAAATGGGCCCGTAGCCCATTCATTTCCTCCCATCCCCTAAGCTTGTTAGCGGAACGTGCGTAGACGCCGCGACAGCAACGCTCATCAACAAGCTCCCTCTCTTCTGCGCTCATCTTAAAAGCTCCCCGCGTTCAGGGTACCACTTGTTGTGAAATTAGTATCTCACATCTCGATTTGGGTGCGTACAGAATAATTTAGGTGTAATTTCTCGGTGAAGTAATAAACTTTAGGGCTTTTACCATCCAACGAGTCTTGAATATTTGCAAAAAATAGAGTTTTGTAAGTTTGAAGCACATCGGTATTTTGTGAAGGCCAATTTTGGCACAGAGATCCAATTAGATTAAGAATTATTGTTTAATGTTTAAAGAAGTTAATGCGTGTCACAGCTTTTTTTTCATTCATTGGTGCGTGATTTCAACTCCTCAATTTCTATTAGCATCTAAGACAGTGTGAGTTTTGAATTCGGGCTCTCTGCTGGCGTTTACAATGCGTTGAAAGATACATGAAATGCCTTTTTGTAAATATTATTCATACATGAGTCATGCGTTTTAAGTCTGGTTTCTGCCGTTCCTCTAGGTGGTACAAATGCGCTCGTTTTCATATTCTCCTCCGAAATTCGAAATACGTTAATTAAATCTAGCCTAGTCGATATGTCAAATGGTGCTCTTCTATAAGAGTGATAGCAAAGGGAAATGGTGACCTGACTTAAAATATTTAGAGAAGAAAATCAAGTGGAGTATATGAAACCAATTCATTGATTTCTTAGCGGTGCTTTTGAAGTCTTGAGGTAAGCAATTATATATATATATTATAGGTGTCCATGAATAATTTAGGTGACCATGGACACCATCTAAAGAATAGTGTCTAACATGCTTCACTTCTCATCGCCTGATAGAAAGGAGAATCGAATACCGAAACGTTAAAGATATTCTTTTCGGTGCCCTCTGCAATATTTTATACTTAGATACCGTAATGCGTAGCCCTTCGCTCTTAAGATCACTTAAACTATAATACTTAAACAGAGGCACTTGGAGAATTAGAAAATGAGTTTCGAAGTCAGAAGGTGGCCCATTCGCCATTGGAAGAAGATTCTTAAACATATTACAAATAAATTTAATAAATTGCTACCAAAAACTCAAAAAAATAGTATTTATCCTTCTAACTTCTAACATACAGCAATACCCGTAAATTCTCCAGCAAAAGTCAGATTAACCAAGTTCATTTCACAGTATATTTCAGAGAGATTTAATGCAATACTAAAATACCCTGAAATTCAAATATTCTTCGATTTCTCTCAACAAGCTAAGTAGAAAAATGGGACTGGCGCGCAACGGGCCAGGAATTGCACTTCTTCAGTCAGTATAATTCCCAAAAGCATCGCAAAAGTGGAACTGAATGCATAATTTTATCCTTTCTTATCGATTCCCGCACCTGAGAAACTTTTGGCATCGTCATCCGATTCGGAGCGGCAATCAGTAGGTCTCGCCGTTTTTTTCTTTAGAGAGCGAGAGGTGAAGAGGGGAAAAGACAGGCGAGAGAGGGAGAAAGGGAGAGAACGGAGGGGAGTGGGGGGGCAGATTCAAGACCCTCACATCTGTCTGCTGTGACGAGAAAACTTTTCGTTTGAATCTCTTGGAGCTTTCCTTCGTATTTTTCCCCTCTCTCTCCCTCCCAGTCTCATGCCATTACTAGTTTGATCATTGATTCGGGCGGCTCTTAAAGGGGAAATGTGTGAACATGGGGCGGGAAATAGAGCTGTAGATAGTACCCACTGGTAAGTGGAATGCAAGGGGAGGAGCCCAGTGAGACAAGGTGGAAGTGAGCGACTTGGCGAGTGCCAAGGACATGGTCAACCCTCCGACACAGGTGCCAAATAGGATTCCCGTTGCAGAGCAAGAGAGAGACCTCGAGGGAAAATTTAATCACACTGAAAAATTCGCTGTCGACGAAAATTCGAAGATGAAGATTCTTAATAAATGGGAATGATTTCTCAATTTTAAAGCGGGAACGGAATTTATGAAGAAATGTGAGATTGAAATAAATTCCCGGTGGATGCAGGAAAAAATCTTATTGAATGTTGCCGCGAGCTGAAGAAAGTAACGCATTGGGAGAACTAAGCAAATGAGAGTGAGTAATGTCAAAGAGAAAAAGAGAGAATTAGAGAAAAGAGTAATGAGTGGGATGCTGCGTAGAAAAAAGAAACCATCCTACCCCGTCCTAGGTCCTTTGTTCCATCGTTATAATGTCAGGACCACAGCTCAACTTCACACTTTCCCATGCTTCGTATTTTGCACGATAAAAGCTGTTTTCGACGCGTGCGTGCACTCAGAGCGTTCTTCTGCTTGGCGATGACTGAGACGATAACTCAAAAAACGAAGAATGAGGCGATTATCGACTCGCTAAAGATGACTAGGAGGAAACTGTTCGATAAGGATCGAGGGTCTGGTGTCAGAAGCACGTACTGCACGCGTGGTTCTATGACCTGTGCTCAGTGTCGATTAGTCATCCGAATGCGTGCGGTCGTAAAAGACAATGGAAGTATTTTCGTGGGCTTCATCCTCTGTGTGGATGTGGAGAGATGATGAGACAGACGGTGGTGGTTGCGGTGGTTTGTGTGGAGCGAACGCGGTTTTAGGACCATTGTGCTTTTTATTGCAGGCGGATGAACTCCGAATGGGAGGAGCGACTCAGATTCCTTGAATGCGCAGAAAAACCAGACTCCATCTGCTTCCGACCGCGAGACGCTTATGAGTCTACGATAAATTTACGCAAACTCATCAATTGACCTAAAATATTTTCCAAATTATTTGGTTGATGGAAAATCGATTAGAAGGAGAAAGATATTTGTTGCACGGTCTTGGAACTTTGAAGCGTCTTTCCGTGTGATAAGGGAACAGCGTTAAAGCTAGAATTACAGATGAAATTTTTGGTCTGCAGAGGAACTGGAAATAAGCTCCACGTAATCCAGCATATTTGCTCTCTACAACACTATTCCGTGACACGCAAGCTTAATCACCAAACAAGAGGCGAGCAGACTACCAACATCTAGCATCGTACGTAAATTGAACTTAGGTATGCACGATTTTGAATTAGACGTAGCTACCACAGTTAATCCCGTTAAATATATATATATGTAACACCTCCTAAAATAAACATCCAGCATGAAAAATGACAGAATGAAATTTCGTTCACATGGCTTTGATAACACCAATATGTGAACTCTCATGCTCAGACACGCGGAGGATGTTGACTTACAGCCATGAATTCCATTTGACTCTTGGGCGCTGAGTTATAATTCACAACTTTTCCCCTTCGTCGCCCTAATTTTCTCGACCGTAGGGAAAATGTTTGACTTTCAAAGGTTAGACGTAATGTATGATTGTGTTACAGTTCCTCACACGAGAATATTCTCTCGCCTGCTCTCTTCCTCCTTCTCTCTACCCTCGCATGCGAAATTCACGGTAAACGAAATCATTTATCAAGTGTATTCTCTGGAGAAAGCCTTACCATATATTCGGTGCCGCGAGCGTGGGATTAATCTCACATCATAACGGTAAACGTTCTTATTTGGGGTGAACTTCACCCTCCACTTATCTTGAGTTTTGATCTGAATAATCCAATGTTCTTGAAAGAAAAAGGGCACCACGTACCGTATTTTATGAGTATAGCTCGATGTTTTCAAAAGATTAAGATACTGGAATTCAAATTGCAATTAAATTTGAAACACTTCGCTTTTCCACATAAAAAACTTTTATTTACGACCTAGGTTTCGTTATGGTATAACATCATCAGGTAAAAATACAAATCAAACCTAGTATGTATACTGAGACGAAAAGTTTTTCAACAATATATGTATTATTTTTTTTCTCTCTCAACAATGTATTTTTTCAGCAATGTATATTTTTGTTATTTTATATTTTCAGCAATTTATTCATTCCTTCTCCCAGCCTGCTAATTTATCAATGTTACCATTCCTCCTCCTCCGCCCCCTCTTCTTACCTCAACCAATCCTTGCTTTCCTCCCTCCCTCCTCTTCCCTTCCGTCCGGAGCTATATATACTAGGTTTGACTTGTATTTTTACCTGATGATGTTATACCATAACGAAACCTAGGTCGCAAATAAAAGTTTTTTATGTGGAAAAGCGAAGTGTTTCAAATTTAATTTCAATATGAAAAATTTCCACCGAGTGACGCCAGAAACTGTTTTATTTATACTGTAATTTATTATATTGGAGAAATAATTGTAAAAATACTTATGAATATTGTTTTCACAAATTTCCCGTTGCATATGAACGCATTTTTTCGAATCAGTTTAATTTCATGCGCTGACACTTTAAAATTATTTTTATTTGTATAATTTTAACATATTACTAAAATCTTTTTCTACAAAATTTGGAGTTAATTTTCTATGAGAAGGTTTATTTGTAGTTAATTACTGTGTAATTAACCAATGAAAATGTTCAAAAGATTCAGGCGAGATGTAGTGGAAGTTCGTCATTATGAGAAAAACAAATTTGCACTTTTCCACTTCTTCTTCAAAAAGGAAAAGACTTGGTTTGCAATTAGAATTGGTAATGGTGTTCCAAAATTACATTTAAACTCCATTAAAATTAGTTTAACTGGTCGCGCATAATGCATTTGAGATTCCACTCAATAGCTGGAGGTTTAATACTCTCTCAATGTGATAGTCGGTGCCTCCGCCTCCGCATGTTACTAATTGTTGGAGTCATATTGAAAAATAAAAATGAGAAATGCAAATAAGCCCCTTTCCATAAATTTATTTGTTAAATACGACGCGTTTCAGTTCATCGAATAATCTTCAGGTACAAGACAAGATCCAACTTGTGATACATCATATTCATCATATACCTGTTTGAAGAAGGGGGAAGAAAAGAGTTGAGGAGTAAGAAAGGCGGGGACAAAGAGGGGAAATATAGAAAACACAAAGAAACAGGAAAGTTGAAGAAATGGAGAAGTAAACAGAGTGGGGGAAGATAAGCTCTTGTGATCATTATTTGAGAGAACGGTGGTAGGCAGCTAGTATCCTGGCGTTAGGAAAGAGGGAAGAATAAAGAAGGGCTAAGCGGGAAGGGGACATGGAAGGGATAGAGGCAATTTGAGGGATGAGGTATAAGTGATTCTAAGAAGGACATCATCATGGAAATGTTATCATAAAAATGTTAATTAATATTATTGAAACGAGTAAATTCGTCAGCAATAACTTTAAAAGATGGCCATATGATACAGGTTCTACAAAATGCTGACGCAAATAAAGGATGAATTCGTGATGAGATTCGGTAATGGGATATCATTGACGATAATTTAATAATTTTTGTATTATCATTACAGTTGATTGAATTGGGTTGTAAATTTTTATCACAGGATAACATAAGCAAGAAAATAATAAACAGAAGTGAAATAAAAGTACAATAGCTGTTCAACTAATTTATAGCGTTAACATTAACGTGAATTACGGTATTATTCACAAATTAAACTGTGCATACAGCAGTGACCTTGCGAATAGCAGTGTAAAGTGAACAATAGCAACAGTGTCTCATTAAATTTCTAACGTAGTTAATATTTATCTGCCTTCATGAGGCTACAGAATGAGGGTCATGAGCCATATGCACCTATTTGACTGCCCTTCCAAAATGCTTCACACTGGTCAAAAGGAGAGGAAAGATCAGCATTTGATGTATATTCTCATAAGTTTATTTAAAACACGTTACCTATGTTATGTCGTAGACCTTGGAGCGTTTGTTGCTAGGGTTACGGAGCGAAATGAGCATGAAAGCTAGTCAACGTAAAAGTGAGACTGGATAAAAAAATTGGCTGGAGGGAGAGGTAATGAAAAAGGATTGGCGTTGAAGGGAACAGAAATGATAATGAAAGGGCACAGAGGGGTCAGAGATGGCCCCGAGTAGAGATTTTAAAATGAGGAAGATTATAAAATGAGAAGTGGTAGAGGTGAAGATGAAGGGAACGGCGGTGCGGAACAGGAGTATCCAACGGACTTTGGAGAGGGAAGACGCAGAAGGGAAACGGGAATAGGGAATGCAATGCCTAAGATGGAGACGACGAGGCGGGCGGGGCCCGGGAGTTCTTTGAGGGGGCATAAACGAGGGACTGTGATTAGAGCATGGAGGTGGGGACGGGTGCGGAGGATAACGGAGTGGGAGCGATAAGATGCCTCTGGAGTGGAAGTCTGCCTCATTTACTCGGCTCGCGGGTCTTAAGGCGTGCCCCATAATCCCGCCCAACCCCTTTCGCCCCATAGAGTTCCGCTTCAACTGCCTGTGGTCACGGGAGAGAAATTTCGCAGCACGTGGCTGTATAAGCTTTGTGAAGGAAGGCCCGCGGGTATCAAACGATTAAAATAAAGTTTTACGATGATTACACCGCGGCGGCATTGTATATCAACCCGGCGCCTATCCAGTTTCCCAAATGTAATTTTTCATCTCGCCTAAAAAAAAGTGTTACCTCGCGCCCACAATATACACCGTATGAAGTTTTTCATCAGTTCGCATGAAAGTGACGGTTGCGGAAGTGGGCGCTAATTAATTTCAAATTTGTATATTGCTAGGTACCTCTTTGCTCTGCGTTACGGAATATTTTCAAAATAACTGTGGGCATACGGTGGTAGTTCATAGCAAGAGGATAAAGCGAATGTATAGCGTCAAAAGTAAAGCAGTATAATTAAGGTTAAAAACTCTTGAGTTTTATAAAATTTTATCAATAGTAACAGCGGTCGCACCATTAACAAGCATACTTCGCTTCGAAACATACAGTTTAGTCAAAATTACAGAGGGATGTATCCAAAGTCCTTCAAATTGAATGCTTTCAGCTACATAAAAAAGTATACCATTACTCACTATCCCTTAAACACGTAATTTTCTTGATAAATCTTCCTGATTGGCGCATGTAAACGTCAGAATACATAATGGTAACGGCTAATTAAACACGCTGCGGCTCGACAGTTTGCTTACCAGCGTGATAACACCCGGCTTAGTGGCGTGATAAATCGAAATTCGTTCCTTAATGCTTGTCTCGTTTCATTTCCCGTCCCATGTGCGAAGATAGTCCTCTAGATGGATTAGGAAGACATTCCCAGCCAATTGCTGTCCTTTTCACGACTGGTCTTTGCGACATGCCTGTCCTTTTCACGACAGGGCTTTGCGTAAAGCGATCAGATGGCAGTCGGTGAAATGTGCAGATCGGCAATGGATCTATTCGAGAGAAAATTTGAACGTGTGCTACCAACGCAGGGAGTTCGTCAGTCGGTTCCCCACTCAGTTGGTGGAGAAGGGTACTCGGCAAAAGTAATTGTACCGTTGTACCCCCGCTTCTACTTGCCATGTGCAATTGTGCGGCCATTGAGTATAGAACCATCATAGTCCACGGTATCACCAGCAGAATGATGTTTGAATGGTCTAGCTGCAACTAGATTGTCACTGAGGACGGATCGCCTTTGGATTTTCCATAGACATACCTACATTTAGAACTTTAAAGAGAAATCTAATTCACAGCTATAAAAAAGTGGAATGAATTGAGAAACAAATGAATGCACTTGCACTATCAAAAGAAAAAACACCCCAACAGTATGACACGGCCTCGCTCAATTGAATTTGAGCGTATACTATATTTTCATCAAAACTTCCTACAGTGTTTGATAGCAATAAATTTAATAAGCTAATTCTATGATTAATGTGATTATACAGAGATAAATTAAGCATAACCTTGTAAAATGCAATATTTTTGATCTTTACTCTCAACCTGGCGACGATTATAACCTTCAAATCACGGAAATAATTGGGATTGGTTAACTTTTCTAGGCACTATATTGGGTTTGCTCGTTTGAATAAGTATTGGTTTGAGTTATTAAGACTAAATGTATATATATATTATATATATATATATATATATATATATATATATATATATATATATATTACCACTTTAAAGCGTGTAGCTTTCTGATGCAAGCAATGAACATCAACGGCGGTGGCATTTTTTCGCTGCCTATTCGTTTCTAACTTCGCAAGCAAATGTAGCTATTTCGAATCACGCATCCAAAGGTTTAATCAACTTTTCCCTATTTTTGGGCCTCAACAATTTCTCTCATTGTTAATAATTATCATTAAATAATGATCATCAATTGATAATCAATATTTAAAAAAATAAAGTAAAGTTTGAATCCATGGATAAATTAGTAAATAATAATTTGACAATTTTAAACAAAGAAATCGAAAAACACGAGGAAAAAGTGTCTGAATTTAGAAGTAATTTCCTTTGCAAGTTTGCATTTATTTTAGCATTTCTCGTATAAGTAAAATAAACGATAATTTCGAAAGAGAGACAATAAAATAGCAAAGAAAAGGAGATGCAACACCCGTTATTTATAAGAAAATACAATAAAGTGATGAGACTGAATTTATTTTATCTTAAGTATCAAAATCCACACGTTTTTATCATTCGTATGATTAATTTCATTAGAAAAGGCTTGCCTTCCAAACTAAAATTTCTGCCATGCGTGTTTGTATATACCGCTATCTTTGAAAAAACAATAAAGCATCTCAATAGATGTCTCTTTCTCTCCAGTCTTTGGCTCCGTGGATACGTCATGGAGCTATTTCAAAATTTTCGTAATTTATTTTCTTATAGCCGAAGACATCCATCCTTTTGTTCACTCTCCTAGAGGGCACCCGACAAGCTATGAAAAGGTCAAAACGGACTGCTCGTCGACGTTTTGCAGCGTGTTTGAATCAGCTCTAGATTCCCCTTTGCGGAGAATTACAAATATTCTGGGTAAAGCGTGCTGAAAAGTGACTGGGCTTTTCAATGAAGGCGTTTCCATGGATAAAATTTATATCAAACGATTATTTTTTACTGCTAGAGAGAAAGAATATGAAATTAATTTAATGGAAAACTAGTAAATTGGCTTGACTAGGGTCTGAAGATACTTTAAAGTCACAAATTCAAAGTTTGCATTTAACTCTTAAATATAAAGTTGAAATTTTCTGTATAACAAGCTGAAATACGTTAAGTAACGTACGGAAGAGTTGTATGCTGAGAAATGTAAATGTTTTCTCTCCCCTTTATTTTTCAATGAATTGCAAAACTCAGCAGAGCAGTTTTTCCAGAATAATTTGCATACCGCTCAGCAGAGCAGTTGTTCAAACATAAATGTATGCTATCCAACATACTTGAATGCTTCTTGAGTTCACTATTTTTGCTTTATCCTTATGGTGTACATTATGACTAGTACGCACAGATTTTAGAAACACATAACCTAACCATATTTCTGCTTTTAAAAAATACTCCAAGAACTTGAACAACATATTCATCTCTCGTACATCACACTTTTTCGTTTTTCTTCCTCTTTAAATATGTTAAATACTTACTCAGTATAAAAAATGAATTTTGAAATAATTCTAATATTTTATAAAACTTTAACCCCGCCATAGTTGGCAAGTTTTCTCATTTTTATTTTATATATCTAGCAATAAATACTTCTACATAATTATCACTTTATTAGATTCAGCTATTGTGGTTTTGGCGTGCGTCAAAACTTCCAAAACATGTATAAAGACTTTTCATTGCAGTACGGCGACTTCATTGCTTTAGAGGTCTCATTAATTTCGCCTTATTCCAGAAATTATAGCATCATTTATTCCAGTCTAATAATTCCACGTAATATCATTGGATTTCTGGGTGAATTATATTCCCTAAAAATAATTAATACTAGTTTTCCATCATGCTCCTCCTTCGTTCCTTCCAGGTGCAATTCACTTTTACAAAAGAATTTATCAGCTTTTTCTTTTAACTTTCGGCTGATTTGTCGTGCATTATTTGGACCGTATATCGCATAACTCAGCGGTTTAATACTCTCCACATCCTTTTATCTCACAATTACTTGTACACGGCCATTTGGGAAGAATATGCTACAGAAGTAACTGCGATACCAATAAATGCAGGTTCCAAAGGGCCTATTTGATATGGGAATCATCCTAATCTCGCAGTTCTATCTTAGTCGTATCAAAACCATAGTCTCAAATACTCATAGTGTATTTTTGGTTATGCTTTCTTGTAGGGAATACTTCGACTTCTTTGTGTTGCAATTTTCCGGAATTTACACGGCCATATTCCTTTTCGTAACTGTCCTAAATTGCTAAAAATCTATTCAAATTTTAGCTATCATGTTCGATGGAACTGATATCAACACCATAGATCCTGATGATTCGCCTGGGTGCCATATTTTTCGTTGTTCATTCCATTTTCTGTAGGGTTCTGTCTCTCAATGTATCAACGCCCCGATGTTTTTTCCAACCTTTTATTTATTTTTTTAAACATTCATCTCCCCAGATTTTTCTAGACGATCGTGTCTCTATCTAAATTTTAATCCTTCTAAGGCTCTCTTCTTAGACGATAAACATAGTTTTTATCTTCTTTCATGGCAAAGGACTTACATTTCCACTAGAATGTGGTAGCTAAAATACCATATTATTCGATTGCTTTGGCTCAACTTTTTGGAAGTTCATGTTCATTAAATTAAGAACACAATGTATTTTTCCGCTGCTCTTACATCAGAAAAAAATAAACTGTGTTCTTCATTTAATGGACGGCACCATATCATTAAAATTTACAAAAATAATTCGTTATCTACTTAATTATGTTTTAGTGCATCTGCCTGACAGGCTTATGCTTGATTTGTTGTTTCCTACTGTTTCTTCTTTATGCCTACCCAAAGTAGATGCATGCATTTTTATTTCCTCGTGATGAACATTGTTTTGGATCTGTCTCTTCAACCTTGATTCATTCTGTTACAATATTTAGGGTTTCTATTTGTTGCTCACTGACGATGAAATAAAGAAATGGAGTTTATTTAAAGTTAGTAATAAACTCGTGCTCTAAAATATTTATTGCTTCTAAGGATATTAAAAACGCAATTTGGTGATGACGAAGCTTGTATAGGGGAATTTGATGGCAAAGGACAGAAAATCTCTGTTCCTTATATCAATGACGCAACCTAAGTCTACGTAATTGATCGTTTCTCGTTTAAACTAATTAGATTTTCATCAATGTTGACAGGGTTAATTACTTTAAAATATAAAAAAGGAAATATATGCATACCTGATATAGCGACGTACTAATTTCACTTTGGATTACAAATGATCGCAAAAAATCATATTACCCACACAATCACGTTTACTTCTAACAATCTCGCGATATTGTGCGTCATTGAAAAGACCAGATTTTCAGATGTCTTTATGGTCATAAAAAAGGAATACTTGAAAGGGAGCTGTCACTAATGTCTGGTGTTCTCGGTTAGCAAAGTTTTCTCGCGCATATTATATTTATAGTCGCTAATGGCATAAGCATTTAGTGTTTTATGACGGCTGTGTTTCTCAATCCAGAACAATTTCTTACAATTTTATCTTTATCATTCCATAAATACACTTTTACGGGTGGCTTGCAAAGGGCACAATCTAAAAAGAGAAGTACCTGCATAATTTAAGGGTGATGGCAATAAAAATCTGTAATGTCTTATAAATTATTATGCGATATGTATATAAGTAATGACTGCTGGAATAGTAGAGGTGTGGGGTGCGAGAGAAAGGGAAGGGTTGCCAGGGGAAGGGGAGAATGGGAGACGGAGGAGGGGTGAGAGGAATGGTTGGGGGAGAGGAAAGTGAGAGGAGAGGCTAGAGGAGAGCGGAGATAGGGAAGGAGGGAGAGGGAGGATGTGGAATTGACACAAAATCGGAAAAGAAAACTATCTGCTCACGACAACTATTGCAACATCCGAGACACAGGTTTCAACTTACAAAGTCGTGATCAAGATCCTCCAAGTCGAAACAAAGGCCACGCTCACCAAAACTCATGCGCAAAAACAAAGTATTCAACTCTCCGATATGCATCGCTTCCACAAAGTGACAATTCAGGTCATTCCCATTAGTGAACGACATTGAGGCCCGGATGCTGATAGGCCATACAGAGCCAAATGAATGCCATTTCAAGAGTTTTTAATTCTATAGGGTTATCGGGAGTGGGAAGGGAAACATTGTAGCACTGGTTGAAGGGGGTTTTATGATGGGAAGTATGTTTAGGGATGGGGAGACCCGCGGACGGGGAGGATGGATTGCACCAGGCGCGGTGGATGTTAATCGTAAGGTTCAGGGGTGTGGAACATTGACCGGGCAGAGTTTACAGGTCAGAAGATAAACAAAATTCTTGGAAGTGCAAGAGGAGTGGGGTGATGGTGTGTGAGAGTTAAATGGTGGGATGGAGTGGTGAAAATAGGACAGGTTTTACATCTTCCTCGATGACATGGAGTGGGTATGGCTCTGGGGGTGTGAGGGGATTTTGAAAGCGGCTTGGTGGATTTGAAGATATCTGCTATGTTGGCGGGCCGTTTGAAGGTGACAGAGGGGCATTTGGGAAGAAGGTTGGAGGAAGTGTTGTGATTTTTGAGGATGGGGAATAGGTCTTTGAGGATGAATTTGAGGGACTGAATGCCTGGGAAGCAGGTAGTACAGATTGCGAGGGTGGGAGTCTGTGGTTGAGACAGGCTTGGGGTGTAGGAATAGTTGAGTATTTTTTTATGGAGGAGAGAATCAGGGTATCCTCGTTGGAGGAGGGAGTGGTGAAGGTTGTTGAGGTATTTGTTAAGGGATTCGTGATGGTTGCAAATACGGCAACCGCGGATAGAGAGGGAGTGAGCGCTTGGTATGGGAGGGGTGGCAACTTTTGTAATGAAGATATTGCTGCTTATTAGTAGGTTTAGTGTGAACAGAGGTCAGGAATTTGCATTTGTTGACTTGAATTTTCTCTCAAGCTCGCCCAATACACCTGCCATTCTGAATTTCTTTCGGTATGCATTGCATTGGGTATCATTCCCAATGGTTTATGCATTAAGTTCCCTGTATCAGGCCTACCTGCCGTCCTACATCCCAGTCTACACGCACTCAAGTTTCACCAGTCCTTTCTTTTTTGCACGTTCATCCGGGATCAATACAATAACCTCACGTACAAATATCCCAATTCCACACATTCCCTCATCAACATTATTTCTCTCACTTCCCCACATCTCCTCCCTAATGTAAACCGAATCCTTAAATCGGCTCTCCGCTCCCTTGAGTTCCGACGCAGAAAAGCCTTAAATAAATTGTCCGTTCGTAATTGTCCTTGTAAATATTTCGCCGTTTGGCGGGATTTCGTGTTTTAATGTGTGTGTGTGTGTGTATATATATATATATATATATATATATATATATATATATTATATGTATATATTTGTATCAAATTGAGCACTAGTGGACACAGCCAAAACACAGACGCACACAAAAAAGAAAAGTGAGTGAGTTCTGTCTATCTCTTCCTTGAGGAAGGCGGCTGTGAAGACCGAAAATTCGAAACCTGGTGAGTTACTGTGTTATTGTCTGTGTCCAGTAGTGCTAAATTTTATACACTATTATTTACGTCCGTGAGAATTTCAAAAACTGTTATATATATATATATATATATATATATATATATGCACATATATATGTCGAATATTTCCTTAGCAGTTCATTGAAAATAATCGATGATGAAAACAAATAAAAAACAGTAAAAAAAGAATATTTTGTCACCTGAATCCCTTCTTTAGTTTTCGAAAATGTGGCATCAACTTTAAATTTCTATTTCGTGCTCAAATAACTAGCTGCTTTCAGAGGTGACTGCTTTTAGATTCCTTAACAGTAAAATCAATACAGACCAAGGTTGAATATAGTAACCAAACCGCAGTAAATCAAATTAATTTCTGTGTCAAAGTCAGTCATTTATACTGAAATTCTTTGAGCCTAACTTAATTTCCCCTTTCCTATTTCATGTCAGTGTGACTTCTTTTGGTGAAAAGTCAATGGCTTCTATTAAAAATCTTAACCTAATCGATATATATTTCATATCAGTTTTTGAATCTCAATGTAAACATAGCTTAAACAAGAATTTCATTTAAAGTGTATTTCACTTCAACCTTCCGCATATTTACTCCGCCTCTATCTGCTTTGTTTCTTCCAGTCGAAAGTTAAAGAATATACCCTTAAATTCATTAATGGAACTAATTTATTTATTAATTAGACAATCATCAAGGAATCAAGCCACAGGATGCGGACAGGATTTCAAGTCCACAACAAAAGAAACTATTTGGCTCAAAAGGTTTGCAAAATTGTTATTTTTCCACGTCACTGGAAAAAAGGTTAAGGGTATAAATTGATTAATAAAATAAATTCTATGAATTCAACATTATTATAATTAAATTAACTAAATTTTGATAAAACCATTGGTATGTATTTTATAAACGTCACTGGATTTAATTGGTAATAACGAGTCACATATTGACATATTTTCACTGCTTGACATAAAATTGAGCTACTTGCTCAATAGTCAACTAAATAAGATTTTTAGCACGTTTTGACTATTTTTAGACAATTTTAATGTACAAAGACAAATTTTAAAATACCTGTAATAATAAGAATTTACGGTTTCAAGTTGAAGATTATTTAGATTTAATGGTATATGCTTAATATTTCCAATTATGACATTGATTTTTGCGTGTACAAATAATGAGCAAATGGTAGCACTTTTCCACTGCATATTTATTTAAATATATTTATAATCTTGTGGAAAAAAGTTTATTTTTTAATCATTATTATGTTCGAATTCCACAACACCATGCCTGAAACTACGCAATTTGTTTACGTATACTGTCATATAATAGCAAACAATGTATATAAATATTACACCAATGATATGCTCCCCAATAGTTGTAAAACTTCATAAATAGAAATGTATTATTTGACGAAGTAGAAGGTATTTGGGAATAACGTATGATTGTAATAATTAAAATGTAGCCGAATGAACTGGATCAAGAAAAACGAGCCCAAGTGAAATTATAAACCATTAAACTCACTTTTCGAAGTTTTAACGGAATTAAAAATAATAAATAAAGTTTCCGAAGCCAAATTTTCGACCAAAGAAATGAAAAGCATGTTTCTATACACTCCTCATTTTTTTAAATAAGGGTATGGTGCTTCGAAACTAATATACCAAAACAATCATTTTGGTGACCTTATTTTCATTTAAAAAATTCCAAATCGTTTCAACATAATTGCTAATTATATTTTCGTTCGATAATTAATTAATTTCTTTTAGATCAATAACAAACATAACTTCTCAAGTATATCATTTTATAAATTTTGTAAATTGTAAATTTTAATGCTATTTCAAATGTAATTTTAATATAACTTTAACGTTTTAAAACACACACATCAGAAACTCAATTGATGGTAAATTCCCGTTTAATGCGCACCAGTTACGCATGGAAAAAAAGGAAAAATAAATGTTTCGAAGACTCTCATTTGCATTTCTTCGGAAAAAATTGAAATTCATTTCACAGACAATATTTCTTTCCTAAAATTTTATTTTACCATTTGATTTCGACATTTTTTTTATCTCCTATTGAGGTTGGTTCATCATGCATCTCAAATCTTTCTCCTTTGAATTTGATTTTTTATACCCCTTTCAACTGCTACGGTATAGAAGAGTAAAATTTCGTCATTGTATTATCGAGTCGACTTCACTCGGCGCTTTTATAAGAGAACCATTTTTTTATCTACTGTATGCGCCACTGGGAAATCCAATAATATAGAATCGTAAAAACGTTTCATTTTCTTCCAAACGAACTTTGAAAAGGCTCTTTATTGAACTTAGGAATACGGGTATACGTTCTGGTTCATCAAGCAAACCTTATCTTAAATCCAACCCCACATTCATGGTATTGAAAATCGCGATTTTAATGATGATTTATATCAAAATTACTAGTCTCCATACCAACCTTGTAAGGCTAGCTATGAAATAAATACCCGCCCCTCATACTCATGGAATATTTCTTCTTCCTAGACATCCCTATAGCGTTTAACGGATGAGAAACCGAGTGCTAACCGTGTTGAAGCCGATGCCGGAAGGCATTTTCTTTATTGGTGTTTAGTAGAATGGTTTCGCGGAACGAGAAGGAAGAAGCAAAATAACAATTAAAAGGAAGAAGGGAAGGTTTTAGGGCTTAGGAGAGAGATGGTCGAACACGTAATTCCCAAGACGAATAAGGCGGATGAAGAGAAGGTAAGATGTGAGGGTATCAGTTGGCCAGGAGCCACCATCCAGCTATTAGGAGCAGAGGGGTTGGAAAGCAGGAGGATGAAAGAGGAAAGTTTGAAACATTGGAGATAGAACAAAGTAGCAAAAGGCATTGCGTCTGCGAGTAGTTTTAGAAGGAAGGGCATTAAAGTAAACCCAAGAGGACGCGGGGTGTGGGGGACAGGTCGCGAGAGAGATGGAACGAGTTTCGCGAGGAGAAAGGAGTAAAAATTAAAAGAAACGCAATAAAAGGGAAGGGACGCCATGAGTGTTGGACATAAAAGGAGGAAGCCAGCTGAGCGGTGAGCAAAGCGGTTGTTGGTTTGAGGAATCGGGAGAGAGGAATTTAGGCCACGGAAAGGGGATGTGCATGGGTTTTCAGGAATTTGTAAAGGAATAATGGGAGTTAGAAGGGAGTGGAGAGAGAGTACGTAATTCTAAGGAAATTGGGGCACAGGGATGACTGCAGAATGAGACTATGAGGATGAATAAAAGAGTGTAACAACTGAGGCATTCAGCAGGCATGCAGGCTGAATTCGACGACACGTTGTTGGGCTGGGGAATGAGAATATAAACAGATAGTTTCAGTAGTGTTTGCTTTAAAAATACAAGGATCTTCGGTGAACATAATAGATCTTAAACTCATCCCGAAAAACCTCACCCGACCTACGCGTTTGAAGTGGGATACGAACTGGCTATCAATTTTGTTATCCCGAGGACGACTGGCATAACTGACACGGATAACTGACCCATATTGTTCTGAAAATCATTAAAAATGATGGTAACTGAGAGAGATGAAAATGCTCGGAAATTACATCTATTAGCCACGAAAACCCAATAATTAGTTTTACAACGTGAATAGCTTCTCAGAATTTACGGGATGACAAATGTTTTGGTATATAAGGCATTTGATTTTTACTCAACATTATTTGTTTAATTCTTACAGGTTTAAAGCCAAGAAAAACTCGGTGCATGTGCTATCCTGCTCCTCACCAAAATCAACGAAGAGTAAAATTATTTTATTAGGGCTATTCAAAAAATACGATACATTAAACAAAATGGCGCTCCCAAGAAACTACGCCCGGACGGAAATTTCAAGAGGAAATCTAGACCACCAGTACTGCGTAGTTCATCCTAAGTATCTATAATTGTATAAGGAAATTATCACGCTAATCGTAATGCTTTTAATGATCTTTCTTGGCCAAATTATTATTTGCGATAGTAGTGTCTTTACAGTCATACCCTTAAGTGTGCATATATCAATATTTCCAGTTTTTCTGCTAATATCCTCAGGAGGTATTCGTTATTCTTCCTTCGTCCTTTCATTCTTCAAGGCTTCAAGACAAATCAAAAGCATTTTATAGGACGGAAAAGATGCATATCAGAATTAACTTTTGCTACTTCCATGCCCAGTAGGAGAAGATATTAATCTTCTTTTATACTCTACATAAAATGTACAATTTGGAAATAAATTTCACATACCAATGTTAACAAAAATCAATGTATTACCGATGAGATGATGGTACGATATTAACCCGAAAACGGAGCAACATATTAACTTAAAATCGAAACAGATTTTATGTGCTACGGATAGAAGCAATCTGAACTCATAAAAATGGAGTACTAACAGTAATTCATGTTTGAGTTTTACATTCGTGCTCGCTTATCCTAGAGTTGTAAGCCTGGTAATCTCCATCCTACACGTTTTCCCAACCAGGGAAGAATGATATGGACCCCTTCACATGCCACCGGCGGCTTCGGGTGGATCATGCAAAGTGGGTCAAAGGGAGGATCAAAGCCCGGCGCTCATGTCGAACGGATAATTCTTCCGGCAATCGATTCGACATGAAAATAACAATCTTCCGATCAGCGATAGGATCTTGCTCGAACTCTGTTCAAGTCACCTTGAGTCACGGAGATAAGTGAGTGAAAAGAGCGGAGTGAATTTAATAGGGATCGTTCGGGTTATGGAAATGGAGAACTCGCGGTGAATCGGATAATCGTTCGGCATGGTCTCACCGTGCAACTTAAACCTCTGGCATCACTTGTGCGCACAGCTTAAACATGCTTGAGTGGAAAAGGGAAGGTATAGAAGTTATCCTGACTGAGGATTGTAGATACAAAGGTAAGGAATGGATTTCAAATTGAAATGGGGAACGGCATTCAATATTTGTAACTCAATAAAAAAAGCTAGGCATTAAAAAATGGTGACATGATTAGAGTAGGTAACCTTTAGAAAGTATTTTGGATTGGACAATGAGGACGGTGAGAGTAGATGTATGCTTGCTAAAGAGCTTTCATAAAGAGGAAGTGCAAGTCTTAAAATTGAACAGATTGATTTGAAACTTGACCGTCGAGTAGATATGATAAAGATAGATTGGAAGCTTTTGTGATAAGAACGTTGGAGAAAAATGGAGAAAATAAAATGAATTGAGAAAAAACAAAAGAATGCGTACTACGCATGGTATGGGAAGAGACAACAGGAATTCACAGAAGAAATAAAACATTGATGCATGGCATATCGAGTTCTGGGAATGGCAGGGTATGAGAGATAGCTATACGGAGAAATTCGAGGAAGAGAGGAAAAATAGATGCATGACGTACTGATAACCAACGGAGTGCTGAAGAGGATAATTGAGGAAAGAATACTGGAAAAGGAGGAGTAGATATAGGAAAAGAATAGGAATTTTGTTGTTTGGAATTATGGGAGGAAGAAACCTTGCGTATAAAGTTATTACGTGTTTTTAGCATGAGCTTTAAGGGTATTTTTGATTTAATGCATATCGTGTAAAATAATATTTTCAACAGTTGAGAATTTTGATAATTGAAATAAGGACGACTACTATGAGGGCATTTTGTTTAAAAATCATTGCCTGGTCTTACTACCTCTCCACCACCTCACCATCAAGTATTTGAGAAAGTTCACGGAAAATAACCCAGAGCTAGGGTGAAAGGAATTTCCGTGTCACATAAGCGTTTTGGCTGTCATTTTCAACTCATGTGAATGAAAACTCAAGTGGACTGTCCATGTCCTGACGCACGATTGGCTTGCCTAATATTATTTCATGTAGTTCATAACTCCTCCTCGATGCTTGCCAGTATTCGTTTTCCTGTTTACGTGTTGTACTTGTTGCTCTTTATACATCTTGTACGCGAGTTTTCTGGGTGGACGACCATTTCACTCATATGAGGAGTTCCAAAACAGGATGAAACTACATCGCCAAAATCAAAGGAATGAGATCTGACTGTCAACGTAGTGGGAAAGTGTATAGATACAAGGGAAACATATACTACCTTGATCAAAAAGTTCCCGGAATAACCACCGTGTGGCGCTCCCATCGTTCCGATTTGAGTTCTGTTTTTTTTTGTTAAATTGGTACATCTGTTGTTGATATTCCCTTTAAATCTTAGTGTCATAACTTGACATTTGCAAAAGTTACGTAGCCAAGAGTACATCTATCTCTGTGTGTGTTGGCGATTTTTACAATTTCAGAAATGGATTTAAATTTGCAACAACGAACTTGTATTAAATTTTGCGTAAAAAACGGATTTAGTGGCGCACGGACGTTGGAAATGTTGGAAAAGTGTTTCGGCAACGATTCTCTAAAAAAAACGGTCGTTTACCAGTGGCACGAGCGGTTCAGAAGTGGTCGTGAGTCAATCGAAGATGATGAACGCAGTGGCAGACCATCGACATCGAAAGTCGGTGAAAAAATTGATAAAGTAAAAGAAATGTTGGTCAATAACCGCAAATTAACCATCAGAGAAATAGCGGAGGACTTGAACATTGCCTATGGATCCGCCCAAGACATTGTGGTTAATGATTTGGGTTTCCGTCGTGTAGCAGCAAAGTTGGTTCCAAAAGACCTCAATTTCATGCAAAAAAGAGACCGTGTTGACGTCGCAAAAGACATGATTTGCGAGGCTGAACCCGATCCCACATTCATCAAAAGGATCATTACTGGAGACGAGACGTGGGTTTATGAGTACGACACGCAATCCAGACATCAGGCAAGTGAATGGCGTTCACCAAATGAGCCGAGACCAAAAAAACCACGTCGTTTTCAGTCAAAAAAGAAGGCAATGCTGACGGTTTTCATGGATTACAACGGTGTAGTGCATCATGAATTTTTGCCAGAAGGCCAGACAGTAAACAAAGAGTATTATTTGGGCGTTATGAGACGTTTGCGTGAAGCAATTCGCCGAAAGAGACCAGAAATGTGGGCAGAAAACTCGTGGATTTCGCACAGTGCTATCATTATTCGTAATTTTTTGACGAAAAATGCAACAAATACCATCCAACAGCCACCGAATTCGCCTGATTTGGCTCCCTGTGACTTCTTTCTGTTCAATCGAGTTAAAAAACCATTACGGGGAACGCGTTTTAGCAGCCGAGAGGAAGTAATGGAAAAATCGCAGGAAGCACTGATGGACATACCGAAAACCGAATATAAAAAATGTTTCGAGGATTGGATCAAGCGCTGGCATAAGTGTGTTGCAGTCGATGGGGATTACTTTGAAGGGGACAATATAGATTTAGATGAATAAACTTGTATTTTTAATTTTCTGAATAAATTCCGGGAAATTTTTGATCAAGGTAGTATGATATCCCACTCACAAAAAAATATAGCTACTGACACAACAACTATGCATACTAAAAATAGCACTGATTTCAAAATCTCATCACACCAGGGAATATTACTACTGTTTGTTAAGTTTAGACGAGCCAAGAAAACAATCCATAAAGGAGCAACAAATTATTCTACATCTACATCTACATCTACATAATACCCCGCAAGCCGCCGCAAGGGCGTGTGGCGGGGGGTGTTAGGTCACCAACCGTAAAAAAGAAAAATACCACATGCAAAAAAAAAAACAACACGGAAAATTACACCCACAGGAGCGCACACACTCATGCAAAAATCCCTTCATCCAATACTCATGCAAACACATAAACCGCAAAACAACTAAAAAACTGCACCCCATGATGCAGCACGAAAGACATCCTACAACACGGAAGCCAGGACACAACAAGCAAGAAATTGAAACACCACATGAAAATGCACCACGAAACACTCTGCCCCCAAAGAGTCTTTAAAAGGCAGGGAATGCGACCCAACGTTGCAGGTAGCAGGAATTTCCCCCCGCGGAGAGGGACGAGGGATTGAAAGGGAAACTTAAAAACAGATGAACAGAACATGAATGAGGTCATTCGGGAAGAATGTGTTATTATAACAAAACACATAAGGTTAGTGGAAGAGCATGCATTTAAATACAACTAATTATTTTTTAGACGCTGAGGGTGGCAAGTGGAATTTTTGCTATCTATAACCCTGCAGTTGCTATCCCGTATTGTCCGTGGGAAGAAGGAGTCCTTGAGTCGGCTAGTTCTGGCATCTATTTCCCGAATTTTATATGCATGATCCAAGCGACTAATGTATGTAGGAGTACGAAAAATTTGCGAGACCTCGGTGCTGAAACATGCGGATCTAAATTTATTTAATAATTTCAATCTTGCATTGAATCGTCTCTCAGCCAATGATTCCCACCCCAAATCCATGAGCATTTCGGTGACGCTTTGCGTTTTATCGTAGGAATTTTTTACAAAACGGGCTGCCCGGCGTTGAACCTTCTCAATTTCCCGAATGAGACCTTTTTCACTCGGATCCCACACGCTGCATGCGTATTCTAAATGAGGCCTTACAAGAGCGTGGTAACAACGTTCCTTGACCTTCGAGTCACTTTTGCCGACAATGCGTCTAATTAATCCCAATTTTTTATATGCTTGACCGCAGACTTTACGTATGTGAGTCCCCCAAGTTAAGTCTTTGGTGAATGTGACACCTAGGTATTTTACCGTATCAACTACTGCTAGGTCACCTCCAGCTAATTTGTAAGCAAATCCCGTTGATCTTTTAAAGAAATTTACCACTGAACATTTATTATAATTTAGAGTCAATCCCCAGTTAGAACACCATTTAGTAATGCAATATAAATCCTGCTCTAGAATAAAACGATCCTCATCCCCAGATATCTCCCGATAGATCACCGTGTCATCCGCGAACATCCTAATTTTACTTTTCACTTCGCGGTTCAAATCGTTAACAAATATCAAGAAAAGCAACGGCCCGATCACACTTCCCTGAGGTACCCCCGACGTGACTCGAACGCTGTCGGAACTAGCGCCATCAAGGACTACCCTCTGTTCCCGCTCTGAAAGAAAATCTTTAACCCAACTTATGGCGCCCTTGTTTATACCCGCGACCTTTAATTTATGAATGAGTTTACCGTGTGGGACCTTATCAAATGCCTTTTGAAAATCTAAGAAGATGGCATCCACTTGCCTACCTCTCTCACCCGATAAAAGTAAATCATGTGTAAATAATCCTAATTGGGTCTCGCAGGATTCCTGATTCCCGCAGTCTCGCGGGTTTTCCTGAATCCGTGTTGATTGTCACTTAAAAAGTTAATATTGTCAAGGTGTCTCATTATTGAACTGACAATTATGTGCTCTAAGATTTTGCAACAGATAGAAGTGAGAGATATAGGTCTGTAATTACTGGGATCCTCCCTGTCACCACTTTTAAAAATAGGCGTTATTTGCGCGGTTTTCCAAATCTTAGGTACTTTGCACTCTGTGAGGGATTTGTTGAATATAAATTCAAGGTACGGGGCAATGTTTGGAGCTAAATGTTTTATCACCCTAGCTGGTATATTTTCGGGACCCGGGGATTTGTTGGGTTTAATCTCGTTAAGCAATTTTAGAATTCCTTGTTGGTCCACTGTTATTTTTTCCATGGGTGGAGTATGTATTGTTTCTTGGAGATATGCGGTGGCAACATCGTTCGAGAAAACGCTTTGGAAGAATGAATTTAAGATGTTAGCTTTACCCTCACTGTCTGTATGAATTATATTGCTACAATCCCTTAAGCAAGCCACGGTTTGTTTACTCCCATTTACTTCCCTAACATATGACCAGAAAGCTTTGGGGTCAGTGTCCAAGTGCTCGCAAAGTACTTTGCGTTTAAAGTCCAGTAAAGCGCTACGTAATTGTGTTTTGGTTTCAATTTTGGAGGATCTATATGTGTCCCATAATTGTTTATTCTCAGGGGATGATGTGTTCACGCCTGCCCTCTTTACCCTAGAGTGTAGCATTCTCTGCTTTCGAAGGGCTTTTCTAACGTCTTTATTGTACCACCTGGGTTCGCGATTTGCTTTAACGTATTTTATAGGTATGAAATCTACGATTCCTTTTTGCATGATATTGACAAATTCTGTCCAAGTTTCTTCCACGTTGACATGACTTAAGCGGGTTTTGAACTCGGGTAGTGAAGAGTTTAATTGATTGGCAAAAGATTCAAAGTCTGCTTTATGGTAATTATAAATTTTTCTTTTTGGTTTAATGATCTTTTTTATTTCTATGTCCAAGTGGACATTAATTGCTTTATGGTCACTCAACCCCTCATCAGTTGATACACTAATAATACGTTCAGGCGTGTTTGTAAGAAATAGATCCAATATGTTTTTTCCACGGGTGGGCATACGTACTGCTTGATGGAGGGAGTTTTTTTGAACCAATTTTATCATGGAATTGCAAGATTCGCGATCGCGGGTCCCAGATTTAACGATATTGTTGTCCCAATCTATACCAGGGAGATTAAAGTCACCACCAATTATGTTTATGCTGTTATTATATTTACGTGTAAAATTGTAAATTTGATCGTTGAGGGTGTGAAGTGTTTTCAAATCTGAGTCTGGAGGTCTGTAGAAAGAGCATAAATTTATGTTGGGTTGATTGGTCCGTATTAAGGTGCACCAAACACTTTCTATGTTATTATTTTCAAATGAAACTTGCCTGCTTTCAAAATGACTTTTAACTGCCACGAAAACCCCTCCTCCGGGTCTTGTATCTCTATCGTGTCGGTAAACTTTGAAATCTATTGGGAAAATTTCTTGGTCGTTTATGTCATTGCACAGCCAACTCTCTGTGCCTAATACTATATCAGCGGAATGAGTTTGGATGATGTGTTCTAGATCCGCTGATTTGTTCTTGAGGCTTCTGCAATTTATAACAAGTATAGTTAAGTTATTTTGATGTTGAATAACGTCCTTATTTGTGCCTGACTGTAGTTTAGGACGCCTTTGTGGGGAAGTGCGTGTCACAATTCTTTCTAAATCAATGCCAGTGTTGTCGGTGACTTTTATATTTTTATTAATAATATTATACGCGCTATCCCCAGATGTTACTGACCCACTAAGTGACCTGCCCTTTATCCTAAAAAAGGCCTACAGTGGTCGAGTATCCTATCCGCCACCTTACTCGCCGCTTCCGCCGTGTAATGGACCCCAGATCGGTTAAGGGGAGTCCTGCAAGATCGGAGGGTTGGTCTCAGGTCGACGAAGGAGGCTCCTATGTCCGAGCAGAATCTCGATAGTCTCTGGTTTATGCCTTCCACTCGGCTCCAAACCAGAGACCCGCGATCCTCCCTCGGAACGATGCTGCAGACCGTTAGTCCCAGCCGAACCCCCTCGACGCCCTGGACGCGCTTCACCTCGGAGCTCAGTTCCCTAAGGGAACGGAGGACCTCCTCGGATCCACGGTCCGTGACGTCGTTGGTGCCCACATGGGCCACGACCTGCAGCCTAGAGCACTTCGTGCCTTTGACCGCCGCCTCGATTGCCTTCGTCACCTGAGGGACTCCTCCGCCTGGTATACACCAGGCGGTCACCCGTTGATCGGCGCCTACGCGGCGCGCCCTTTCCCTCAATGGAACCATTACACGACGGACATTCGAGCTACCTATTACTACAACTCCCTCCCTTCCCGTTCCCTGACGTCTTACCCTAGGCAGTGCCCTCGGAGTAGGGATAGGGGCTGCAGGTACGGTGGTGCTGTCATCCGACAGCACCTGGTACCTGTTGGAGACGGGGATGGTATCTGCCTCCGCAGAGTCCAATCCACGCCGCAGCGTTACCTTCCCCTTGCCCCGAGAGACGACCCTCCAATCGTCCGACCTACGGACGTGAGACACTCCCTCGTTGGGAGATGGGACACGGGGTAGGTCTCTAATCGCCCAGCCACGTGTTGCATTCGGACGAATCCGTGCACCCATATGGGCGTGGCGGGTTTTCGTATTCCCACCCCGAGCACCATCTCTCCTGAGGGGAGTTCTCCGGCCAGCGATCTCCGATCGAAGCTCCCGCACCATTCTCTCCAGCATGACAATACGGGCCCTTAAAGCCGCGCATTCGCCAGTGCCTTCGAGCATGGCAACAGGGGACCCAGATGAAGCCATCTTAAATAACAAACGAGTTCCCAACAAAAGCTAACTTGTATACGCTACGCAAAAATTTCTAAGAGGGGTTAGTTAAATTTACCTCAATCAATAAGTTACGCTTTGGAAGATAGTAAAGAAAGGAAAGAAAAAAGATGGTAAAGAAAATAAAGCACTCACCGATAACCAATTAGATTCGACGGACAAAAACCACCGCAAGCCACTACGAGTACCCACTAGGAATACCACCAAACAATTAAAACTAATAACAAGCAACACAAAAACTAAATAAACTTAACTATTTCACAAACTTAAAGCTAACACTAAACTACACTTCACTAGGGAAGAACAAACACAGAGGTACAGAAGTATCAGCAGGCACGCAGGTAGTCTCAGGTAGGGTCGAACCGGTTCTAGGGAGCGAGCTCGAGCACGTCTGTTCTCGGCAGAAGCCAGGCAGAGAATGGGTTATTTCTTATTAATAATTATTGGTTATTTCTGCAAACACCAGCGGTGATTTAAGATTTTTTTCCCCAAAAATCGACGAATTAATCACAGAAATCATTCAAATATTTAACACAGGAGAAATACTACGCATATATTATTATAAAAGTTAGTTCACCAATTAAGATGGATGTATACGGAATAACTGTCGCTACACTTATCAGTCTTATCTAACGCAGAATAACCTACGCACTGCAACTAACTCTTCTCCACACTAATCTTACAAGATCCTTCTTTCTAAATCTGCCATTATCCAAATGCCACAGCGACCAAGTTTCCGAGTCGTTGAAAACTACACATATTATCAAAGTATTCACTCATTTATTTACTTCCTTCCTCAAGGTCCTTGACATCAAATATCGTAATCCCTTTTCTTGAATGCTGCTCTAACGCAATTCTTCATCTTATATCACTAGTACTTTGAACTACTTCGCACAAAAGGCTTTCTAGAAAGGTTAACTGTTCCGCCTGATATGCTCTACGATCTCAAATTTTAATATTTAATATAGACTTCTCATTTCTCGAGGACCTTGGCTAACCTTACCTTAATTTAATTTTACATTGATTCAAATTCCATACTTACCTCAGTGATTTTATAATGTACTTAGTAATGATTATGATTATTTTGTCTGACTAAATAAAGCTTAAAAATCAACAAAACAATGATTTTATGAACTTCCCACCTAATTTCATTCCTACCACCATTGTCTTTCACCCTTTCAAAAATGAGTTGGAAAACACGAGTGAAGTAGACAGCCTTGTCTTATGCTCCCGCGTTACACTATTCCCGTGTTCACTACCATTCCCATGCGGGCTGAGTTTTTATGTATAGATTTAGAATAAGTCGCCTATCCTTTCAGCCCATTCCTATCTATGGCAATACATTCATTCCTCCGACCATTTTACTATCTCGAACGCTATCTTGAAATCTTCGAAACAAAAGAATAAATCCTAGCGTTATTCCATTCTTTCTACAAGTGACCTCTTTAATGCTCTTGTTTGACGCGCACCTCAACCTTCTTCTCCATTCTTTTGATGATGATTTTATGAATTCTTAACTTCGGTTAAATTCAAACTTATGATCTTACAGCACTCAAATAAATTTTCCCTTTTTTTGAATGGGAAATTAATACTGATCGGACCAAGTTTCCCGGCCAAGTTTTCTCTCATAAATGTTTCAAATGAACCCAATAAAACTCTTCCTCCTAAGTTCTCCTTAACGAATTCCCCAAAAATGTTATGTCACTGAAGAGCGTGGTCCAACATTATTAGCTTCAACACAATTTCTGCGTCGTAATCAATTACGTCTGAAAGTTAAAAATCTAAGGACATCATATTATTTTTCTGTGTCTAATCATGTTGGCCCTCTTTACATATAGTTTTCATATATCTTACATCTATCTCTACTGAAAAAATATAGGGTTCAGTGTATCTTTCCCTCTTTGTTTCTCTAAGAGAGATCACGGATTTTTATTTCTTATTCCTAAATAGTGCTACCACTCCATTTCAATAGTTCTTTGTAAACTTTTTATTATCCTCCCATTGCTTCTCCCGATACACTTCAGGGGCTATAACTAACGTTATCTGCATCTACCCCCAGAAATCTATACGAATTGATTACCATCCTACACTAATATCAAACCATAGTATAATAAAATTTCTTAACCGCCTAAATCTACCGGTATTTTCCATGTGTACTCGTACCTACGCCTATAATGATGTTAAAATGTGTTAATTAAGAGTTCTCCATTGCTTCTGCAAAATCTACTGTTTTATCTCCCCGGTATTTTGATTTTCTAAACCACATTTCCCAACCTCCCTCCCATTTATCCCCTCACCAGTCACTGCATTCCAATCCCCGAACTGCTTCTTTCCAGGAACCTTTGCAATCATTTCCTCTAGTTAATCGTATACATTATCCACCTCCTCTTTCCCAATATTACCTTTTGGCACATTACCTTGAATTAGCTCCCGCTAGTCAACCCAAGGAGCCGTTATAATAATTTTTTCTAATAATACGCATGTCGCCTTACTATTGGATGAAGGTTTTAGTCCATGGGGAGCGTATTGATACATTCTATTTTTCACGAGGAAATAAAATTCTTCCATATTTTTATCTGACAAGTTTAATAACATAATCATGCCCAAATTGTCGTTTTTCGCGAATTTCAGTCTCAGATTGAGGTTCAGCCGTTTCATCTACTCTATAAGTTATTCCCTCTTTTTATTTGAAATTTCTATTTTTAGCACTCACCCATGTGCTTGATTGAGACCAATACAGTTTCTAACGGTTCCCTACTATAATGAACGCTCCCATTGGCTACAACCTTGAAGTGGTGGAAGTGCTTGTGCATTCCGTTGATCCCTAAAGCTGTGCTGGTGGAAGCAATGATAATTGCTCCTGGTAGGGTCGCCCGTGGGTCGAAGGTTAGGAGCCAGACGAAAAGTAGTCCGCGCAGTGTTTGTTCCTCAGTGAGGCGGCTGCAAAGGTGTCTGACCCCAGCGGGGCGGCCTTTAAGTGATGGTTCCACGCTAAAAACACTATTGAGGGAGGCAACAAGAAACCACCTCAGTCATCATTCAAAAGAATATAATGATGGACAGTATGGAGAATATGAGCCTTAGCAACTACGGCACTCGGCCCGATCGGCCGTCTGTCGTACCCGACAGCGGGAGAGACAAGGCTTTCGTAATCGTCATCTCACGAAACCCTTGCAGAGGAAAACTAACAGGAGTAGGACAGAAGACGCATAAGAAGGCCGAATTAGTTAGAATAAGAACTTAGACTCTTAGGTCAATGTTGAGGAAAGAAAAATTAGAGAGTATTAAGGGAGAGATGGAAAGAGAAAATATACACATTTTAGGTTTATGCGAGGTGAGATGGAAAGATAGCGGGGACTACTGGAGTGATCGTCGGAGAATAATATACAGCGGCTGGGACCAGAGCCAACGAGAGGTTTCCTTAATATTGAATAAATAGGTAGGAAGGAGCGTAGTAAACATAGAAAAAGCAACGGATAGAATATTATTAGGAGAGATGAAAGCAGAACCGACGAACTTGGTCATTGTTCAGATATACATGCTACCGAGCAATTATTGGGAGGTAGAATATACGATCAGTTAGCGAACGTAATCGCGTGTGTTCCTTCAGGAAAAGATTTGATAGTGATCGGGGATTGGACTGCGACAGTAGTCGAATGAAGAAAAGGTTATGTGGTGGGGGACTACGGTTTAGGTACGAGGAATGACCGCGGGTAGAATACAATTGAGTTCTGTAGGAGACAGGGGTTAGATCTCATGAACATCTGGTTTAAAAACTACGAAAGGATTAGATATACTTAGAAAATGCCTGGTGACTCAGAATGGACCCAGTTAGACTGTATTATGGTTAAGCACAGGTTTAAGAATAGGGTAATCAATTCGCAAAGCTTCCCGGGAGCGGAGACTCTGACCACAATTTAGCTGTCATGAAGTGTAGCGTCCTTTTCAAAAATATAAGATAGGGGTGGCGGGTTAGGAAACGGAATATAGAAGCATTAAATTGTTTGACAAGGAAGAAGTATCAGCAGGCTGTAGAAAGAATCATGGATGAGGGAAAAGAGCTGACTAGTATCGACGAAAAAAGGGAATACGTCGAAAAGGGCATAAATAGTTACATAATAAATTGAGAGGGGCTAAAAAGAAAGCAAAAGAAGCATGGTGGAAGACGCAGTGCGAAGGAATGGAAAGTTTGCAGGGGAAGGGTGTATTTGGTGCGCTATCCAGTAAGTTTAAATCACTATCGGGAAGTAAGAAGAGAAGATATCTACTAACAGTTAGAAATAAGTCAGGTAAGGTAATAATTGTAACAGAAAAGATCCAAGAAAGATGGAAGGAATACATAGACGAATTCTATGGTATAGAACTTAGGCCAACAAGGTTAGACATAGAAAAGGAACATGACGTAGATGAAGATAGCTTAGGTCCAGGCATACTCAACGATGATATAAAATGGGCATTAAAGGAGATGAAATCAAATAAGGCCGTGGGGGTAGACAACATTCCTGCGGAACTACTAAAAGGGTTTGGAAAATGCGGGAGGAAGAGGCTACAGGGTTCGTCCGGAAAATAAGTGTACTGAGCTCAGGAAAAAAAATTTATTACACTTTTACACATCTGAAGCTAATATTCCTCAAAATAGGACCCTTGTGAGTCGATACACCTGTTCCAGCGGCGTTCCCATTCCTGGAACGCTCCCGCGAAGGCATCATCGGGAACCTCTCGAAGACACGTCGTCACGGCCTCTTTGACGGCGTCCAAAGTCCCGTATCGCGTTCCTTTCAAACTCCTCTTTATCTTCGGGAACAGAAAGAAGTCCGGTGGTGCCAAGTCCAGGCTGTAGGGCGGGTGCGGCAGCGTTGCCACGCCGTGCTTGGCCAAGAAGTCCGACACGACAAGCGCGGTGTGAGACGGCGCATTGTCGTGACGCAGCCGCCAGATGTAATTGCTCCCTAATAATCTCGTGCACTATTGTTTTTGGCACATTACACTGCTCTGCTATCATCCGAACACTAAGACGACGATCAGAGTTCAGTACATCGCGAACTTTTCGCACATTTTCGTCGGTGAGTGTCGTTGATGGGCGTCCAGGCCGTGGTTCGTCGTCGACCTCTTCTCTGCCCTCCACGAACATCTTGTGCCACCGAAAGATCATGTTTCTGGACATGGCTGACTCCCCGTAAGCCTGGTATATGGACTGATTCGCAGTATCTATGAGGAAGGAATCTAGCCGGAAGACTTTGTGACATCATTGCTGGCTCCTATTCCGAAAAAGGTAAAGGCTACATCATGTGAGGACTATAGAACAATAAGTTTCACATCCCACGCTAGAATTGTTCTCAGGATCATCAGCAATAGGATAGAGAGTATGGAAAATTATTACTTGGGAGATGCTCAGTTTTGGTTTCGGAAGGGGATATGCACGAGTGATGCCATTGCAGTAAGAAGATCACTTACCGAGAGAAATATAGAATACAATCAGAACGGGTTAGGCTGTTTCGTAGATTTCGAAAAGGCGTTTGATAGATTGAATTGGGAAAACTAATGAGTATATTGCAGAAAATAGGAATAGATTTGAGGGATAGGACGCTAATCCGCCACCTGTACATTTCTCAGACTGCTCACGTCCGACAGTCCGGAGAGTCCGGATGGGCGGTGTTTGGAAGAGGTGTAAGGTAGGGTAGCCCATTATCACCGGTGCTGTTCAATGTATATGTGGAGGTAATGATTAAAGAGAGATGGTAAGAACTGGAGGTAGGAATGAAAGTCGGTGGGGAATTCGTAAAATCAGTTAGGTTCACTGATGAAAGGTGCAAGCATTGCTGTGTGAGATGGAAACTCAGTATGAAAGATATGGGATATGAGAATCAATATTAATAAAACAAAGGTTATGCGATTTTCCAGAAAGAAAAAGGCAAAGATAAACATTAAAATAGGAGGGAAAAAACTAGAGCAGGTATGACAGTTTACGTATGTCGGAAGTGTTTTGGACCAGCACGGTCAAGTCAGTGGGGACGTAAGGACAGAAATTCTGCTAGGCATAGAGGATTTCAAAAGAAAGAGGGGGTTGATTACGGGGGCGTTGAGTAAGGATGTTAAGAAAAGACTTACGAAAAATTTGATAAGGAGCGTAGTTATGTACGGCGTGGAAACGTGGTCACTGAAGCAGGTTGATAGAAGTAGATTGGAGGCTTTCGAAATGTGGGTGTGGAGAAGAATGGAGAAGGTGAAATGGACGGAAAGGAAAACATATGATAAAGTACTCGGTATGGTGGGCGAGGACAGGGGTTTGTTGGGAGAAATCCTAAGGAGGCAGGAAAAATGGATGAAGGGCATTTTGGGGTGCAGTGGATGTTGAAGACTGTAATAGAGGGGAAAGTGTTTGGCAAACGAGTAAAGGGTAGGAACAGAATAGGGATTTTGGACGGGATGAAGGGAGGAGGGAAGCACATAGCGATGAAAAGGGACTTGATGTAGAGTAGGTTGCTGGATGGTGTTTGTTTAGGAGTCACAAGATATACATTTGGTAGTTAGGTCCATCAAAAACCTACCTCTACTGGTGGATTACTTAATAATAATATATTAGTGTGTGTTTATTTTTGGCCAACGCCATTTCGCTCCATCGGTTAAATTGTGTATGTATTTTTTTAAAGTAATCTAACGGTTAAGATAGGTTTTGGATGGACACAACTATCAAATAAATATTTTGTGATTCCTAACAAAACACAATCCAACAAACTACTCTACATCAATCCCCTCTTCATCTCAAATTTTTAGTTATAATGGTGTGCATTGTCATCTTACCAATGCCAATACGAAGTGCGATCATGCGCACACTAAGCCGACGGTCCGAATTCAGTACTTCACGCACTCGCTACATGCAGTCGTAAAATCCTTGACACCGATGGCCGTCCAGTGCGGTGCTCGTCCTCCCACTCTCTTGGCCATCTTTAAATAGCTTGTACTACTTGAAAACTACAGTTTGTGTCATGCTTTAATCCTTGAACACTTGACAAATCATACCCAAAGTCTCCGTACCCGATTTGCCCAGTCGAACACCAAAATTTTCCCGTAACTTTTTTACAAACCTTGTATGCTACCTTTTATAATGCCAAATTTCAACTAACTTGTCATTAATTGCCAATCTCCTCACCTCTTTTGTGAAAGTGCGTTGTGATATAACATTAGGGTGATGATATTTTTGAAGTTTTTGAAATAGGGACTTGGGAGAAATGAGAAAACAAATCCCAAAAAGGACGATCCAATATCCTTATCTCTTTTAATGTGTTTAATTTTTAATAGCTATCGTTTGTTCTTCATTTTTTGGTAGACATTATGAGATGAGTGAGACAAAATCCCCATAATGGAGGTCGCCCTCAATCCGCCGCACTTCCGTTGTTTCAATCATCAATATCATACCATCAGGTTTTTGGAGTTGCCTGACTCTGCTAGCGACCTAGTTTGTACGGTATTGTTGCTATATTTCATTCTTATAATGAGAGGCCTTCAACGGAATCAGCTTTTTTGGCAAAAAATTGCAGTAACGAAGCTAAGACGCAGAAATGAAAATATAATTTTTTCTGAACAGTGTGCATGTCACTAATCGGCACTGTAATGTTATCTCCGTCCATCTATAGCATTTATTTCGGTTAATATTATTGAAAGCTAGTAGCATATCTTGTAACTATCCTTAGAATGACCCCCACTTAATTGTTCATGGTTTGGAACCTGATGCTCTCGTCCTATTCTTTTCATGGTTTATCTCCGCACCTTCCATAATCTTCACAGTTAAAAGCAAATAGAAAAAAATGTATTTAGAGTGAATCCCGCTGAAAATCGCAGCATCTTAAGTTTAACATAGCAAGAGAAACTCCGAAAAAAATGGAATCGCCGCCAACTCTCTGATCTTAACCACCCTCATCAACGTTGTTTGAGACTATATTCAACAACAGATTCAGGCGAGATGTAGTGGAAGTTCGTCATTATGAGAAAAACAAAATTTGCCCGTTTCCACAGACGCACAGCATGTTTCAGTTCATCGAACCATCTTTAGGCACAATACAAGATTAACCTGTGGTACATCATATTTATACCTGTTTGAGGAATTTTTGTCTTGGTGTTTGAGACAGTAATTCACTTATCCGTCGGTCTGCTCACCTCTCCGTATCCCTGAGAACTCTATGATTTGACTGATATTTGAACTGCTAAGGAAGATGCCATATCCTACCTAAATTGCAAATACATGCTGGAGCTAAGAAACTAGAATACTTTGCCGTTATCAAACATTTTCGGGAAGGAATGAAATTAAAAAAAAAATATTTCATCAAGGAAGACTTGAATGCCCACGGTCATAAGTTCTTTAATTTAACTGTCCAAAAAGGGAGATCATATCAGATCAAAGGCACAAAAGAGATCAATTTAACGTTTCTTTATTGGGGAAAATTTGGTGGTAAAAGAAATTAGGATTAGTCATGCCGTGGGATTTGACTTCTGCACGAGTCTGGCATTACCATAATTATTTCTCCTTTTCCACGCCTGGCCTTTTCAGAATGTAGCGGGATCGCATTTTTAATGCAATCAAAGATTAAGACACCAATTTAAAGTCTGAAACCGTTCGATAGGAAGGGAAGGGAAGAAAAAAAGAGAAAGGAATAATGAAGACAGAGACGCGAAGTGAATTTAGAGACGGGAAAAAGGAAAAGGCACCAAAATACGCCCACTAAAGGATTCCATTCCAAGAATGATCTTACGCAGTTGGGAGGAATTTCTGCGTCTATTCCTGGCCTCCAATACCAGCTAAAGTATTTGGCTGCCTTGCATATCTTTCAAGGCAGGTGAGAAAAATTGCATAAACCACTCGCACTTTCACGCACTATCGATTTGCTTTGATACTGCATGTCTCATTGTAACAGGCAGATTGGTCGGCATGATATCGCGGGAAGAGTTTTATTACCTCATTTCCTCACATTAAAAAAAACATTAATATTAAATACCTTCAATCCTGCACATGGGTAGCATACAAATGACTTGTGGGCACAGGGATGCCCACAAGAAGAATAAAACGAATTCAATTATAAGACTAAGAGAAGGAGTTCAGACAAAACTAATTAGAGACAAACAGCAAAGTAACGTGACTTTTGTTAAGTGCAATGAAGAGGACAGGGTGTTAACATGACGAAAAAACAGCCCAACGTAATTTTTGGATGCCTTCCGCTTAGTTCCAATTACGCAGCGAGAGAAAATTAGACGATAGATGGAGCGGAGTGGCGTGAAATAGAACGTGAATATTGCAGGTATTTGCGAAAAATTCAGTCCCAATTACTCAATGTTTTTAATGCTGACCTCAAATCGGACGTCTTTCAAAAGAATATCCCATGAAATATAACAAAATTAGGCGAGAGAAATCATGTGCTGCCAAATAAATTCACAGGTATTTATTTCTTCGCGTACAATAGCGAATAAAATAGAGCCAAAAGTGGACATATTTAACCATTTAGCAATTAAAAAACTGGAGAAGTGGCTGATGGTCATACCTATTCCTACACCGTCACCTTTGGTCCCATTTGGTAAGTCTTACTAGCGAGGATTTCATGTCTCAATATATTGCTGGCAGAGGGCCACGTATTTCCTCACATATATTTATAATCCCCACACGAAATGCCAGCCACTTCAACGGGCGGTATCATAATACTAGACCGTAGACACGATGAAACATGCGCTATTTTGTTTAGCTGTTTGATAGCACCATTCATAAAATTAAAAATGAAAAAAAACTTGATCCTTGCTTGCGTAATCTCAAAAGCGATACTGAATTTTCGGATTTCAAAGTAGTCTTTAAGCATTTATGCTGGATAACGTGGATAGGAATAATTATTGTATAGTGATTTTAAGCGGCAACAATGCTGTGCAAGTTCAGGTTTGGCAGATATATGTGGCCAATAGGATGTTAGAAGAGGAGTGTAAAAGGCGAGCGAATATTAAGAGATAGGTCGTTTATTTATTTCAAGACTTTATTGGGGCGAGATTGAGACTTCATAGTTCCTTCTTCCACTTAATCCTTATACATTATAATAGAGATAATCCAAACCACTGGAGGAGGAAAACCCATCAAGGTGGGTTTGAAACCCGCGACCTCTGGATTGGAAGGCGAGGGCATCACATCTCCCGGTCGTTGGCCGTATTTAAGTATATAAAAATTAAGCTTTGGCAAAGAAATCAGAAAATTGAGGTGAATAAAAGTATAATCCAATACATAATACCGTATAGAGACGAAACTTGTTACATTATTACGCTGATTTATCTCAATTAAATCCATTAGAAAAACTTGTTATGTCAGGAGAGTCATTATTTTGTTTCCACAAAGTAGGCTACTTGGCCTACTTTAAAGTACTGGTATTTTTGTGGTAAAAATAGGGGAAGAAGGGTGAGAATTGGCGTGGGGAGGTAATGCGTGCGTCATGAAAAATAGTGGATTGGATGCGCCGGCAATATGCAAGTATAAACGAAGCATGAAACATCTCTGGTTTGCTCATTTCAATAAAATAGGTAAAGGTCGAGGCAACTAACAAATGCAACTATGAGAGAAGACAAATGTATACACAAAGATAGCCATGGTTAAGGGAAGAGACACCTAAGACGAGGAATATTAGAAGTCTCAGAAACAGAAAACCACATCTAAAAGTCGGCCGAAGCCATTAAAACATATAATCATAAAAATTCACGAGGAAAAAAACTATTTTTGATTACTGGACATTGCTGAATCATTTTTATCCTCCTTTTATACGAAAAATTCAGCGGTATCTACCAAGAAATAACTTAATAAACGTAAGCCATCAGGAATGATTTTGATATCTTTTATATGCCTTGAAATAAGAGCTTCCATTTCATGAAAAGTTAAATCGAAACTTCATTTATGCGAAGAGGAACATGGAGACAGTCATTTAATGAAATTCCAGTTCGGTACACACCCAAACATCTCCCGCGGCCCAGCCAATTGAAACTGTGTAACGAACCGTAGGAATTTCATGCACAGACCTCTTTCCCCATAATGAATCAAATATCTTAAGACCCTTCCGGAATTCAATGTGAGACGCCCATGTATACCAGCTTCCGTGGATGACGGCTGCCTAATGATATGGCTGAAAAAGAAAAAAAAATAAAGGCATCTAATCTTCCAGGAGAGCAGAATCCCGCGGAAGCACCTTGGGCGTTTCTTGGTGTCGAGCAAGGAATAGGGGACGGTGGATCCGGAATCAAGGGGATTGGGATGGAACGGTGGAAGAACGAAACTTTGGGGGATTGGGGAGAGGTTCGAAATTGGGGAGAGAGAGAGAGAGAGAGAGGGAGAAAGAGAGGTGAGAGGTAGAAGGAACTCCGGCGAACGTGAGGACACTCCGAAAATTTCCGATATATAACGCGACTACATGAGATCCGACCGTAGTAAAGGACTCTGGAGGAAGACGCCCCGGAGATATATTATTACAATATGGCCAAACCACCACTCGGATCCGTTTCAGAGATATCCCACTGGCCCGAAGACGAAATTACGGAGACAAGGAAGGGATATGACATGAGATACTTAACTGAGCCTCACAGACCCCTCCCTACCCTCTCCCCCAATCCCATGATGAGTTTATCCCGTTTCCTTCCCTCTCCTTATGATCTTTCACACCAAGCTGTTGATTGCAGTTTCCCCAATTTTTAAGAAAAGGAATGCTTCCTGTCGTTACCCCTGTCAGAGGCAGTTACGCGGATTATACTCATAAAAGAGGACTTCACCTCTTAATTGAGTTAATGGCGCAGTTTTATCGGTAGCAGCTTCATTCATTATCTTTTCACAGGAGAGTGGAGCGTAGAGCAGATAAGCTGCACTTCAGCGAAACGATGGATTACATTCTTTCCAATAATGGCTCACGCAGAATGCGGGAAAGACTGAAAATCATTTGAAAATATCCAAATCTTGTTTGTAACGAAAATACAATTCTTGTGTTTCATGAACACCTTTCGGCGATATCCCGATAATACGCACAAAGTATATGATTGAGAGGTGGGTAGCCCTCGGAAGTGAAATTTTTGAGCACTTTTCCTTCGTACATTTTGTATTATTTGACCCTTTGAGTATTCCTTTGTACATATTTGATATTAATTTAAATTCAATATTTTTCAAAGACTTAAGTTTGAATTTTATTTTAAGACTTCATAATACTTTAAGACGCATTTTCGTATGAAACACAGTTTCACAGATCAATTCAATCGACTCTATATAGGACGTAAATACTTTACTGTGAACTAGAATTTTGACCTCACAATTTAATCTTACGTTAGTCATTTTGTTTAAAAAAAATTCTTCAATATAGACGCACATTCATCCATTATTCACCCTACGTCATCATTATTCATTATTCATGCATCATTCAGTATATACGCACATATATTTCGGTTTATTTGGGACCTACTTGTGTAAACTCAGTCTACTACTAGATTAAATACGAAATCAATCATTAAAAACATGAAGAATTACACGAGACTTCCAAAGAAAGAAACATTAGCTTCAAGTCCCATTTAGGAATTTAGTAAAAGAGTAATATCTAAACGCCAATTACAAATTTACAAATTGCACAAACAATAAACACATCTATGTGTCTCACTGTTACCAGAGCAATATCATATTTCCATGTATAAACGCCACGCCTAACCAGTCTCCCTGCATGTAGGATGAATTGTCATGCTAAATATTTTGGCCATCTCCGAAGAATATCTCGAAGTGATGACAGCTCTTAAAAATAAGTCATTCTAGTAGCTCATATCGGGACAATTATAGGTTAAGAGATGACAACTATTCGCAAGAGGGAACATAAGCGGTACAAATTTAGCTAGCGTTAATTTTCCGGAAAAAAATCTCCAGTTTTTAAGAGAAGCGAAAGAGCGCAAAAAATGTGGAGGTGCTTTAAATATTTTTGGAGATCTCTTAGTCGGACAAGTCAGGGTGCACCAATAAGCTTCCTTAAGATACAAATTTAAGTTGTTTCAATATCATTCTGGAGAATTTTGGCTTTGTTCGCTGCCAGTTTGGGCATGAACGTGAGAAGAAGGTCAAAGAAGTAAGGTATACGTGACAAATTCCGTCGTGACTGCTGAAAGCGATCCCACCTGCAGCGAGGGCCTAGAAAAAAGGCATCTGCTGCTCTTTTCAATGCCATGCTGGATGTGAGTTCATAATGCAACGTGCAAACGACATATATGTGTGTATATATATATATATATATATATATATATATATATATATATATATATATATACACATATGCTTTCGTAGACGTAACACGGAAGTGCCGAATAGTACAATACACAGTAACACACAATATAGAAACCCAAAAAAAGAACACTCACTCGTTATTCCTTGATATTTCGACGGAAACAATCCGTCTTCATCTGAAGATATAGAAGTAATGACTGCTGGAATTGTAGAGGTGATGGGTGCGAGAGAAAGGGAAGGGAACCAGGGGAAGGGGAGAACGGGAGGCGAAGGAGGGGTGAGAGGAATGGTTGGGGAGAGGAAAGGGTGAGGAGAGGCTAGAGGGGAGCGGAGATAGGCAAGGAGGGAGAGGGAGGAGGTGGAGTTGAAACAAAATCGGAAAATAGAACAACATGCTCACCGCAACTATTGCAACATAGGAGACCCATGTTTCAATTTACAAAGTATTGATCAAGACCTTGCCAGTCGAAACAAAGGCCACGTACACCAAAACTCATGCGGAAAAACACAGTGTCCACCCTCCGATATGCATCGCTTCCACAAAGTAACAATTTTAGGCCACTCCCATCAGTGAACGACATTGAGGCCCGGATGCTGATAGGCCATACAGATGTAAAAGAATGCCATTTCAAGAGTTTTTAATTCTATAGGGTTATCGGATGTGGGAAGGGACGCTAGGACGGAAACATTGTAACACTTTTTTGTGTGTTTTTTTTGTGTTTCTATATTGTGTGTTACTGTGTATTGTACTATATATACATATATATATATCTATATACATATGTCAAGATATATATTTATATACATGTATATATTTATATACAAATACTTATATATATATATTTGGTGCTTTCCCGGCGTATCTGCTTGATGAAGTTTTCTCGGGTTTTCCACCGGGTCAGGGGTTCCATGGAACCCCTGACCCGGTGGAAAACCCGAGAAAACTTCATCAAATTTATATATATATATACATACATATATATATATATATATATATATATATATATATATATATATATATATATACCTATATATATATATAGAGAGAGAGAGAGAGAGGCTAAGTATGTAAAAATGATAATGCGATAGTAAGGTCGTCTAAGCCACGAGTAAAAGAAAATATTCTATATTTACGTGAGGATACGCAATCACAGATTCAACTTCCCGATTTAATTGTAAACATCGATTTGAGTTTGGGAAGGAAAATATGCAGGTCATTTTCCCAGCACTGTGATACTTCAGTTATACCTATTATACAATCGAAATTAATAATAGTGTGTGTATATATATATGTATATATATAAATATATTAATATATATGTATATTTTTATATATATACATTATATATAGAGTATATAATTACAGGTATTAAATATATATATACATCTGGGTCGCGGTAGTTCAGGGGTAGAACCTTTAGCTATTGACCGGAGGGCCCTCCGGAGTTTACCCAGTACCCGAAAGCCCGAAATTGACAGATCAGGGTAGGAGGGCCAGTTCCTTTCCATCCGCCGTTTATGGTTCCTCGGGAAGTTCTGGTACCCGAATAATCACATAGCTTGGGTGGAGCTGCAGATGCCGTCTCTGAGTTGGACTACAGACCGGAAGACCCGGGTTCGATTCCCGGTTAAGCCTCTCTGGTAACCCTCAGCTCCACCCAAGCTATGTTTTTTCGGGTACCAGATCTTCCTAGGAAGCCATAACTGGCACAGGGAAAGGAACTGGTCCCCCTGCCGTGATGTTTGAATTTCACACGCCGTCGAGCTTTGTACTGGGTGGGTACCACCATCAACTACCTAACCGACCATAGGGTTGATTACTGTGTCTATGGTTTATTATAAAATGAATATTCTTTTCATGTAGTGTTCCAAAAACGTGATGTTTCAAATTTTATGCACTGGTCCAACCAGAGGACTATTGGTTCTTTGGAAATGATATTTATGGGGTAGCAGTACGTGGTTGATGTGAAAGTATTTATTTAATTAAAGTTGGCATGCTTTAAGAAAATACGGCGTTATAACTAAGAATAATGCACCTTTCATTACGTAAAATGAATTGTCTCCCAGATATCAATATTTAATAAAATTAGTCTTATGAAGAATATATTCTTTCTATGTAAGTAATACACGCCGAGCAAAAACAACTTTTAAACATGTTTTTAACATTAGTATAAAAAAGAATGCATGTCTCTCTACAAAATGTTCAAACACCTTATCATAAAAACCAATTACAATAATGAGATTGTGGTTATGAGACCAATCGAGTCTTAAAGATTCCGGATTTTAGCTTGACTTTTAGGTCGATCATCATTTTCCTTTTAAATTTAAAATATTCAGCTTTTAAATTTTGCCTCTATCAGTTACTAATATTTCTTGACACTTGCTCTCCACATAATAAAAACAGGAAAATAGTTTTCATCATCTGCCACTATTGTTAGATCAAAAACATTAACTGGGACACGATTTACATGGCATTACACAGAATGATAAAATATAAGGCTAGTGCTTCGTAAATAAAGGGATCACGAATGCGAAGGGGGAATCATGAAATGGCAAATAAGCCTTTGGGCGAACGTAAAAAGCGGTAAAAATCTCTAAAGAAGCGGAAGTAGTCTCCTTCCCTTCGTGAATCACAACTCCAATGAAAAGCGCTTTCATCATCGGAACTCTTCCGTTTCAGTTTTCTTTTCGCGAATAGCTGGCGTACAAAGTGGAACCCGAAAGTGGAAGAAATAAAACTAACTACTCACCGCTGTCTCGTCGCCAAGGTAGTGCTCCCATGGCCCCGATATCCGCTCTATTCCGAAATAAAAGCGCCACCCTTTTACAAAGAAGAGTAATGAAAGCGAGACGCGGATTTACGATCTGCATTTGATCATGCGCACACCTCTATTTCACTAGTCTCGCGAAACCACCGGATTCAACGTTGGATGGACAATAAAGTTCACGCTGGGCCAGGATTCGCTCCCTGGTCGGATTTTATTTGAAAAATTGGGCGAGCGAGAGCAAGAAAGAGAGGGAGTCGAGGGAAACTTCCTCCATAGTTTCCCCAAATAAATTACGCAAGAACAAAGCCCATAAAAAAAGAAAATTGAAGTGGACATGGGTTGAAAGCATTCGAAAATTATTTTTATTTCCTTATGAGAAAACTTAAGGAGTAATTTAGCTTGCATTGTTTTGCTCGTTGACTGGACAAAGTTTTTAACTGTTGGATGCCTTTAACGTCTTTACGGTATCATTTTGATCATCAAGTTTCCTCAGACGCTACGGATAGCTTACCCTTTTTGAAAATATAGCCGCTTGAAATCATCGAAAATTAAATTTGTTTTAGCGAAGATGTGAGGCTAGATATTTTATCACTGTCTCAAATGTTAACCTCGAAATAAGACGCCACTTGGCTTTTGAACGGCGAGACCTGGTACATATTATCCGTGGATGACTTGTGTCATGCAATTAAGCCAACGAGTAAACGAAAAACAGCAAATGTTAATGTGCATTTTTGAGTACTCGACATGCTTGTATGCGATCATGCCGCATGGGATCATGATATGTTAAAAAAAATCGTTTCTCCTGATCAGAACATGATTTTCCCGACTAATTAGAGCATGGGAACCGATGGATATTTCTTTAGAATATACTTTCTTATTTTTGTAGAACAATCAATATTAAAAATAAATACATATTTCATTTAAAGTCAAACATTTTTTTTGATCATGATATAATTAACTTCGAATTGAAACATCTATAATTGAAGTGAAATACTAGAAAATTGTGCTTATAATGATAAATTCTGCATACATAATGTAATACTCCATATCTACTTAGAGATAAACTACAAATGTTTATTTCTTATGCCAATAATTCATCAGGGTAGCTCATCTACCCTGAGGACGATGCACGAGACGGGCATCGAAATGTCGGCCAACACGTAACCCCTGACCCGGTGGAAGACCCGAGAAAACTTAATGAAGCAAATACGCCGGGAAAGCACCAGATCTTAATGTCTGCCTCCTTTCTTTCCGTCCAATATGCATCTCTTTAACTTATCTTTGAATGCATTGATAAATAATTTCTGCAAAAAGATTTACGATTAGAATGCTTTATTTATTTGAGTAAATTTAGCAGTTAAAATTTACGTCAAAAAACTAATAAATTATGGTATCGTAAAGGTAACCACTCTGTTGTGTAGGTACATGAAAGCAGAAGTAAATTATGTGTCGTCAAAAAATTTTCAATTCCTCGGGTGAAATAGTATTTCATACGGATTCACACCAGTATAACTAAAACACATTCAAATATATCGAATATTAAATCAAATCGTCGGATTTTGTAGGTAATATGTAAACATGAAAGGGTTTTACTGATGCTCAACTTATTCTTTACACATATGGTGCGAGGCCATAACGCTATAAAGATGGCTTATGATTTGACGGTTTGCTGTTTGATGTACACATGCCAAGACATGAAAATCATTACTATTCATGGGATGAAATAAGGATTTGCTGTGCGAGTTTACGATAGGACCACATAGGAGATGGAAAGAGTAAACAGGACTTGGTCCCGGAAAACTAGTGTTGGGGTCGAGGAAAGCGGGGGTGAGAGGGAAGAATGAGCAGGGGAAGAGAGAAAGTGGGGGATTGAGGGAGATAAGGGAAGACGTTAAACGGCACTGATACAGAAAAGAGAGCAGTAGCGAATGCACGGAGTAAGCTCGGAAAACTTGCACGTCCAGAGAGTGGCGGTTTTCTCACCTTCCCATGTTCGTGGAAGAGTTGGGAGTCGGTGTGGGGGGGGGGAGAGGATTTAGATGCCCTCGCTGAGGTGGGGTGGATAAGGGCCCTTCGAGACCCCTTTACGAGGTGGACTCGTGTAGGGAAAGGAAGGGACATGGCGGACAAAATTGGCCTTGGAGTAGAATAAGAGCCGAGGGTACTCATTCGGTATGCATTCCCCAAAATGCGTTCCTCCCAGCGAAGGGAGCGAAGTTTTCCTTCAAGGGACGCCGACGGGCTGTGGCAGGATTGAAGAGAATGGTCTCGTACTCCAATCGTATATCTGATTTTTTAAATACTTTCGCCTATATAATCCACATAACACATTGAAGTCATGGTTAAATTCAGGTATTAAACGATTACTATCACAGCATTTCAGCAGAAATAAAAAATACGAGTTTATTTAGAGAGCCGGTCATTAACCGATAAACAGTGAAAATATTGTGAAACTTAAGTAGTGTTATCACTGTTTTTTTAATTGAATTTGAAACTTATTTCAATTTTTTTAAAATCTGTGTTATGTCCATAAAGTTGATACAAGAGTTATCAAATACAGCTTCGGCTTAAAGGCCTTAAATAGATTTTTAAACGATGAGTGAACTTGCTTCCACTCGTCCCTAGCCCTTCAGGATTTCCCACAAAAATACACATGCCACATTACTATTCGAATATACATTACCATGCCAACAAATAGTTACCAGATAGATAACAATAGACGTTATTTCAATCTCGACAATGATACTCTAGACGAAGAGGCATTTTCGCTCACGGAGGAACGTCCCAAGTTCCAAATGAAGGAACTTTGCGTGGACACCTTGGTGAAAATGTCATCGTTGTTTTAGCATTCGAAGATTTACGGTGAAGCAAAGAAAACCTAGAGAAGCAAGTAATACCCAAACTTTACAAAGGTAGAAGCAAAATTATGGAATATCACTCAAATAATTTTTTTCTTTGCCGCACCGCTTTTTATGCAAAATAAGTCCAGAACGTTATGACTTAAAAGCGCGGAGATACAAGAAAATCTTAAATTAAAATAGAGAAAATTGTAAATCTTTAGCAGAAATAATTCTTAAAGTTAAAAAAACGATTAATTTTTGCATGTTGAAGCAAAAATTGAGTGACATATTTTATTTTTATTTAATTACTATCCGTTCAACAAAATATCACTTCCATATTTTCTCTCTCCGTCCTGTTGGGTACCTGGTTGGCATGACTCCAGATTCAACGAAGAAGAACCTCTTCCATTCAAAATTACGTTTTACTTTCCTACATATAACAATAATCTCCATTACTAAATAAACTTAAATTCAATTTAGCTACTGAGTGGAGAACTTTAAGACAAACAACCAGAGGGAACAATACGTAAAAAGTAATAAACCACATATTTTCATTGATAATTCAATCAAAACATGTAGTCTAAAAGACTTAACAAAATATTTTAGGAATATGTTCCGAAAATGAAATAAATGAGAATTACTGACTCTAGTAGAAAAAGTAATGAGCATCAAATAACTAGTAAACGAAATTGCACGTATTCCTTTACATGCGAGTATATATTTTGGCAGATATCACATTTATCCTATCAATGGTATAAATAATGCCATACATATTTAAAAAAGTAGCATAACATATTTAATTAGAATTCAAGATGTAACACCTCCAATCACACACACACAAAAGTTCATTGACTGCCCAAGCGGGCAAGTATAAACCGTCCCGGTGAGTGAAGTCCCACCTTTACCGGTCATTGTACATAAGAAACGCATGGCATTGAAGAAAGAAACATGGCTGAGGTGGAAGTGCGGTTTGCGAGAAAGTGAAACTTAAAACTAGGAATAAAATATGAATTCTTAATCTAACAAGAAAAATTATGACATTATGTATCGCCAAATATCGAGAGGTAATATAGAAATGATCGACATGGGTTAATATAAAATTTGCAAATACAATTTATCATTGTCTCGAAATAAATATTTTGTAAAAATCTCAGTAGTTCTCAACATGTTGAGCTTTTCGACCGACGGATGTTTCCGCCGTGTAAAGAAATACTAATTAAAGGAGAAATCCTCGACCTTTTTTCTTTTGTATCATACAATTATATTGATACTTTACGAAAAAATCCCAAAATAAAGGAGACTGACCTTCTCGTTTGCGAGGCGTAGAGATAAAGAAGACTCCATTAGTCTTCCGCGAGAGTCCAACTGCGACATTCGCCAGCCTAAGTCGCCACTATAAGTGACACTCGAAGAAAAGCCGCTCACAAGGCCAACACGCCACTTCATTCGTCTTCGTCAGTCCGAGATTGCAATGGAGAGAGTTTTGAGATGCCCTGGGGAGAAAAAAGTAAGGGCTTTTTGGGATTTCTTCAAAAGTCTCTTATGAACTCCCATTGTTGAATAATATTTTAGCCAATACTGAAAGCCTATGACACCTTAAATCCCCAAAGGATGTTCGTAAAAGAATAAGAATAAATACGGAAAATAATATAATTTTCATTGAAATGGATGGTCTAGCGACGGTTCTCACTTTCTTATCTAATCGAAAATTGTCGAGTCAGTTGCTACGTATGGACACAAAGGAAACACTACTTGTAGATCAAAGACTATACCACCAAAATCCCTGTGAAAAACTTCTCTATCTTTTGGCCTACCTCTTGTTTAGGAACCTTGCGTAGACAGACAATTCACAATTAATCCATTAGTCCTCGCCTCTAATGGAACACGGTGACGAGAGAAGGGACGGAAGGGAGGGATTTATGTATGTTGCTGCAAAGTGGGCAGAAAGGGACTCTGAAGACACGATTCTATCATGGAGGGCGGGCAAGACAATAAATTCAAATCATGCGTCAATTCGACGACAGCACAGAAAGACAACAAATGAGACGGGTGAAAAATGGCCACCTAGCGAATACATTAACTCAAATGCCCGAGTGTAGTAAGAGGAACATCTTTCACGATTAAATCCAGTTTACAGTCACACATTGTTTGAACAGTTGGAAGGTAAGTAATAAGCACCGCAGCTTATCAGTATCTTATATTCACCTTAAAATATAAAGTAAAACGTGATGTTGGTGGATGAATTTTTAATAAATCAGGCATTGACATAAAATAATTAAAATCTTTTACAAAATTATATGAACTTAAGAAGATATTACATTACATTTGCGAAGGTGGAAACAGGCTGATAACAATAATTTATATTTGAAAATTTCAAATATTAATATGAATTTCCTAATGAGCCTATTCATTAGCCACAATAACTACGATGATAAATTGTAAAATTAAAGGCCCTAACCAAAAATACGGGAATGACATTAACAATGAAATATATTCAGCTCGAGTCATGAGCAGGATATTTCGGCGAAATCTGGAGCCTAAGCCAATTCCAAACACGTAAAACTGTATAGCATATCTCATTCTTTATTGGCATTCCTTCCCTTAAATATTCATTTCGTTCGGAATAGAAAATCTTGATATGCCGTGCTATCAAGATTAACTTAACCCCGCTTAACAGCTTTGAAAATTAAACCTCATTACATGACTGGGTTCAGTGGTAACTTCATTTCATTCTCCACGCTTTGAATTCCACCGGGAGGCGTTCACGCAATTTGCTCCACTCTCGATGGTGGAAGACCTAAGGCTCTTTTCAGAAAATGAAGTTGGTTGGCATTCTACAGCTCCTGAACTAATTTGCGCTTCTCAGTCGCTGCTCCCTGAGAGTGCTTGGTTTTTTTCCTCTTTCATTATTTCTTCAATTTTAATCTCAACTGCAAATCAACTATTTAAAAATCGTTCCACTCGTTCTAAGCGATTTGGTTTGGGCATTTCAAATACTCTATTCTTCCCCCATCTCCCCTGCATTTTGCCTCATGGTAATTTCCCCGAAATAAGTCTTCGTAACTTTCATTTTCTAATATTTGAGGAGAGCTATAAACGAAGAGACTAGAGGCCATGGAGGTGGGGTACTTTTCAGTGCTTCAATAGACTGTAAATTAAGGCTTTCTTTCAGCCTTCCGTCCTTTGCTCATGCTTCGCATGAGATCACGACGTCCTCGCGACCTGCACTTGACGACTTGACTTTGAAATTTCCAACCAGAGCTCCTCGAGTAATCGCAGAGACATTGCCTGACACTTGGTCTTCTGTAAGAAAGTATCTCTCTCATTTCTAGCAAAACTTCAAGAATAAAGACTTACAGAAACTTAAGCAAGGCTCATCAAAAGCGAAATATTTAGACTGCATACCCTTGTCATTGCCTTCAATTTTAACCGTTAAGTTTTTTAATTATTAATTCTTCCCTTAAAACGAGCTCCTTTTTAAAATTATATTTATGAAACGTTTTATATTATAAATTATAGAATCGAACATCCTCAGAAATGATATTAAGGTGAGGTTAATGACCCCCAACATAGTTGTAATAACACCAAAATGTCATTTGCATCGTTTTAATCAGTGTATAAATGCTACTTTTTATTAAAATGGATATTTATATAAAAAGGTATTGTACTCGTGCATCTACCCTTAAAATTTACCTACAGCGTTACCAATAAATAATGTAAAAACAATTAGGCATATATATTTGGGTGCTTGAAGCTTTTGCATTTATGAAATCATTTTAAACCACAGTGCTTTCATAGAAAATACTATAGTTTTTTTACAGATTGGAGGTACCCGTTGAATGAAGAGTTTATATCAACTACGCTATTTAGTTTACTTATCATCGCTCATATTATTCCCTCGAATATTATTTTAGATAAATATGAATTATCAAAAAAAATATCACCGCTCATGAGCAGTATTTTAGACATTATTTTCGTTATTAGATGAACTTCAACATTGAAGGATCACAATTTATTAAAAAGTCTTATTTACAATAAGCATATTTTGGTCATATCGTTGAAAAATCATAATACTTATTCAAATTTTGTAGTATTGGAGAATACGTATAAAGCCATCCTCCTCTAAAAATTATTTACTTGAAAATTCATGAGCCAATGTTAACGATTGAAGTTTATAGTCCAGGATTACCTAATTCTATTTCTCAATGCTAACTAACTCTGAATTATTCGGTAATAAACGCCCAACAACCATGTGTGAAGAGATTTTTAAAAATATGGTTGCCCTCTTTTTACTTCTGGCACCTGTGGGCTTAAGAACCCCGTCAAAGGCTGAGTGTAATTATCCATAAAAATGATGATAAAACACTTTCTAAGAGAGTTTTTAGTATTGTGTCCGATGAATCTCTTTATGACTACTTTGGATACGTTACATGGCAATGAAAAGTTGCTCATGCATCCAGTTTAGTGTGTGAATGAAAAATCTTGTGCATGAAGAGAAGATGGAATTTACTTCAGTTTAATTATGCAAGACGGTGGGGTTCTTCAGAGCAGCAAATTACGCCTCTTTTATCCTTATCTCTTCATACTACTGCCCCTCTCTTTTTGGCCGAAATTGCTCTATATCCACTCTATAATCTTTCAGAGAATCTCTAATCAATTGGAAAAACCACAGTCAACGTTATGAATTTGTGGAAAACTAAATAGCCGAAACCGTAAACTTGATTGCCACTAGGTTTGTTTCAGGGGGGGAGGAAAAACAAAGTTGCAAGTTAGTGGAAGATAGGAAGCTCACACTTGGTCACTTTGGTTGGTTTGGGAAACACTGACACACGTGTTCACTCAATCAAATACAAACAATCATTAGATACAACAAAAAATAGTTTACTCATTTATTAATTTTGCATTGTTTGTGTATGATTGAGGTACACGTGGGTCACTATTACCCAAGCACACCCAAGTGAACTAGTGTGTTTCCTATCTTTCCCTTACTTGTAACTTTGTTTTTATCTCCCCCCTTTAACAAACCTAGGGCCAATCCAGTTCACGGTCTCGGGTATTTCGTTTTCCATTGCTTCATGACCGTAGGTAGGCTCACTTTAATTTTATATTACGAATTTATGTAGGATAAAAAATTTAAAAAAAAATTTTCAATGAAATACTGGTCACTTCATACGATTTGGCATGCATTTCATCTTCATAATCCACGTCAAACGATACTCTAAAGTGAGTTTAGTTTAAGGTGCCAAGAAACGAATAGGTTTCCATTTAGAAAACTACGGTGGTAAGTGATGTACACAGGTATTTCTCATTCTAAAACTGAAAATTATACTATGTATACGGGAAATACATGGATTGAAATGGTAATCTAAAGACAAAAAGTTTAAGAGCGCATCGTAGCGAATAAGAACCACATCATCCTTGGCGTTGTTCAAGTACATACATCTTGATGTTTCACGTAAATGTATGGGGTGGCGCATCTGTATCTATTGATTGAGCGAAGGAACGATAAGCGATTCAATCTCCATCGAGCTTAAGTGAATATGTTCAAATTTATCCAACATACTTTCGTCCATGTTTCTTTATTTCAGTACTACTACTTCACTCCAAGGGCTCGTGATGGCCCTCTGGTTCGGGTGTAAATTATTTGGATCTAAAGGCGTGATAAAGGCAGACCTATATATATGCTGCTATCTAAGATTAATTTTCTCAATTATTTCAATATTAATTTAATTCCTCAGCGTTTAGAAAACCTGCGTCTACCGAATATGTCATTTCATTTACCAAATTAAATAATATAAATTTAACCTGACCTTGGTGTATTATTCATACTGTTAACTATGGAGGAAATACAAATTAATCCAGCATCAAAACCATATGAAATAAGAACGATACTGCCGGCTCTGCCTTCCGAATGCCATTGTGGTATTCCCTATTCTCTCTGAAGCGAGAGATTCTCATTCTCTCCCTCGCCCTCTGACCAGCCTTCTACCCTCTCGAGTCTTTTCTTTTGCAAACACTGACCACATTTGATCCCCACCCGCACTGGCCCGAGGGTCATATCTTTCACTCTACCCGTCCCCCGATCCCTTATCCCTAGCACTCACACGCTCAAGTCATCCCCTACACCGTATCCACATTTCTCTCTATCTCTCCCCACATCACTCCGTTTGCTCCCTTTTCCTTCTCCGTTCTCGCTTTCCGGCCATATCGCGAATTCTATTCACAGCATCGGTCACTAACTCTCGCCGACCCATGCCCCAATTCTTCCCTTCGGCGGCCAGTACATGGCAATTCCATTCTCGAATTAAATCCATGTCCCATAATTCTCGGCTCCGGTGCCACCGCTTACTTCCGCCTACAGTAATGGTCAATTACTCAAAACGCTTATGAAACAGCAATTTTTGACTGACATAGGAATTGCCGATACCATAATTACTACTTCGGATTACAACTATCGGGCGCCCGTATTCCGGACGTCATATTATTTATAGCTGTTGGTTCACTACATTTTGGGAGTTTCTTCCATATACGGGAATTCAGTCGATGTAATAAATTTTGTGGTCTCTTTAAGGGGCACCTGTTTCATGTAAACAAAAATAAGTTATTGCTTCGGTTTTTAATTCTCACAATAATAGTTAGCTTGAATAGTATAACCCTTCGTTTAAATGAATATACTTTGTAACTTCCACACAATTTTTATTCGTACTACCGGTTTCAACGCAACGGCGTCATCATCAGGACGCCGTTGCGTTGAAACCGGTAGTACGAATAAAAATTGTGTGGAAGTTACAAAGTATATTCATTTAAACGAACATGAACCTCCACAAAGTTGAGCCCGAGACCATAGAATTCAGTATAACCCTTATCCATTACGAGTATTTACAACTGACTTAATAGAGTTTAAATTGTAAAAATGTTCATAAAGAAACTTTGTTCAGTAGCTTTGGGATACGTAGTCATTTTAGTTACATAAATGAATAAAATATATGCAAACGCACACACTCTCCCAGATTAATGGTGAATAGTCACAGAAAGGTAAAACATAACCATGAAAAGGTATTGCAAATAGTTTCCCTCCATCCGCCGCAAAGAAGGCCAATAATGCCTCATAAAACACCTCGCCCAACATCACATGTTCATCCAATCAATTTATTTATCATCCTGGAAGTTATAGTCTTAGCGAAAAACCCCTTCATATTTCACGAAAACTATTACTCACGGATAAACAACACAACCATGGGAATTCAAGTGGGGCAGCTTAAACCGACCCTTCACATTAGCCAACATAAGAAAATATTCCTAGAAATTAACATCTCAAATCTCTCTTCTGTACCCGTATTTGTCCTTATTTTATTCCATGGATATGAGTATTGTTTTTCATTTGCAATGCTAATTATCAATCACTCCCTCTAATTTTAACTCCACCAAAATCTTTTAAGATATCGACATCCACATTGAAAACTAAAATTTTACCACCAGTACCCACTAGAAATCAACTAAAGAACAAAAGCTCCTCTTCAACAGCTGCCATCAATAATACGTGGAACTCTTCATTCATTTTCCCTCACAATTGGCGACCTCTGAATTTGCAGATATGCGTGGGGAATTCCCTCAGAATATGCGTCTTCCTCGACCAATTACACAACAGCACCTAGCTGTTTTCCATCTCAATGCACATTACACTCTTTGGCAAAAATATATTAGCCAGATGACTTAAATCTCATCGCCATTATCTTTCTCGGCAGCCACAAAATACGGGAAATACGAGGCGCGTTCACGATTTACATCACCCAACTTTTTCCTCGGAACTGAGAGTAGACGATTAGATGTGGTTAAGACTATAATACCCAAGCGCTTTTTGTGAATACTGCTCGTATATGATACAGCTATGGACGACTGTACTGTATAGCGCATCGGATTGGAATAGCTGCCACCAGTGTGAGAAGGGTTTTCAATGCATAAAATGCCTCAGTTTTGAGCACAGAAATAGCGTTATCATCCGTTTTCTCAAAATTGCACGGTTAAACACCAAACGAGCTCCATCATCACAGAGTGAGATATGCGGTAATAATGTTGTGTAAAATAAGCGTTTGCGGACGTGAGAATACAAAGAAGGCCAAACGTTATGTGGCAAACATCCCATGTAGACCGCGGCCGCGAACAACCGGTTTTTCCAGAGGGAAAAAGAGGCCACTATAGAAGCATTCTCGGCGGCCATTTCATTACGGCGTCGACGTGAAAATGTGCACATCTACAGGGAGAGTATATATTGAGAAGTAACAATGATTTATTCAGCTATAATTAGTTTTACAGAAAAATATTAACTAGAATGAAAGAAGAATACTTCATGCAGGCATTTTCCACAAGAATTTTTTATTTGGTACAACTAGTTTCAAAGCATAGGCGTCATCCTCAGGCACGTAAAATTACCTTGTATTTCTTTTCTAGAAAATACCTAGTATTCTTCTGTCATTTGAAAATGAATTTCCATGCAGTGATGCTGATACCATCGGGTCTACATAAAATTAGATCTTAAAACTTGAACGTACCACATATCAGATACTAAAAAAACGAGGAATACATATATTCTGACAAACCGTTTGTCGAATCATTCAAAGGTTGCGCAAACTTTCAAGATATGCTGAAAATGAGACCTCTACATCACCTTATCGCTACTTTTCTACCAAATGACTAAGTTGAAAACCGTCCAATATGCATGTGCCGCCTCCTTTTCCGCCCGAAGGCATTCACTTCCGAATGAGCTCCATAAACCACCTGCTCATCACGAAATCCTATTTAACGTCTCTCCGTGTAATTTCTGTCTCTCTTGTTGAGCAGTTTGGTGAATTCAAAGCCACTCTCTCCATGCGCAGTAATAACACTGGAAACTCAACAAAATATCCCGTATGCCTTCATATCACAACCATCACATTCCAAAACAAACTGCTCCCCAATGCCGACCGTTTCATAGCTGGCTGTCAATCCGCAAGCAATCATACAAGGGAGAACTCGAGAAATACGCATGTATGGGTGATCAAAGCTTTTGATCAGACAGGGTTAGCAGGCCCAACGATTACGAAAAGCAACTGTTATTCCCTCCCCCACGGCCTAAAATACAATCCCCCTTTCCCTACCTGAAGCAACTACCCCAGCTTCCAACTGAAGAGAGAATCACTGTTCTCTACCAAAACGGTAATGTATTTTCGGCTACTGTCCTGAATACACGTAATAAGATCCATTCTCGTTTATTATATTAATATGGGTCATTATCTGGAAGAGAATTCGTCGTAGTTATACATAGATGAAAGTGATCGAGAATACTAAAATTCTAAAAAAAGAGTAATGGATCGTTTCTTACGTGTTACTGTACTTTTTGTGTTTACAAACTCACTAAGGCCAAGACTTAAATTATTGGAGACTTTTACTCGAACTACTTTACTCTGGACTAAAATTTGAGAGGACGTTGATTCATTGATTGAAAAATTGAACCTCAAGGCTTCCCGAGAAAGAATAACCTATAAAATAAATTTATTACTAATGTTACAAGGGTTATTTTGAAGAATTTACAGAAATTAGTCCATAATATTTTTTGAATTACTTTACAAATTGGGAATATCGCAGTTTCCGCCAAAAAACCAAACGCAACATCACAAAACAGCATACGAGACGATGGAGGTGAAATCGCCATATAAAGAGGACACTGTGCAATGAGGTATAGCTTTTAACCATGCATTTTTAAAATAACATTTATACCAATTTCTGAATGCACGCCAATCCTCTTTAACACGCTTATTTTTGCTTTTTTCGTTTTTTTAATTGACTGATGTGCCGTATACTTAGATACAGTATGATGTTAAAAGAAACATACGAATAACATAATTTACAGATTTTTGACGAGTTAGACAGAAAACGCATTTTGCATGCAATTAGCATCGTACGTTAAAATCGTTCAAAAGCGATCAAAATGGTCTCAATGACTTTTGAAACAAAAATTGATAAATTTAAGAAATCGTTGTTTTACTTTGTGCATTGATTTTACGGTACAGGTTTGGATTTCTAATTGAACTAATTTTTGCAAATAATTCAATCAAAAATTTTGAGCTTATGAGTCCATTAATGGTGGTGAAGGCTACGATATATACAATTTGTGATTCAAACGTGAATTATTGGTAATATAAATAAAAAATAAAGATGATCTCTAACAAAATAAGGCGCGTACGAATATTACGGGCCATTTTTCGTGAAATTGATTAGAGACTTAGGAATGAATGATTACTATTGATTTCATTACGTGTAAAAAGAGCAGAGTTTGTTCTAAAGATAAGAGAGCAGGACCGAATCCGACCATCGGTTGGACCGAAATACCAACCGATGTAAAGCTCATTAAATTCTTCATAGTGTGTGTAACACAGCAACGTGGATTAAGGAATTACAATTTACTCTGCGGTACAAAGCAAGTCCATGAAGTAAATCTACATGCTGGCATTTCTCTGTTAAGAGCCCGTGATACACAAGGTCTAATGAAACGACAAAATAATTAAATCCATTGGAATTTAACAGCAGCTATTATAGCGAATGAAGCTAGAAGTTAAATGCTTGGAGGTACTCGTTAGAAACCAAAAGTTCTCACGCAAATACGATTTTTTTTAAACCGATAACGACCATGTAACGAACAAAGTTTTTAATTTTTTACTGTCCAATATCAAGCGGTAATAGTCCAATGCATTTGTCCAATATCAAAAAGTATTAGAAGTATTAGTATTAAAGAATATCTGCTTCAATATACAGGTACTTATACTTATATACATCAATCATAGTTGCTTTATTATGCCGATTTTCCACATATTCACTCCATCTTGCCAGAATATATCTGCTTCCTTAGTTAACTTTATCCATCCCAAGCAACAGGTATTGTTCATAATTTCTAATCCATTCAAACCTATCTTATTTTTTAGAAATAATATGCTTATATTTCCTCGTCAATGAAATCATATACTATAAACGGATTTCTCTTACAATAACAAGTGTTCCACTATTTTATTACCTTAATGTAGTACTTATTTTTCTAATAATCCTCACTCGAGCTTGATTTCTATTCTTCGTATCCATAAACATGTATTAATTAACCAATGGGTTAATCTATCAATCAAGTTATCAATCTATCCAAATACATATATTTCCTATTACTTTCATCAATATTTTCATTTAGCTATCGGGTTATATTTTTTCAATTACAACATTACCTTCTATATGGACGGTGCGTAGCATGTACTCCTATGGTGCTAACCCAGCCCGTAGGTGATGGTAAAGGCGCAGTTTGTAACCTTTAAGTGCCATTGTATATAAGAGCTTTTTTTTGTCTCCTATGTGTTCTTCTAGCGTATGTATGTATGTTCACTGTAAGACTGACAGTTGACCAGACTTCACCATTGTCACCAGTACAATTGCCTAATGGAACGATAAATTCTTAAATAAATAAAAAAATATTCTCCTGTATCTCTGTCATTATTCCCTTCAATGATGACATCGCGGTAAACCTAAAAAATTATTTGGTGATATATCCCTTTTTCCTATAAAACATAATATAGATTTTCTTTTACACATGTATACTTCAGCTCCGTAGATCATCTGGATGAATACCAATATGCCAAAGGAAAATGGGGTGTACAAGTCCCTATTAAAGCTTAGAATAATAGTTTAAGATGTATCCACACAATCAATCACCTCTATGACCTATTGGAATCAAACCACCAAAGATGTAATAATTGGTCTGATTTCCGAATTATCAAAATTCTAGCTGAGCCTTGAAAATTCAAAACAGCGAAGCCCATCGTTTTCATTCTATGACGTGCTAATTTTCCGAATGAATTAATTTGTTGCCATGAAAAAGTCTCGGGAAAGTGGGTTAAAATCGTAAAAACAATCACTTTGTAATGGAATATTTTCCAAAAGTCGATTTAGAAACATTAGAACAACAAAATTAGAAAAAATGAGCAGAATTTTCGCTAGAGGCATCTAACTGTTGCCAAATAATTTTATATTTTACTACGTCAATGAATATTTTTCTGCAAGGAAAATCTTCGCTTTATCCCATTAAATTCCACAGAAAAACATTACGATTACTGGATTCGAATCTGGTCAATGAGTTTAAAATTTAGTTTGCCTATGTCTTGAAAAAGTTGCAGTACAATTCAGTCAGCAATAAATTTCTCAATAAAAACGTAAACTTAGCATAATTTGGCCTAAGAGTGGAACAAACAAATAAACATTTTTAATATTTATTATATTAGTAAGAAATAGAAATAATTCAAACTTGCCGAAAAGGTCTACCTCCTACAAATCCTCATCATATTGATCATACCAGAAATGCAAAGTGCCTATCATCTTCCTCATTTCTGTCTCACCTTCCCGAAGGTTATTACTTGTCAGGGCTTCAAAATCCTGCTAACTTTCCATAACTCCTCCTCTGCTTTCCATACCTTCACAGAATTTCCAGTACCAGACAGTATGCCCCCTTGTGACGGCTAACAGGGTTTGATGTATATGTAGATGAACCAAACCCTCTTTTCCCCAAGTCTATCCGACACCTCTTCGTTATACACTCCCTCCGTTCAGCTTACTTTTTCCATGTTTTCCCAAACCCATATCTCAAAAGTTCTCAATCTCAACCCTTCCGTAGCCTACGTTTTCGGAATCTATGCTCTATGGGGAAAATATTTTTTTGACTAATCAATCCTTTATGACCCTACTCAGTGTCACGCAAAACCACCTTAACTTCCTCAACTACAAGAGTAAAGTCCGGGCCATCGAAATCAAACTACCAATCATGCTAGCCAGTAAATCAAACCCAGACATACACGTACGAAAATTTAAAACATCCCTCAGAAAATTCAACAATTTCAAATCGTAAAAATCATTCGCCTTGACCGGGATTCGAACTCCCTCAATGTCCGGACGAGGGCTTTATCCAGTTAAATTACCGAAGCATACACGTAATCTTACTCAACTTTGCAGGTTTTCAAGGAGCAATATGCTATGCCGAAATACGGTGCATAAAATGCCACACGTATTTGTAGTCGTTGACACAGTCCACAAGGTTAAAACTTACTATTTAAACACGGAGGTGTTTACTGTAGACAAAATTCATCCACTAGTATACTTCGAAGTTGTGACATTTCATTTTTGTCATATCCCTGTCAACGCAATTGATTTTTACACTTTGAAATAGTTGCTTCATTTCAATGCATATTAGCGGATAACTCCTTTGAAAGTTACTGCCACGGTATATCCCGTAGTTCTTCGAATCCCTCAGACAGTTCAATGGGTAAAGCGCTAGAAAAGAGAAAATGCCTGAAATACTTTTTGTGACCATCGACTCGGGAGTCATATGGCTTTTCTTTGTGAAACTTCCGAAAGACACGGGAAGACATGACTCATTGTTTCTCGTCGACAAACAGCTTAACAGGCGCAGCCAAACTTGGCTCAAAGCCTGGTTGAAAAAATAATTCCGATTGAATTAACACATCATTTATATTTAGAGGTTAAACTTCATTGAATGGAGATATGTTATAGTAATAATGTATCGCAGAATTAGTCTCTCAGAGAGGTGCCGAGTACAACAAATTGATATTTAATACGATCCGGAGAATATTACGTGTACTACTTATTAAATTCAAAATGAACAATACAACTTTAAAGTCACAGTAGGATATGATGTATATTTGTATTGCCATTGAATGATATCACAATAACTCGGTAAAAATCTCATCCAGGACAATACTAGATACGGAAAACCTTATCAAAGCCTCACATGCTTGAACTAGTTCACCAGAGATATCCATAAATCACGGTTCAACATACCGTTTTTGTAAAAAAATGTTATTTTTCAAGGATAATACCACTTAGTAATTTTTAATGCGGATTTTCTGCAACCATCTCATACATGAGCGCTTATACTTATCTACTCATTCACGCCAGGTGATACCATTGTGAAACTAAGCGGATGATGCCCCGGGGTCAAAATCCAGGATCGACCGTTCGGTAAAGGGAAAACAAATATGCTTTATACGGAGGAAAAAAGCGGTGCACGGTATTATCTGGGCAGTCTCTATCCTGGAGTACCTCGGGGTGAAGCACAGAATAAAATCTTGAAATCCGGAAAGAGTTTTATGAGGCGTTAAAGACACTGAAGGAAAAAGGTTGCCAAAAGTAAAGTAGATACGTTTGTGTCATACATACAAGTCTAGCACTTGAACTTATACTATAAGAACCATCAGATTGAAAATATGAGGAAGTAGAGTTCTATTAATTCCTTTTTTTAAGAGATATTTGACTGAAATACTCTCTTCTTTCAAACCTTTCGATCCCCTGGAAATTTAATGATTTTTTCAAAATTGAAAATGAAAAATAATTAAATTTTAAAAAATGCTATTTGTTGTAATTGTTGTAGCTTTAATCAAAACCCAATGTAAAGTAAGAATATTATGAATGTCAGCGTAGGGTGCATATGATCTATCAACTGGTAGGAATGGCAAAAAAATCAATCACAGGAAAACAATTTAACCTACTGGAAACTATTAATACGAAATACTTGAGAAGTAATAGATCATACGAAATCACCCTACGATGACATTCATGACATGTTTATCTTACATTGACTTTTGATTAACGCTGAAAAAAGTGTTTCGATTTTAGTTTTTACTTTCAGGTAAGTAAAAATTGTCATTATGAAAAAATTTATAATTTCAATTGTTTTCAATGTTTGTCTACTTATTTGTTGACAAATATCGTGACTTCAGGGACTATTTATGACCTGTGACCACCGAAATACCGAAGTGAGCTGTGTTTGTGATTTCGTTTTCGTCAAATTTTTACCGTAGTTAATTCAAGTGCCCATTAATAATTATGAAATACCATAAAAGCGCTTTCTGTGACAAATATCTTTATTATTGAAATTTTAGGATGTTTTTATTTGGTTATAAAATTCTATTTTTTATTTGTCAGTTTATCAGTATGAATATTTTTCTACTTTCATAAAATTATGATATTATATTACATATCCATTACGTTTCCAAGAATCAACTAACTTAAATTAACAATAAATGTTGCATTGGAGGATTCTGACAGCCATAAAAATTTCCCCAAATGAATGGTAAAATGACAAAGATTACAAATCCTGTTCTCATAAAAACAAAAGAAAATGTATTTGCTCTAACTTATTTTGAACACCCATTTTTCCCTTTGGTAGCAAATACCCTAACTTTCAGAATCCCGGAGACTAACTTTTCGTCATTGACCTGGATTTCCTTTCCGGGTCTACGCATTAATCGCATTGCCACAGAGCAGTCTTAGCGGTGGCAGCTGCCGGGGAGGAAGAAAAATTTCGAAAATTTCCTGACCCCTTTAGTTCTCGTGCAATTGAGTTTATCTGGAAGGCAGGGGCAACTGGAATCGTTGAGATTCCTCAAGGTAATTTGCAATCGAAGGCAACCCCGCTTTAAAAGTAAGTAGCGGGGTCCTTTAAGAGCTGCGAGTTGGTAAAGGAAGAGGAAAGGTAAATTCACCGGAGAGATGAAACTTTTGAACCCCAAAGCGAATTAGAAAAACATAATGAAAATGATATAATGGACCTTAGAGTGGTATAATACGGGAATTAGGGAGTCTAGGAGAAAGATAAAGGCGTCTTTAACATTGCATGCTTTTATGTAACATTATAAATAACCACAAACTTCATATTATTCCCTATTGGATATAACAAACAAATATATTTACATGAATGAGAGAGCGTCGTGTTTTATACCTCATATTCAATAGGTCATAACTTAGATTAAAACTAATATGTTTGAACGAAATCCGTGGTAAGAAGGAACAAGTTGCAATGCCACTGCATCTAAATGTACTTACCAGCAGGGGTAATATTCCTATTTATACTAAATTCGAAATTCATTGTAAATGCCATTACATATCAATATACACAATTGATATTTAATCTTTGTATCCAATGGCGAGCAATTTTCAATAAATGCCGAAACTAATTAAAAGAATATTTCTAATTCCGTCAAAATCTATCACAAAATTATATATCGGCTATGGAATCTAATAACAGCGGGATTCACCTCGATATTTCGGATTGATGCAATGCAAATTCTTTGGGTACCCTTGTTTATAAACGACCGTTGCTGTATTAAGGGCACTGTACTGTACGATATGTTTTTTACACTACGCAGGTGTAACCAAACGCTTGCCACAACGACTCATGCCTTTTCGCAGGTAACAGCATTTTAATGATTTCAATACAGAAAAGGAAATATTAAATCCATTGTAATCGCAGAAATAGGTTTCCACCTCGTTTACAATGCGAAGCACTCCATTTTTCGTCCCAAGGTTGTGACCATAGAGGATTATTTACAGTAATAACAATTTGTATCAATAATTCTTCAATCAGTAATTGTATAGGTAGTTACCTATGAACCCTATTCAATGATAACAATGCTAATATTGTTATTCCACCTTATATATCTTTACTATACTTGTATGTGATTATTAAATAATTGCTCAGCTTGAAAATTAACAAATAAAAATCCCAAATTTATTACAGCTTCCTTCCTCAAAACATTTTATTAAAATTTGAACTGTATAAGAAAATGATACATATCATCATCATCATTAGTATTTACATTTTAAGTTTGGTTCCTGAAGCCCTCCATTTTCCTCCACTCAGTGTTAATTACCTCGCTCCCAGATAGCTATTCCGTATAAAGTCCTTATTTTGTCCAATGTATCGCGCTCTAATTTACATGGAAATTAACATCTCTCGGAAAAGGAAAACTTCTTTGATTATCTTCAACTACCCACTCAATACATAAGAAACGAAGAAGAAGATTTAACTCGAAATACATATATTAATATTTTTTCTTTTCTCCATGTACATGAAATTTTTTTAAGTTTTGAGCGATGGCCTCCAGAGTTCGGATGTTTCTTTTGCATTTCCAATAATGCCGTTTTCTGTAAAAGGCTCATTCAAGAGAAGTCAATCGTGAAAAAAGTGCCCTCAAGCAATTTGAGTGTGTGTGTGTGTTCGCAAAATATCGAATGAAGTCCTTTCTGCCTTCAAATATTATTACCTTTTCTGCAAAGATTAATGACCTAAAATAAGTGATTTATGTGAAAGAAAGCTCAAATACACAAAGAAAGGAGTTAATCGCTCATTGAAACCGCAATTAATGGTACTTAGGTCTCAGGATATTTAGTACAGTGAAGTCAACCTTCGTTGCGGGACAGTATGAACTATTTTACTGAAAAATGTTATAATATGATAGAAATAAAAATACCCCTAAAGTTTATTTTTTTTTGAAATTATGATTGAAATTAAAAGGTCCGTAGTGACTGCTTTCTTTCCAATTGGTTATTGACTAAGAAGTTGACGAAATTTTATTTCATTCAGTAGCAATGGTACCTTTAATGGGTGACCGTCAGAACAAAACTTGTGAAGGATGGCATAAATGCCATCATATGGCAATCTCCAATCATTTATTATTCGTTTACTTATAGGAAACTATTCATTCTAGCCATTAAATTGCATTTTAGTGCAACCGAAGAAAATTCGTATATAACTGACAAAGAATATATCTGCCTTACACAGCCTTTTAATGCTTGGCTTTTCAAGCAAACTTCTTCATTTCAACTTGTATAAATTTGTCAAGCAATACCTAATACACTCCCTAACTCTTTGTTATCGTAAATAACCTATACCGCAATCTTTTTATGCTGATGCTTACAGCATTAAAAAGTAATGGCTATGATATTAATTCGCTTCCCAGTACGTTACATTTCACTGGAATACCATATTCTTATCGTGAAATCACACAATTTCCAAGGGCATAACAGTAGATCAACCTTATTCTTACGTAAATAGACGCAATAGTTATTATAAATCATTGTTATAACTTTTCCTAAGGTTACTTCGCTTAATATCCAATGATATACAACTAGTTCATAAGCGTTGAAAATGGGGATATCTTTAGCTCAAGCGTTGAGTAAACACGCTCAGTAATACCTACTTTACCGTAATGATGTATTAGCATGGAATGAAAGTAACCAACTTATACAGGTATATTAAGGCTATTACACACAGAACTAATCACACAAGCAGAAACAACGCTGCGACAATACAAAAAACAAAATCGCCTCTGAAATGTGAACATCAACATATTTTGATCATTAAAATCATAAACTTAAAATATACTTAAATGTTATACAATAATTTATAATTAGCAATATCGGATAGTGATGATATTTAATGAATGATGGATACAGTAAACATTTATTTCCACAACGGAAGACTCCCTTGTTATAGCAGAAATCATAACTAGATCTCACGGGAGATAGGAGGCCAGCTATAGTAAAGTGATTCCCGCGTATTTTAGAATATTCTGGCTGCGGAATAATAATAGTAATTATAATACTTTGTTCATTTTGAAAATGGTACAACCATATTAAATACCTTCAATATAAATATACCTACATATATAAACGTATTTTCTTAATTGTGATGAAGATTGTCACAAAAGAATTCATCAAATGAGTATAGTGGGTGAGCAAGTAACCAGGTGTATACCCTATTCTTGAAACTCTGGATACAGTCCAATTTCAACTGAGCAGGCAGACAGTTATACAGTCGTATGTTCACATCATCAAATGCACTGTAAATTTATGACATACTACAATAAGTAGTATTTATTTTCGCTTTAGCCCTTGTGGTGTAGTTATGGATGTGAGATCTTAACTGGCAAGAATTTAAGAAAATTCAAGTAAACATTCGACGTAATACGACAACAGCAAAGAAAATTAGATAGCATTTATCTCAAGTGATTATTAAGAGATAGGTGGCTGCTCAACTTGTAAATTCGTCTAGTTATTCGACGAGAATCATCAATATTATCCTTAGCTAATTACCTACCTAATTTAAGATTTTAATGGCAAAAATGAGATATTAATATAATAAAATACTAATATTTACTGGTTAAATTTTCTTATACTGTATTCAAATTTCTAACACGGAGCACAGCCATATTTATTTTCTAACTTTCAGTTAAGTTCTTATTAGGGGCTACATCCGAGAACTAAATAAATTGGTGGGGGTGTTTTACAGTATCTACGGTTCTATATAAGAGAGTCATAATAAAATCTTTATGCTCACCAGGTAGCAAAAACTTAACAATGGCCTTAACATGGAGCCATAATACCGGTCCTTAAAGAATTTGATTGCTCAAATAAAATTCCTGATAACTTTGTCAGGATATTTGCTAATGTACACATTAAGGAAGCTACAAAAAAAAAGTTTTCTCCTAGAAAAACGAGGATGGTGAAGAACCTGCTGATATTGACTAGCCCTAGGGATTTGTAATATAAAAAATGGAGTAATTTGACCACCTATATACGATAGATAATGAAAATGAATATAAGAAATAGAGAAATAAACTGGGAGATAAAAAGGGCAACGAGCACTTTTTATGAGAATAAATTTATCAGAGAAAAGAACAATTCTTGAGAAATCTTGAGTGAATTTCAACCTTTAACTGGTCAAAGTGACTCACACAATGTATATCACTTTTATGAAAATTAGTAATGCACATTTGAAATGGACAATAATTTTTGAAAAAGTTGGTACATTGGTAAAATATGGCATAATAATGAAAGTATTATATGGATAACATTCTCTCAAACTTACCTAAAAATGGACCAGATTGGGATAAAATTCGGATAGGTGACTTAAAATACATATTTTGATACATTTATTTTACCTGAGCTTATTGATTTTAGCTCAATAACAGGTGTGGTACGAAAGAGTCTGTCGCTAATCCTATATTTAAAGATAGAATAAATACTTATTTGAATAATTATAGGCCATCATCTATATTACCCTGCAATGATAAAATATTCGAATATATACATAAATAGCTGCATTTTAAATAAATTTTCTGAATGAATTTTATGTTAAGAAAGAAAAGATTTGGTTTTGTGCAAAGTAGGGCTACCAAAGAACACTTATATAAATTTTCTGATCTTATTTATTATAGTTAAGATAAAACTTTGCTTGTACTTGATAATATATTGATTTTGTTAAGTCATTGATACTACTGGTATGATGATACCTAAGCTGGAAAAATAGATAATGCTAGGGATTATCCTAAACTGGTTTAAATTCATCTAAATAAACGTTCCGCAAAGGCTTCGATTGGTTATACCATGAATGAACCAGGTTGTCTAATAAGTGGTGCACTAAAGGGATCAATTCTCTTTATTATACTTTGGGACCAATTATATTTATCATATATTAATGAATAATGCGCACAAATTAAAAACTATTAACTTGAAACTAAAGAAAAAGGGGCCCCAAGGTGAATTAAAGGCTTGGCCATATAATATCAAATTTACTTTTAATTAGCGGAAATTGCAAGTTATATTTATTTATAGTAGTGCTGGTTACTTCCTCCTGTTTGGACATTCCTCATAAATATAGGCATTGGGAACAGACTTCTCAGAAGCCATGAATTTCGCCCTAACTAAACGGAATATTAACTGAGCACGTAGATTAGTCGACATACGCATCATCCGCTTATGATGACACAGAAATACGAACATGAGTAAATTACCTTGGGTAAGTCAAAGACTTACTATACTTACTTTCGCTATAAGCTGCATTTGAACTTGCATTAGGGATGAATGGGTCAAATTCCAGCAATAGCCATTTCAAATGGATAAAGTGCAATTCCGTTTTCGTCGTGCGAGTTGAATCACAATATTTGTACGTGCATTTCCGATTACCATGAATAATACTTCATCTATGTATGCCTCTGTAATTCAACAAATGAGCAGTATTTGATGTAGGAATAATAACCAGAGAATGCTATTGGTATTAATGATGAGTCAAGTCGAAGGAATCCGATTCCAGAGGCCTAAAGGGTACCTTCTATGAAATTCTCCAAGGGGTATCTCCTCTCCGTTAAGCGAAGTCGGTCTTGAAAAGCGTCTGGTGCAACCAATCTCACAGAGTACCTTATTATTATCCTGGAATGTATCAGGTCATATGATAAATTATTCTGATCATAAAGTAGCTATTTTGACCAGATATTTAATTATTTGATTCGATAATGTCGTGGACAACGACTTATCCCGGCGAAATATTAATTACCTATTGTTGAGGTTATGAATGAATTTCTTCTTTCAAAATTCTTTTTTTAATGTTCAATAGTAAGCTAGAAATTTACGTAAAATTATTTATATTAAATACATAGAAAATATATGCTTTAATGATGATCAATGAATTCCAAGCTTCATTGTTAATGAAAGGCAAATGATCACGGAATAGACGTTCCGTACGAAGATATAGTTGGTCTGGAAATCCATTTCCTGCGGATGAAATTTCTGATTAGAAAATCCTCTTCCAACGGTATTAGGTCTTAAAAAATGGAATGGTAGAAAATATTTTAAACGGGAGCAAATATCCTCAGGGTATAGGAAATTAATTCTACATTTTAGACCGGACTATGAAAAAGTCAAGACCCGTTCCAACACCATTTGTCGATGGATCTTGGCCCCAATTTGCAGATTTAAGGAGTAGAAATTTTTTTTAAGGAAATGGCCAACGCCTATTCATACTACTCCAGCAAATATTTTGACATGAGGGGCGGATTGAGAGTACTAGGAGGATGTATCGGGATAAGTAATGAAAGGCATTTTCGTGAATGAGAAGAGAGAAACGGCAGAGGGTGGATTATTTTGATTTTAAATGTGATGACCTCATTCAGTGGTATACGTCTAATACTGCTAGAGCCATAAAAACTTTTGGAGCTTTTTTCATGGCTACAGAACTCTGACATACTGTACTTCTTTCTTAACACAACGTACGAAACGTAATGGATACATTTCGTTTACCTACCCATTCTCCATACATTCAGGCCACGGCCTTCATATCTCAATTAAAAATGTTCACGGGTTTCAAGGAATTATATAATTTTACTTCTCTGGTAATCCCTTACCTACTTTAATCCTTAGTTCGAATTTCTTTTCTCTTTCTTTCTGTTTTCTGTAAAGCCATAGCAGTATTGATAATTACTTTACTTTTTATGCATTCCATATAGCGCCCTTGATCTAAATTTGAGGAGACGAAAACTAATATTATTCTTTAGCACGTATTTCATTTTCGATTTGATAAAACTTAAAATAATATAGCTTCTAGCATAAGTTTAATGATCATATTAACTATAGGTAGCCAGATAATTTCATTTACTCACAACTAGGATCGGTTGAAAATTAAAAATATAAATAGGCCAAGAAAAAATACCTATTCGTACACGTAGCTCCCAGGTGATCGTACTGATTGAGATAAACTGATCAAAGACAATTTGAATCCCAAGAAGTTTTGCCTCATTTCCATTAAGTTTGTAATAACGCAGATGCGCTCATGATGACAACATATCGTCTGAATTCAACTTGGGTGTGGTTTTTTTTCTATTCGGTGAAATTAGTGGAGCCGAACCTGATTGCCGACGTGATATAGCGGAGAGTCCCCTTTGCCGCAGATAATTACGGCGCTCTTTCTGATAAGTAGGGTTCATGACCTCCGACGTAGGGAATGGATCGCTGCGCCTCGGTTAGGAGACGTCGAAGAAAAAAAGCGCTGTGGCTGTGGAGGGGTCGATGTATGGGATGGTGGGGGAAGAAGGGGGGAATGAGGGAAGATTAGAGGGAGCGGAGTGTGTCGGGAGACGGGAGGTGTTAAAAGAGGAATGAGGAGTCTGGTTAACTTCTCGCAAGCGCTGAGGCGACCCACCCTCGGCCGGGGTTTCGAGAGACAGGATTGTCTGTGGGGAGAGGATTTCTGCCGTCTCATGGCCTCTGGCGAACGTAAAAGCTATGAAGAACGGTTCGGAGGAGACAGGGGGAAGAACTCGGGGAGGGATTTGAGGAGACAGAGTTCGGAAGGAAAATATGAGTGGGTGTGGTGAGAGGGATGAAAGAGGGAGAGAGAGTGAGACGAAACGAAGAGCAAATAAAACGACGGAGAGACAGGCAGGAATATCCAAGGGTATACAAGTATCTATGCATATTGGTATCCGCTGCGTAACGAACTTGCTTCCACCCACCTGACTGACTAAGAGATTTGAAGGAAATTGCTAGAGCTGGTTTTTTTCAAGAAATTTCATCGAGAATTAATAAACATGACCCAGCCATGATTATTTTTCCGTTCACCAGATGAAACCGCGTAATATTTTAATTGAATAAGTAGGCGAACAACCATACCTATATAGGCTAATAAGCGGCCGAGGAGATTTAATTATGCCTAAAGTTTTAGAGGTGGTGCCAAATTGAATGTTCAAAGTCAAGTTCAGATATTTTAAAATTTTTCTGCCTGAGAGAGCTTGAAAGCGTAGATAAAGTAGAAACTATACCTTGCCACGTCTTTCCATCTCTCGCTACCTAAAATATGAACCCTCTTTCTATGAACTATTAACAAAATACGTAAAAAAGCTTATAAAATGAGAGCGTTCGAAGCAAGTAAATGATAGAAACTAAAACGCAAAGAGAAAGACACGTAGCTTAGTCTGCTGCGGAGAGAGAGAATATTGTTAGACATGTACATGCTAGAGTAACGTGTAATAAAGTCCACGCAGCTACACAAAGAGGGAAGATCCAGCCAGTGCCTTTCCCATCCCCGCTCTCTATACATCAATCACCCTTCCACACAGCAACTCTCTGACTTAGCGAATGTGCTGAGCATGCCGTCGAGCATGTTGTGTTGATACGCTCAAACTCACGCGTTCGCTCCCTTTTGAAACCAGCATTGCGAGGCGTCCCATCAGAAATTTTCATTTAAATTATTTGCATGGTAATATTTTTTTATTTACCGAAGGCAAAATACTTATAAAATGTTTTTTTTCAAGATATATACATATTAGTCACAAAATAGAAGTAAAACCCTATAAAATGTTGTGGTTTGAGTTTACGCTGAAATTTTTGATGAAAAGTCAAGACATGAATGCGTCTCGTGCGCTTTAATGAAACTTAATGTTGAGCATTATTTGAAAGAATTATTATATCTCATGATGTTAAGTCCCATTACGCGTAATTGTACAGTTTATTCATTTTCTAACTGGACCATTCCACTTTTCCTCCAAACTTAAAACATTTAGCTCAGAATCTCCACACAAGTTTTTGTCCACCTAAATGACATACTCTTAAAAAGAGACCTAATTAGCGAACATTATATGAATCAGAATTTGCATAAGGCAACCGACAAATGAGGATAAACGATTTTGAAGACTTTTTAAGAACCGAAAATTCAAAACGTCATGAAATAAATGTTCTTAATTGCTCCATCTCGGATACGGTTGAACTATTATTTTAATAATCATACATGTACTCAATAGAGTAAAAATTATCCCCTGCACATATACATATATATTCTCACACATGTATAAGCTAATGGAAACAACACCTTTTCATGGGGTAGATAATTTTGTTCAGTGGGTGTACCTTGACTATTGACGAAGCCTTATTGATCATGACATGTAAGTATTATGAAATACAAGTAAACTGTATTTATCAAGGTAGCTTCAACTAAAGGAAGTAGTATGGGTAAAAGTTTAGTAACTTTGCAATGAGAGAGCCATTACAAAATTTCCGGTAATTATTTTTCAAGAAAAAAAATCTCTTTTTTAATTTTTAATTAATAAAATAGCCTGATAAAATCTTATTCCTGGGAACATTATAATTTCACTATTTTACTGCGATACTGTAGATTAAGCTCGTAGATTTTGTAATATTCATTCAATAAAGAAGGGCTGTTTAAATTTCAGGATCTCTTTGGATTAATTTCCCACATTAATATTAGTCAATCAAACATGTATTATATTGTAATGAAGAATTATTATAGTTCATCATTATTTTAATTTTAGAGAGCCTAATAATAACAATATTAATTTAATTTAACTTGCCCATATACCGCTCAAAGTCACCAATTACGAAGTAGAAGTGTAAACTACTACCTTGATCAAAATGTTCCCGGAATAACCACCGTGTGGCGCTCCCATCGTTCCGATTTGAGTTCTGTTTTTTTTGTTAAATTGGTACATCTGTTGTTGATATTCCCTTTAAATCCTAGTGTCATAACTTGACATTTGCAAAAGTTACGTAGCCAAGAGTACATCTATCTCTGTGTGTGTTGGCGATTTTTTACAATTTCAGAAATGGATTTAAATTTGCAACAACGAACTTGTATTAAATTTTGCGTAAAAAACGGATTTAGTGGCGCACGGACGTTGGAAATGTTGGAAAAGTGTTTCGGCAACGATTCTCTAAAAAAAACGGTCGTTTACCAGTGGCACGAGCGGTTCAGAAGTGGTCGTGAGTCAATCGAAGATGATGAACGCAGTGGCAGACCATCGACATCGAAAGTCGGTGAAAAAATTGATAAAGTAAAAGAAATGTTGGTCAATAACCGCAAATTAACCATCAGAGAAATAGCGGAGGACTTGAACATTGCCTATGGATCCGCCCAAGACATTGTGGTTAATGATTTGGGTTTCCGTCGAGAAGCAGCAAAGTTGGTTCCAAAAGACCTCAATTTCATGCAAGAAAGAGACCGTGTTGACGTCGCAAAAGACATGATTTGCGAGGCTGAATCCGATCCCACATTCATCAAAAGGATCATTACTGGAGACGAGACGTGGGTTTATGAGTACGACACGCAATCCAGACATCAGGCAAGTGAATGGCGTTCACCAAATGAGCCGAGACCAAAAAAACCACGTCGTTTTCAGTCAAAAAAGAAGGCAATGCTGACGGTTTTCATGGATTACAACGGTGTAGTGCATCATGAATTTTTGCCAGAAGGCCAGACAGTAAACAAAGAGTATTATTTGGGCGTTATGAGACGTTTGCGTGAAGCAATTCGCCGAAAGAGACCAGAAATGTGGGCAGAAAACTCGTGGATTTTGCACCATGATAACGCACCGTCGCACAGTGCTATCATTATTCGTAATTTTTTGACGAAAAATGCAACAAATACCATCCAAAAGCCACCGAATTCACCTGATTTGGCTCCCTGTGACTTCTTTCTGTTCAATCGAGTTAAAAAACCATTACGGGGAACGCGTTTTAGCAGCCGAGAGGAAGTAATGGAAAAATCGCAGGAAGCACTGATGGACATACCGAAAACCGACCGTAACTTTTGCAAATGTCAAGTTATGACACTAAGATTTAAAGGGAATATCAACAACAGATGTACCAATTTAACAAAAAAACAGAACTCAAATCGGAACGATGGGAGCGCCACACGGTGGTTATTCCGGGAACTTTTTGATCAAGTATATATTATTCGCTACCGAAACGGTTAAGATTGTTCTCAAACCAATTTTTATGAGAACTGAATCAAATATTTTCCTTCTTTTCCATCTTTCGCATTTACTGAATGATTCAGCCTCTTCCACTCAGAAAAATGAGACACGCCAAGATGTTTTATCTCTTTTGAGTTTTTTGTCCAGAAGGAATTTTTTACGATGGAAAATGGTTAGGGGCTCTTGCTGGGGTGCGGAATGAATAGCCAAAAGACACGTTCCTTGCGACCTTTCCCCAGAATATCTTACAACTGTGGGTAGAACAAAAGCCTAAAGGTTCTATATTTGGTGGAAAATCTACTCATCTATTTCGCAGCGGAAGTTATTTCATTGGGAATCTAAATGTTGTTGGAGCCTGGTATGTGATACGAGTTTTCCAGCGTGATCTAAACTTGGCATGCGACTGATATAGTTAATTGAAGTATAGTTTGACATTGAACCTGATGGGCATTTTTCATCGAAAGTGACAGTGAAGGAAAATGCCAAAGGCCTTCATTTTCGAGCGTATGGAGGAAGATTTGGGACGAGATAAATCGATGCGAGGAAAGACGGTGATGTAAACATTGTGCTTTTTACGGATAGTATGACTATACTCGGGAGGTAAATGTAGTATTTAAACACATAACGTATTTAAATATAATCAAATATTGTAAGTAAAAATATACAGCATTAACACGGGAGTATCAGTTTATTTACAGAATTCAAATACGGTCAAAATTAGAAGGTAAGAAATCATTTCGTGTCCGTGGGGAGTTTTCGTTAAAAAAAAGAGAAGAAGAACTCCTCTCTTTGCTGACCGGTCAGTAGACATGGAGTAGTCAATTCTGAACATAACTGAGAGGCAATTTAGCCGCCCATGAAGCGACTGAGCTATCAGCCAAATGGATCGCCGTCCATCGGTTTCAGAAATGAGTGACATACAGGATTCTAAAATAACATGGGAAGAGCATTGGCGTCACAAAACGCTGAGCATTCTGGGAGTTTATCAAAAAAAAAAGCGGTTGTAAAGAATTAGCACTAGCCTTTATTAGGTTAGAGCACTACCGCTGAAGAGGATAATATTGAGATCCAAAAATTTCCCGGAGTCAAAATGTCAAAAGATGGAGTCTATATCTCGACGATTCACAAAGGGAGCAGAGGAGGGACTTGCATCTGTCTCCCATCCATTAAAGGCAGACCAAAACGGATAAGCAAAAAAAGTTTGATTTAGTTGGGAGGGAAACAATAAAGCAGCGTACGTAAAAGTTTCATGCGCTTGCTTCATACGACAAAAAAATATCCGTGCCGTCAACTTCACCTGCACGGTGGCAAAACTTCGCGAGGATGTTTGGAATCTCCTAGTTCATGTACCGAAAATGAAAGAGTTAATAATGAAGCAGTGAATATTAAGCGAACCAAATCCTAGGCAAGAAAAGGAGCATATATAAGAAAACATCGGATCAGTAGATTCCATGTTTTTGCGGAGATTCTGTGATTAGATAAATCCATCGAAATGCATTTCTGCACTGAAAAAATTGCACTTAACCTTTGAAATTTCCAAATGATGATTTGAAAAATACATACACCGCCATTGAGTTATTTTTTCTTCACTTGGAATTAAGATTTGTCAAGGGTATTTTAATCCACTACGGTCTTGCAAACGATAATTAAATTACAAAGAATGTTTAGTAGCTTGTTTACGTATTTTGTTCCACTAAAAACCGTAATCCCATTTTTTCACACCAGTCATATTTATATAACACCACGAAATACAATATGTGTATCTTTTTTTAAGTTACTTTCCTTTTCATTAATGAACGCCAATTGATGCTGAGAAGAAAGGATGCTGCAAATAAGGTATGTTTTTGTTTTCTAAGGCATTCACTTTAGACAGAACCATATTAATTAATAGTCTATAAATAATGTACAGAGAGTTTCGGTTTCAAACTTTCTTAATTCTCGAATTGACTGACAAAAAGCGGGTAGATTCTAAAATAACAACATATAGCCATTATTTTGACGGAAATGCCTTTAATAATAACACTCCCGTAGATAATTAATATTTTCAACGTGAGTAACCCTAAAAAAAGCAATGCCACGGCCCAAGAAATCCTGTAAAATATAAAGCATCCAATGCATTATATCCTTATTATCAAGTTTCGAGTTTTAGGCTTAGATCTTTTGTAATGTACCCTAATTAATGCGTCAAATAATTTGCTCACTATGAACCCATTACTCAGCAATTTGGACAATAATAGGCCTCCTCTCACGGCCCTTTCTCTATCTCAAAACCTTTCAATTTTTACTTCAGCCACAATTTTTGTGATTTTTTATTCCACCTTCTATCTTTCTCTCTTCACCAACTATGTGTGTCACTTGCCGGTCTCGGTGGCGGTGGGTTGTCCTCACCTGCCAACCAAGGGGTCGCGGGTTCGATTCCTAGATGAGTTTTCCTTCACCTACGACCTGGGGGTTTGTAACTGTCTTCAATGTAATGCACAGGGGTTAGGTAGAAGAAGGGACTATGAAGTCTCAATCTCGCCCTGATAAATTCGGTAAAGAAATTTAATATTTAAAGCTACTTGGTTTGCCTTCTATTTGTCCAATTCATGTTCAGCATGTTTCTCCACCGCTCAATTTTACATTATTGATTTCCACAAATGTTAATGCATTCACTGCAGCAATAAAGTTTTAAATTCAGGATAATTACATTTTTTGTAAATTAATGCTGGTAATGTTAGTCCGCTAAATGGGAAATATGTTGGATGTATTCAGATTAACCACCGCTACACTTTTAAGTCTCACCTAATGTGAAACAACTCAGCACTACGTAATTCCTTTCCGCACACCCACATCGCAAAAGCTTGCGGTCGTTCCCCTCCCCGAAGCTCAGGTTTGACACCCATACACCAGCGATTACACTTAAGTCCTTACTCTACTCACTCCCTCTAGCAAATTCTTCTTTTACCAAAGAAAATCTTCTTCTAATACCTCCATTAAGGCATCCATTTTCCTCTTAAATATTGCCCAAATATACGAACTGCTTCATCTGATGTAGTTTATTCCTTACAACGTTACTGCTTAATTTAGATTTCATACTAAATGAGAAAATTCCCGGCATTTCTATTGAAATCGCATGATACCTTTGTAATTCCCCTTAATTGGTCGATTCTTGAGTGTCCAACGGCTTTTACCCCTAAATAACTCCATTGTTTTGCATATTCAGTAACATTTGAATATAGTGTTTTTATATGATTGCAATTGCTCGCAATAAATTTTATGTTGACCTAAACTAACAAGAAATAAGCTTACTTAATTTCATATTACACAGCTATACATTCTAGAAATGTATACAAATTCTTCTCAACAGCGATATAGTATGGTGCATACTTTCTTCAAGTTAGATACAATATGATGGTAACACTCAAGTATTTCACGCAATCAGTTATCGCTCATTTGGTCTTCTACAAGTCTCCAAACATAACTATGCTCGCCTATCATTATTTTAAAGAGGTTTTAAATGATCATTTTATTGTTCTTTGTTCATAATTCTTTAATTCTGTAAGGTTCGTAATTATCTCTAAACGTTCCATTAGTAAAAGTACGCCATATGTTTTAATATATTGAAATAATTCATGCACGTAAGGTCCTATTAACCTTTACTGAGAGACAACTGCAATGACTAGTATGTACTTCCTTACTTCCCATCGCAGCTTGAACATAAAAAAATTATGGTATGGTATGGTATGGTTTGATGAATAGTTTCTAAAAATAACAGCTAAAGAATACTCAGGTCTGTGCAAAAAGTATCGCGACTTTTGCGTTTTTTCAAAAATTATTTATATTTCCATGAATATCTATTTTGCACCCTTCAAAGTAATCCCCGTTAGATATTATACACTTATTCCAACGTTTTTTCCAATCCTCGAAGCACTTCAAAAAATCATTTTTGTGATCTTGTTCAGCTCCTCCTTCGATGAAGTCTTTATCTCGTCAATCGTAGCGTAGCGTCGTCCTTTCATGGGCCTCTTTCGGGAACAAGAAAACGTCACTCGGTGCCAGGTCCAGGGAATACGGTGGCTGCGGCATCATCGGTGTGTTGTTTTTAGCCAAGAATTCACGCAAAGGTAACGATGTGTGAGCAGGGGCGTTGTCATGGTGTAAAAGCCCATTTTTCTTCTTCCACAAATCCGGGCGTTTGAGGCGAATTGCTTCGCGCAAATTGCACATTACAATTGCACATGATGTGCAGGTAATATTCCTTATTTATTGCTCTATCCAGTGGCAAGAACTCATGATGCACCACGCCTCTGCAATCGATGAAAATTTTAAGAAAACTTCCACATTAGACCGAACTTGTCCTTTTTTCGGTCTTGGCTCGTCCTGCAGCTTCCATTGGGATGATTCGTAGTTTGGGAGTTTCCACTTCATAGCCATAAACCCATGTTTTGTCACCTATTATGACCCCCTGGAGCAAATTTGGGTCGTCGCAGACAGAGTCTAACTCTTCATTAGCAATGTTATTGCGTTGCTGTTTTTGGTAAAAATTGAGCACGAATTGGGGTAAGAATTTCGCGGTGACTCGTGTCATGCCCAAATCATTGGTAAAAATCGAATGATAAGACCCAATCGATATGTTTAGGTCCTAAGCAACTTCTCTTACTGGTATTCGACGATTGGCCAATACTACTATATATCCTTCACTTCATCAATGTTTTCGTCTGTTTTTGACGTGCTCGGGCGTCCGGCACGCTCTTCGTCGTTCACATCTTCTCGGCCCTCTGAGAACATTTTGTAACACCGATAAACGTTTGTTCGGTCGAAAACAGCTTCTCCATATGCCACAGTTAACATTCGGAATGCGTCCGCGCACTTACTTTCGTTTGTGACACGAAATTTGATACAGATTCTTTGATCCATGTTTTGGAACAGGCAAAATCGATGACAAGCCAAAACACGTCCAACCAAAACAGCTGTCAACAATTAACTGAGCATTCAAAATGGCCGAACGTTTCGGTATAAGTGAGAAACATAAATACCAACATAACGCCAAATAAAAATCGAAAATTAAAAATATGTAACCCGCCAAAGTTCAAAAGTTGCGTTACTTTTTGTACAGACCTCGAATGTAAAAACCAATTTCAATACACTTATGGGAGTCTGTGAATCTTCTAGTTCTACTGAACTAACGATTTGTCAGGGGTGTTTATCACAAGCTGGGCATGTAAGAGTAATATATTATTTGAATACAAGGAAAGGTGATTAAATACAGTTATTTAAAAAATGCTTGGACTGAAATTCGTCATATTTAATTAATATATGTAAGGTATTAGTCAATAAGATTAATAAAATCCAGCACATTACAAAACGTTGACTTCTCTGTTACTTTTACTCTATGCTGATAACTGCACGGTCCTAATTGGTTGAATTTTAATATTCTGAACGTGATAATGGAAGTTTTAAATATATTACACCCCTCAAATATAAATTTTATTGTGTAATTTTGTTCGTCTTACTGAAACACAAAATAACTGTAAATCAAAGAAAAACTTTCGGGGAGCAGAAAGGAGACAAGTGTAATTAAGAACTTTTATTCTACGAAATCAAAGAACACTGATGCATGCATATATATACAGGGTTCGTCCGGAAAATAAGTGTACTGATTTTTTCCCGCCGCTCCAGGCGCGCCCAGCACCGCTCTGACGGGCTGCGATTGGAGGGGGTTATGTTGGCAAGCGACGCTGAAAAAGGTAGTCGGCTCTGAGCTGTGGTGTAGTGAGGAGCTCTGTTAACGCGAACCTCCACGCTCGACCCACGTCACGGAACGCGATGCCGAAGTTTTTGGAGCAGCGTTATTCCATCAAATTTGCGGTAAAGCTTGGGAAATCGTCTACCGAAACTGTCGGTATGATTAACCAGGCTTACGGGGAGTCAGCCATGTCCAGAAACATTATCTTTCGGTGGCACAAGATGTTCGTGGAGGGCAGAGAAGAGGTCGACGACGAGTCTTCGAGAGGTTCCCGATGATGCCTTCGCGGGAGCGTTGCAGGAATGGGAACGCCGCTGGAACAAGTGTATCGACTCACAAGGGTCCTATTTTGAGGAATATTAGCTTAAGATATGTAAAAGTGTAATAATTTTTTTTCCTGAGCTCAGTACACTTATTTTCCGGATATATACATATATTCATATATATATATATATATATATATATATATATATATATATATATAACACTTTTTGAAAGTCTCACGGACGTGAATAATAATGTATAACACTCAGCACTAGTGGACACAGACAAAAACACAGAAACACACAAAAAAAGAGACTCACTATTTTTCGAATTTTCGGTGGTCGTTGCCACCTTTATCAAGGAAGAGAGGGACAGAACTGAAGGGAATACCCCTTCCCTTCAATAGAGTATTCCCTTCAGTTCTGTCCCTCTCTTCCTTGATAAAGGTGGCAACGACCACCGAAAATTCGAAAAATAGTGAGTCTCTTTTTTTGTGTGTTTCTGTGTTTTTGTCTGTGTCCACTAGTGCTAAGTGTTATACATTATATATATATATATATATATATATATATATATATGTATATATATTCATATATATATATATTCATATATATATATATATTCATATACATATATATATTCATATACATATATATATATATATATATATATATATATACATGTATATATGTATATATCTACATATACACATATATATATATATATATATATGTATGTATATATACATATATATATATATATATATATATATATATTTATGTATATATATATATATAAATCAGTGATATTATATGCATATATATAATATATTCCAATAAGTTAAAAATAATGAAAAACATTATCTGCGGCTACACCATATAAATTCACAGTTAATATAATCCAATAATCTACGTCCTACATCATTCACCTAGTAGTTTATCAATAAATGAAAGCAGGATGCGACGCACCAATTTCAGGCATGATTTGATACAAACATTATTACAGATTAAATAAAACAAATTAATGATTACGAGTTTAATGAAATATTAATGGCCACCGATTTAATGAAACGCATAAATAATTATGGATGTCATAAAAGAAATAAATTGAACAATAATATAATGTGTGTTATTCCGAAAACAGTGGTGCAATATGTGCTTAGAAAAGAACTAATATCCGTGCAATATACTTCATTTCACACGAAGGGAATATTAACCAATGTGATTTATTCAACGTTGAAAAAGTACCCTGCTTTTGCTCCATATATCTAAGAAATAATAAAATTTGAAATGTTTAGCTGATAAAGCACACTATCATCGCATGCTAACTTGAAAAATTGCCTATAGCCGACTAGCGTAGGATATAGGTTTTTCCACGGTTAAGGAAGGAGGCACGCACAGATTTACGAAGCAGGCGTTCAATTTAGACCTTTTCTCATTGAACCACTGCCTCTGGTAAAGTGAGAGGGAACTGAGGAAAAATGATGAGCGAGAGCGGAGATGCGAATAAAAATGGTAAAAATACGAAGTGCTTGCGAGTGTGAAAAGAACAAGGCGAGAATCCCTGAGCTTCGCAAAGTGTACGTTACTCTTGGCTTGGCGCTTTCCCTTACTTATTCGTCCACTTTTTTTCACTCATTCTTTTGTGAGAGCGAAGGAAAAAAACAAGTAAAAGTAGGTATCTGCGTAGGGCAGCATATTTGGGCGATTGAAATAAACGAAGAAAATCTGTGCTCCACAAAAAAACGTTGTATCCTATTTTTGGTTGTGATTTGCAGTTTCTTCCTTTATATTCATCATTGAGACAATTACTGCAGGAGATCATGGACCCAAGTAAAGAGATTTGAATAGTTTGTGCCCAAAAGAAGAAGAAAGAGCAATGAAAACAGGAAGTTCGATGATAAAATATATCCTCAGAGCCCAGTAACAGAAACGCGACCCGCATTAAATCATTAAATTCTATTTTAAAACATATTTTGCATTAATGTTTTTTTCAACAGCACTTCATCTGCATACACTAACCATGCAACATCGAACATTAGTCTTTTTCAGTTTTTTTTTCTTGCGACAGAAATCGAATCTTATGGAGAGAATGGTTAGGAAATTTAATTTAAATTTGTGCAGGCGTATTTCTAAAAAGGTTGTTCTCTACGTAATCATGCAAGGCAAATCTCATAGAACAGACAGCGTAATTTCAATGTCCTAAATATTGTGGAATTACCCAACCATTCCCAATAGTATTATTTAAAACAATAAATTTGATACATTTAATTTTGTTTATCAGGTATTGATAAAAAATTGCAGGCGATATTAACATATATGTTAAAAATTGAAGGGAATCTTTAGAAATACAAACAAAGGAACACAGGGAATGCAAAAACCTTATTTTTTGTGCAAAACAACCTTGACGATGCTACAAAATGCTCGTAAACTACGAGAAAACTGCCAAAATATTGGCGTTCAAAAGCCATGATAATGCCAATGTTTAATTAGATTACCGTTGGTTTCATAATCCTTGAGACAATACGATTGACTAATTCCTCCAAAAAAATGAAAATTATCCATATTTCTAACCAAGGTTAGTGAATTTTGAGTACGCATCTACGTAAATTCCTGACAGCCAATCAATTTTTGATGGTCGCCAGAAATAAAAAAAATAAATACCCGGGATTTTTACTTGTCACCTAGTTTAACTGTTTCTTCATTATTAAATGAGCAGTATCTTGTTTACTTTAAAAAGTGATATGCTCACATTGCAACGATACGGAGTAACTCCACTAATTAATGAATTTTTCGCAGAGATTACGTTATTTGCTTTAACGAAACTGACGACCACACATAATATTTGGTTTACAAAATTCAGGTCTTCCTGCTTCTTACCTTATAAGATTCGTACTTGATAAAATTAGAAAAAAATGTACTCGAGTGATATCCAGTGCTTACTTGCTATCCATATGAAAAGAATAGCGTGATAATTTGTTTTTTTTTTCACGACGGAGGGAGTATGCAAATTACAGAAAAAACGTTCATGCGTGACCCGCGTGCGCTTACTAGAGAATCACTTACTGAAATGACTCCAAATGACGAGTAGCAGGAAGATAAATAAGTGCTCCTTTCTGGGATGCTCTTCAGTCTACCATTACCACAAGAGCACCCTTAAAACCCTTAAGCCACCGTAGCCGAAAAACGCTCTTACCCTTAACTGTTTAATGGCATTCAGAGGGAGAGAAGGTAGCCCGCAAGACGATGGATCGAGTCCCGGCCAGCAGAGTGAAACCGTCCACTTATTACACGGGAAGGGAGCCAAACAAACTGAGTGCTATCAAAAGAAGGGGTTAGCGGGGGAGGACATGGCGGGTGACATCTCCCCCACTCCCAGACTGTCCACCTCCCTCCCCCATTCGCCGCTCGTCTATCCCCAACCTTCCCGGCATAAGGTACACTGACCCCTCTCCATTACCCATACTGTCAGACCTCCTGACCCATCCCCCAATTCTTTTCACCCTATTCAATACAGGTCCATCCCCTCCTCTATTACTCTTTCCATTATTGCCAGGCCAGTTCATCTTGCCTCGTCGCTTTCGACCTTGTCCCAGTCCTAGCCCAGCACATCGTAACTCTATCTCCAGTACGACCTTCGATCCGACCAGATACTCCTCTCCACCAATGCTACCAACCGATGGCAATTATTACATTAGAGAGAAACATAAATCACATTTAGGGGGACCATTTTTCCCGAAAGAAACAGCATCCTTTGATCGGCATGAGCCAATGCTCCCAAAAACTATAAACTAAAGGAGATAGCGTAGCGATTACGGTCAAGAAGAGATCAGAGAAAATATAAGCAACACCTAAAATGTCAAAGTTAGTAACCGTTGTTAAAATAACAAATACTATCTAATAGCAGCATGTTAAGATTTTCTCTGTAAATGAGGGTTAGATCGATTTTTACCACAGGTCTAATAGTTAGGTATTATTTCTACATTCTGACCGATGATGATAAATGTGCTTTCTAAATTCATAACAAATGACTCTCTGGCAAGTTTTTCGTAATTCGTATAACACATGCGAACGGCAATATGAAAGCGCTTTAACGATTGATAAAATAACATTCTTTCTGCAGGAAATGTGAACCTCGATGTATTTTCAATGGCTAATTTTCCTCGCCTATTGACCTGATGATGCTCTAAAATGACATAGTGGTCAAAATGATTTATTCGATTTTGTTAATGAAAGGAAGGGAAAAGTATCACCGATTATAATGGATGATGGTATGAAAAATAATTGGAAAAAAATGTCAAATATCAATCATTTATACAATACATATAGAACGTTAATATTAATTCTAAATTCAACGACGTTGATTTTCCTCGTAAATATGATGAGAATCGTTGGCAATAAATCGTTTTCCTCCCATTTCCCTGTGACTAAATTTAGCCACTTCCCGATTCCCGAGACTACATCCGCCTCTTCTAACCTAGCATGATACACGTTTTCCTCTAGTTTCAATACTGTTTTATCAACTCCCTCAATCTTCGACCATTTGGCACATATGGGAGTAGAATGGAACCATGCAAGCATCATTTCATTCTTAGTTAACTTTATCTATGTTTTTGTTCGCATCCCTACCCTATAATAGTATCGTCGGAAGCCTCTTACTCTTCCGGTTTGCTCATCAGATTAGTGTAGACCGTTTAAGATTTTTCCCCGTTAAAAGAACTCTCCTCTTCCGTTCTAAGATATATAAAGGATTGGTTACACTCAAAATCCGCTCAAACCTCTTGCTGATATTTGTCAATAACTCCAAATTTCATTCTGTCACACTTTAATATTTTATATCAGTAATATTACAATATGTGCATACGGGTTAAGTAATTGCTGTAATTGTAAATATGTAAAATAGAGGAACCGTATTAAATGAAAATTTATTCGTGGAGCAAAGGAGTAATTTTGCTAATACTCGCTTTCTTTTCGCAATAAAACGCACAACATAACGATAAAATAATTTATGCCCATTCTTTTGAAGCCAGTGACGGCTTCAACAGTCATTTTAGAGCTATTGTAATACAGAAAACTTCGTAGTACGCCAAGCAAGGTACATTACAAGTTTATTACATAGGAAGCCATATCTAGGTAGAATATAGTTACATGAGATTTAAAAAGAAACTTGAAAACAAGCCAAATTGACGCCCTCGCTTAAAAACCCCGTCAGCAAGACAGTAATGCATGGTAAATAGCAATAAAGAGGGAAAATAAGTTTAAGGATGAGTGCAGACATATGATTGGGGACTAATGGTTTGAGCATTCTTATCATAATGCCCATAATGTGTCATTGCCTAAGTTCTCGTACTTAAGTATCGTCACATTGATCGGCGCATGCTACTGCACCCAATTCCATACATTTTCTTGAACGTCTTTCTGCTTTTAGGGAGACAGCCACACACCTACAAGACGACTGGTCAAATCTTCAAGCATTTCAACCGTGTCAGAGAATAGAAATACGGCACTTGGAGTCTTCTAATTATTGTCGTTGTTTTTAAATGACCCAAGGTATAAAACTGTTTTCAAATACAGGGTCGCACCCAAAAGTGGTAGGACCGATTTTTTTACAAGAATTTTATTGACGATATACTACCTTGATCAAAACGTTCCCGGAATAACCACCGTGTGGCGCTCCCATCGTTCCGATTTGAGTTCTGTTTTTTTTGTTAAATTGGTACATCTGTTGTTGATATTCCCTTTAAATCTTAGTGTCATAACTTGACATTTGCAAAAGTTACGTAGCCAAGAGTACATCTATCTCAGTGTGTGTTGGCGATTTTTTACAATTGCAGAAATGGATTTAAATTTGCAACTACGAACTTGTATTAAATTTTGCGTAAAAAACGGATTTGGTGGCGCACGGACGTTGGAAATGTTGGAAAAGTGTTTCGGCAACGATTCTCTAAAAAAAACGGTCGTTTACCAGTGGCACGAGCGGTTCAGAAGTGGTCGTGAGTCAATCGAAGATGATGAACGCAGTGGCAGACCATCGACATCGAAAGTCGGTGAAAAAATTGATAAAGCAAAAGAAATGTTGGTCAATAACCGCAAATTAACCATCAGAGAAATAGCGGAGGACTTGAACATTGCCTATGGATCCGCCCAAGACATTGTGGTTAATGATTTGGGTTTCCGTCGTGTAGCAGCAAAGTTGGTGCCAAGAGACCTCAATTTCTTGCAAAAAAGAGACCGTGTTGACGTCGCAAAAGACATGATTTGCGAGGCTGAATCCGATCCCACATTCATCAAAAGGATCATTACTGGAGACGAGACGTGGGTTTATGAGTACGACACGCAATCCAGACATCAGGCAAGTGAATGGCGTTCACCAAATGAGCCGAGACCAAAAAAACCACGTCGTTTTCAGTCAAAAAAGAAGGCAATGCTGACGGTTTTCATGGATTACAACGGTGTAGTGCATCATGAATTTTTGCCAGAAGGCCAGACAGTAAACAAAGAGTATTATTTGGGCGTTATGAGACGTTTGCGTGAAGCAATTCGCCGAAAGAGACCAGAAATGTGGGCAGAAAACTCGTGGATTTTGCACCATGATAACGCACCGTCGCACAGTGCTATCATTATTCGTAATTTTTTGACGAAAAATGCAACAAATACCATCCAACAGCCACCGAATTCACCTGATTTGGCTCCCTGTGACTTCTTTCTGTTCAATCGAGTTAAAAAACCATTACGGGGAACGCGTTTTAGCAGCCGAGAGGAAGTAATGGAAAAATCGCAGGAAGCACTGATGGACATACCGAAAACCGAATATAAAAAATGTTTCGAGGATTGGATCAAGCGCTGGCATAAGTGTGTTGCAGTCGATGGGGATTACTTTGAAGGGGACAATATAGATTTAGATGAATAAACTTGTATTTTTAATTTTCTGAATAAATTCCGGGAACTTTTTGATCAAGGTAGTACTTACATCGACTTAATAATCTTCAAAGTATGCTCCTTGAGCTGGTACATACTTAGTATAACGTTGCTCCCATTCCCCGTACGCCCGCTGGAAATTTTCTTCGGGGATGCCATTGATGACCCTCGTAGAAGCCTCTTGAACGGCCTTTTTCGAGTCAAAACGTCGTCCCTTGAGCTGTCTTTTCATCAGGGGGAAGAAGAAGAAGCCCGGTGGTGCCAGATCGGGAGAATAGGGCGGGCACAGCAACGTGGCAACGCCGTATTTGGCCAGCAGCTGTCTGACGACGAGCGAGCCATGGCAGAATTTTCGACACCATCTTGGCGCACACCTTGCGCATGGCCAAATCCTGTGAAATAATGCGTTGGACGTTGGATGCAGACAGATCCAACTGGTCTTCAATTTCTTCACTGGTTAAGCGTCGGTCTGTGTTCAGCAGTGTCCTCACTCTGTCCACATTCGTGTCGGTTCTTGCCGTCGACGGCCGTCCGGAGCGATGGTCGTCTTCAACGAGCTCCCTACCCTCTTTAAACAACTTGTGCCACTCAAATACTGTGGAACGGCTTAAGGCAGTGTCCCCATAAGCCTGCTCGATCATATCGAGGGTCTCAGTTGCCGTCTTCCCGAGTTTCGCACAAAACGTCACGGAATAACGTTGCTCTAAATTCAGATTCATTTTGTTTTTCGACGCGGACAAAAACCTTGCTTCACTAAAAACGGTATCCTCACTCAACGACAGCCCGCAGGCGACTGAGGTTGGTGTCAGTCTGTTGCTAAGAGCCCCCTCCACCTTGCCCTGCCAAGCAGACCCCCTCCACCGCTCCGTTCGCGCCAGAGAAAATCAGTCCTACCACTTTTGGGTGCGGTTCTGTACGTGTATATTTTACAGTAAATTTTGCTTCATATGATTGTCAGTTAGGCGGTGTAAGTGAAAATTAGGTCTGAATCCATAAATAGGGGCCAACATTTATCTTACAGGGGTCTCCAGCATGATCGTCGGCCGCGTGAGGAAGAATTGAGATTCCTCCCTCCCGTTTTGCGTACAACTCAATTTTTAATTTTTTTTTCCAAGTTCGGCAATATTCAGAGAATTTTATTTCCCATAAAAATGCTTCTCAAATTTATTTCAGTTCCTGGATACAGTGGGCATTTAATACAATATAGAATTAGGGTGGGAGGTAGTAGTTGACCGTCGGCTTAAATACAGGTTTAAGTTACTGCGTGTATTTGAGGCAGGTTACTTATCTGAAGATGATAGAGACATATTACTGGCCCCGATTTGCTATGGTAGAACAGGGTACTATCGCAAAATCAGGGAGGTTTATAATATAACGGTAGAATTAAAATGACGTTTATTCCTCCTACCATAAGAGATCAAAATAGATATGACAGTAATCGCGTAGGAGATAATTAGAATTCGTAGTGTACATATTTTGTCGATATTCTGCATATTCTTCCCTATATGTTATTATTAATTTATTTTATAGGCCCATCTTTTTAACAGGTCTACAGCATAATTTGCGAAAACGTATCTTGCTATACAATATCGTACCATTTAAATACCTTCTTTCGGGTGGTAAAAAATTTTCGAGTTCATTTTTTAACTAATATTTGTATAGAGGTAAGATGATTAGGATTGTGCATTCATGGCTGGGTGGTTAACACTGGGAGCTGCACGCCCTTTCGGCGGCTCGCGGGGTGTTTTTTAGATGTAGAGATGATTTCATTTATGTCCTATTTGCGTAGAGAAGAGAGAAAAACATGCTATATCAATGCAGCTATTATACAATATACAATGGAACTAACTGTCCAGAAAGCGACTTACGGCTGTTCCTTACTGTACTTTGCGTGCATCGGGCGAAGTGTTGAGGGGAGCCAAACGTTTGCTGTTTTGACACGCACTCTAGGGCAATACGGCTCGAACTGCAGTGTTTGGAAGACCGCGCCGCTTGTCCATCGTTTACAGTGGCGAGTCAAAATGAATCATACAATTGGAAATGCCACCAAATGTAAAATCCCTTCACTGATAAGGTTTTCGCTGGCAATAAACTTCAAAGCTGCTGACATTCGTCGAGAAATTCGTGCTGTGCACCGACTAAGTGATGAGTGACAGTATTGTGCGTCGCTGGTGTTGTTAGTTTAAGAGTGAACGGTCAAATGTCCATGATGTCCAAGAACTTGGCATCCGTTAGTTCATCTGTCACAAGTCTAGGCCGACCACTGCACTCCTCGTCGTGAACATTGTTGCCGCCATTTTAAATCTAAATGAACCCCTGCCTCACTTCATCTTCACTCATTATTCCATCTCCGTACACTTCACAAAGTTGCCTTTGAATTTCAATTGGCTTCTGCTTTTTTGACAGAAAAAGCTTATCACAGATTACACTTCGCAACTCGCGGGATTTTCTATTTAAGATTAAAGCAGGTCGCAGTGAGCAAAGTAGAAGAACCACAGTCTGCACATTCCCACAGCAGGATGCGTAATGAGTCTAGTTACTTTCTTGACAGCCCTCGTAAAATAAACTAAATAGCACTTTTAATTCAACATTATTTTAAATTGAACCAGCCGATTCGGTAAATGACTTTCAGTTTAAATGTCTTTCCAGTGAAGTTTATTGCCAGAATCTAATCAGATCCTCTCTTAATAAAAATGACTCAGATTTGTAGTTTTCACGTTATCTCAAAACCTTATTCAGATAGATCCACTCAGGCGGGGCAATATAAGGGCGAACATACTTGTATTTTCGGATAAACGGTCAGAATGTAATCAAGAGGTATAAAACCATGTGAATCCGCCGAAATCCTTAGAGGAGTAAAAGAGAAAAAGGAAACTTAGGACCATTTTTATACAGGAATAGTCCTCTTCAGCGCTTTCAAATTCGAAGGAATGAAAACGCCAGTATTTTCTCATCAGGTTTCCTAACAATCGAAATTATTTCCTTCGCTTGGGAAATTCGGTTGGATCAAAGTGTCAGTCAAGTGACCGAGAAAAGGAGCCATTCGACCGGAAAACCTAATTATGCGCACTCTCTGTCTTGCCTTTGCCTCCCCTGTTCCCTAGCCCAGACATTATTTTCCAGACGCCGAACTTTTTTGAGCGCCTGGTGAAGGATTCGAGGGCTTGAAGGGGGTATAAGGGTACAGCATGAGTGAAGGCGAGGGCAATGGGTTCAGGAGGGCAAGGAAAGGTAGGGTGTTCTGCTTATAACGGGAACTTAAGGAGTTACTGGAAAGCCGTAATGAAATCCTGAAAAAATCTGAAATGACCCACTTTTGAGAAACGAATGATTCATAGCCTCCTCGCTTTCCCACTTTGAGAGATTCAAGAGAAAGTAAGTGGAATATAAATTTCAAAATGATATGAAGCGTTCCTTCAAATCCTATGCAAAGTTAACTTCCTCCTGCCTTCAGTCTAAGAGGCGACTTGAGTGGCGGACATGCTTTCGTGTAACCCTGCAGAATATCCATGGGGAGTGTCCCAGGAGATTTTGGCATGATAAAAATAGAATGAAAATGAATACGTGAAAAGCATGCTTCTTAATGAGAAAGGCATGAATTAATAAATGTATTTACTAACAGAATTAGTTAAACAAAGATCATTTAACACGAAGGGAAAAAGAAATGAGTATCGATCATATGTTTGATTATTTTCAAAATTTTACGGATAAAATCTCCAATATCTTTGCGATATATTTGCAATAAGTATAATCTAGAATAAGACTCATTACTCTCAGAGGATCAAATTCCAGAGAAAAAGTTGGAAAATGTATATTGGCGCTTTCATGGGAGTTTAAAATTGTCATTTTATCCAATATTTATTCTGCAGAAAAACTTCGTGGAAAAATGTTTTCAGTGCATGATGAAAAAGCCATTTTGATCATCTTCTAGGCGAATCTACATATTGCATCCATTTCTTCTTACTTTAACTTGGACCAAAAATATTTCACAAAACACTTATGAGAAAAATATCCAGTCAACAATACACTATTATAATAATTTATTGATATAATAATCGTTTAAGTTATATTTGGCCCCAGTTTTACCAACCTTTCTTTTGTTTCCATTGGGTTTGATTGATAATCATGTCTAGCAACCAAATCATTACTACGGCATTTACAACAATCTTTAACAGCCCTAGTCAATATCTTCAGTTATTCTCAAAGTTCTGAGATGAGAAATGGTGTGCGTTTTCTTGATAATTTTACAGGTGACTGAGTTTCGTAAACTTGGATAGGGATTTCTCGAGTTTTCTAAAAATATCATTTCAACTCCCTTTCCTAAACACTTCAACAAACTTCAAGAATACCCATCCTTCGAAACTTTAATACAATAATTATAAGAAATAATATGACGTAATGTGCCCAAAAGCCGACTATTAGGTAAAAGAAATTCTAACAGAAAATAAATAAGCTTATTAGATAATTATTATTATGTATTTGCGTTTCTTGAATGAATATAAGTTTCTCTATGGCAGCAGTAGGAATTAAGTACTTCTCTTGATCTCTTTGCATGTCAGCGAAAATAAATTATGCATGGATAAGTAAAAAGACTATCTAAAGATATTAGGTAAGGGACACTCGATTAGTATCTGCATTTCAACTCGACGGGATGGGAAGGAATGGCTGAGTCATAGAAGTGCGTGAATTGGATTCATCTGTAAGAGACAATTATGAAAGAGGTGCTTTCTGCTGGTGTGGCAAGGTGTAAAGAATGGATATGAGTTGAATCACCAAATAGAAGTTTGCTAGTAGTGTAAATGGGGTAAGAGTACGGGTTAAAATGAAAAATTCATGATTGACTATAGCTAAAGAGATTCTCGGAAGAGAGAATGCGTTTTAAGTCTCAGGAAGAGAAAAGTATGTATCAACGTAGCAGAGAGGTGATAAGAACGAAAGGATAGAATTCCATTAAAAATAAATATTAAAAGAAAGTCATTGAACCTTGGTGGCATGAAAAAAGTCTTTAATTAGCAGTATCTAAGTGAAAATGAACGGCTTTAATAATAACAATAAAACAGTTGACAGAACTTGTGACACATCCAATGAATATAAAAATTAGAAATAAACGAAGGGTGACTGAATAAATTTAAGAAAAAGAGGGCTAGTATTTGGAGTGCGTGACAAAGGGTCACACAAAACTTACATTTAAATATGAAAACATCTTCCCAAGATTTAGCATCATTCTTTATTAGGCAGTTGTTTCTGTTGAGTGGCCGTTATTTTTGCAATTTTTACACCTAAGGTGATTCTTAGATGCACAGGAATCCTATTTCTGTAAATGTAATCTACCGATCAAATGCTCGTTACGAATTCTTAGCATTAAACTACGTTAAAATCGAAGTAAAAAACTGTGAATAAATGAATCCTCTTCATCAATTATATTATCTAATATTACAAATAATATTAGGAATAACATCCGAACAGCTTCCGATTCTATGGAAAACTGCTCTCACTACACTAACATGGATAGTAATTACGCAGTCTCAAATGCCACATAACAGAACACCAAGCTACGACAAGTGGGACATTTTTATTAGCATGTAAAAACAATGAATGAGGGAGGCATTGTTTTCCAATGAAGTTAAAAGAGTTGCTTAACAACGATACACCGTGGCAGTTGCTATTGCATGGAGACAACAGATTTCAACATATACCCACCATTCATTTGACAATGAATTTTCTAATAAATAAGTTGCTTCTAATTTCATAATATGCTGAATTTCACATCCGGAAAATAATTTCATGGTAATGAGTTCTAGGAATTCTGATTGACAAGTCCAACATTTCAAACGGCATTCGCTTCTAAATAATAGTTATCGAAAAAACTCGGCCATTATTATTTCTCCCTTTCAAACTAGAACGACGAGAGAAATGAAGTTTTTGGAGCAAAAAAAGAAATGCATTTGAAAGGTCAGAGGACCCTTTCTCATTCGTGAGCACGTCTTTCAGGAGGTTAACTTTATTACCCGGCATCTATTCGTGCAACAACGTCGAAATTGAAGGGAGCAAGAGGACTTTTTTTTACCAGCGATAGCACGGCCGAAATGTCTTGTACAGTGTCAGCACAAGAGCACGAAAGCAAGTTTAGCTTCGATGAGGTAGAGTGGACGAGTGGGAGGAAAAAGACGTGGGAGTAGAGCGAGGGAGGAAGGTGTGGGAATGAAGTTGGCGGTTCGGGGAAAGGATGAAAGGGAAGCGATATATATTTTAGCTGAGCTGGATTTCGTGGAACGCTGCGGGGAAAAGAGAAAGAAGTGCGGTAAAAGAAACGCTTGTGTGCATTCAAAATAAACCTTAATTACAATATTCGTGGAACCTATACTCATTCTGTACACACACACTTTAAATGTTTATGTATATATATATATATATATATATATATATAAATATATATACACACACACACACACACATATATATATATATATATATATATATATATATATATATATATATATATATATATATACACACACATATAGTAAACAGGCTCCACTATTTAAGTAACACGCATTCTCTGGGAAAAATAGATTTATTGATTGCACTTGTACAAATGCTTAAAATTCTTCAAAATACCCTCCCCCTGCATCAATACACTTGCGGAGACTTGTCTGCTACGCCTGGAAAACACCCTGAAACTCTTCGACGGGAATGCCCCTCAGGAACGTTATGACATGCTATTGGATGTTTTCCACGGTCTCAAAATTCTTTCCTTTCAGCTCTCTACACTCGGAAAAAAATTTCGTACAGAGCCAAGTCGGGAATGCAAGGGGGCTCAAATTGGACCACTGGGTAGGGTCTTCGGGCTAGGAAAATGGTTACAATGAAGGACGTGTGGCTGGGGGCAAGCGGCGTGTGGCTGGGCGCTCCATCACGCCGTGTTACCAAGTCGAAAAACGCACTTGATGCGGAGACGCCTTTCAACTCAGACTGCTCGGAGCAAGCTGGTTAACAATTGCTTTAAAAGGACAGACCCCCAAACACATTTCCCTACCGGTTTCACCGCGCTGCCATGGATAGTCGCGTCACAATAAAATCATACCCACTACTTTCATAATGGACAATGTATATTTCACATCTTATGAAACACAGATTTCTACGTACAGGGTTCGTCCGGAAAATAAGTGTACTGAGCTCAGGAAAAAAAAATTATTACACTTTTACATATCTTAAGCTAATATTCCTCAAAATAGGACCCTTGTGAGTCGATACACTTGTTCCAGCGGCGTTCCCATTCCTGTAACGCTCCCGCGAAGGCATCATCGGGAACCTCTCGAAGACTCGTCGTCGACCTCTTCTCTGCCCTCCACGAACATCTTGTGCCACCGAAAGATAATGTTTTTGGACATGGCTGACTCCCCGTAAGCCTGGTTAATCATACCGACAGTTTCGGTAGACGATTTCCCAAGCTTTACCGCAAATTTGATGGAATAACGCTGCTCCAAAAATTTCGGCATCGCGTTCCGTGACGTGGGTCGAGCGTGGAGGTTCGCGTTAACAGAGCTCCTCACTACACCACAGCTCAGAGCCGACTGCCTTTTTCAGCGTCGCTTGCCAACATGCCCCCCTCCAATCGCAGCCCGTCAGAGCGGTGCTGGGCGCGCCTGGAGCCCAGCCCAGGAGTCAGTACACTTATTTTCCGGACGAACCCTGTATATCCCAGCTTGGATTTAAAAGACAGATGCTCAATAACAGGAGCAAATTACTAATTCAATATAGCAGTGAATCCTTCATTTCAGTAAATTTAATCAAATCCAATCAATTACCTGTATGAGCTAGTTCTCAGAGTATTCAAAGGGAAAGTCAATCATAATATTCCTATTACCTGCACTATGGGATCTACTCTTAATGCGCATAACCATTTCATTACCAAGACATAATAGCCTTCTCTTTGCTTTTTCCGTACTAGCAACATTCTTAATTTTTAACAGTAAGAATAAATGTGATCTTTTAACTTAACTCGTTTGGCATATCTATATGCGTAAGGATTATAGTATTTAATTTAACACTAATATATTGTTATCCATTTATTCTCTTAGGTAAACCCGACTCGTAATACCAAGTAATAATATTAATGACATATTTGGAAACATCAAAGTCCTTTTCATCCTTTATGTCTCACAAGATGACCGCGTAGCCCATAAAACCCTGATAAAACCATAAGTAATCAACTCAAGGTTGGTTCGAGAGTAAGGGAGATCACATCGTCCTTAGCGCTACAGCGCGTCGTGTATTAATCTCACATCATCAGGGTAATAATGGTGGCCAGATTCTTTCCCTGAACTGTCTGCGGTTGTCCATAGAGATCTCGGACCCGAAAAACAGCACATCTAGGGTGAATCCTGAGATATATTTTCAATTTGAACCAAACATGAAACCGAACTAGACCGCTGGACAACTATGGTTCGACACAATATCACATATATGCAAGAAATTCCAACTAGTTCACACTGAGCATTATGGAGAAAGGAAGTGTTAATTTTAGCTGGGAGAAATAAATTTTTCCTTAAAACCATTACATTACATTACCAATGTTTTAAGGTATAAGGTTATATACATTTGTAACTATAACGGGATTAAATAGGTTTGCGGTCGTAGTAAACATTGAAATTAACTTCCCAATGACAAACCAAATGGAATACTTTTTATCACCGATGGTTGCCACTAGAGGACCGTATGATACCACCAGATTTGTAGTTCCTCTAAAGGATTTTATTACTAAGATTGATAAAATAAAGAAATTATCATGATTCAATAATACTTCATAAAACTAAGACTTATACACCCAATTGCTATAATCTAAGGACATATGGATGGCCGAGTTGGTATTAATGCAAAACATTTTTTACATGGTTTATGAACCAAAAATCTGTCAGTTTATAGGGAAGTGGAAGGAAAAAAGTGGTACCTGATAGGTTTGTAATTAGGTAAAAGCAGATAGGTATCCTGTATAGCTGTAAAAACAGGAATTGCGCAACAGGCACTCGGTTACTAGCGAGGAATGTTTCACAAAGGTATTTCTAATAGTAGCTAACTCTCGCTATTGTTATTTGCCAATGGCCAGTAAAATAGGATCGTCAGAATAATTTCAAAATCTTCAACCAATCAGCTTAAATATGGATACCCAAACAGCCCCATTAACCACTCTGTCCGTGGTTGGTTTAAATGAATGTCTCTAAAAAGTCAAAAATAATACAAGTACTCCTATATTCAAATAAAACTAATCACACGGTCAATTTGTTCAGAGTGGATGTGGTGTGGGATGATTACGAATTGAAAACATTGACTCTTACATATATCTTAAGATGTTAACTTAGAGATTGTGATATCATTCTAAATCAGGAAAATATCTTTCTAAAACTATAAAACTTTCCGAATTATCGCCCATTGTTTGTGTTATTCAAAATATTATATTTGGAGGGAATTTGTAGACAATACGCCACCACGAATGAGAACTAATGATCACACAAAAGTAATTCCATTATTTTATTTAAATCTTATTTTCCATGTTGAACCATTTTTGCACTAAATAGGATTAATAAAAGGATCATTTCTTGATGCGACCTCGCATATTTCCAATATATTAATATTAAAATCCCAAGAAAAATGAATGCTAACTCGGGAATGTCAGGATACAATGCTCTCTGACCTTTAAGCAGATCAGCTGTGACAAAAAACAATATTTTATAATTTTCCCGCATGAAAGCTTCGGAACGATAATCTATTAAAAAATTCTAGCAGGTGAAATAACATGTTTTATAGGAAACGTTTCCATCAAATGAAAATAAATATTTGGCTAAGAAAAGTGAAATTTTTAAAGATACAGGATGTAAGTAAAATAATAAAATTTGTTTGCAAAATATTTTTCCAAACAGAGATCCTACGAATAAGAACTTTGGCACATTCATATTTTAAAAGTTCACCGTGTTCATTTATGTTTAACGTTTTCATTGGTGTTGTTTCTTGAATTAGTTGCATGACTGCGTTTTTGCCATAACATGACCTAAGAGAGTTGGAAATATACCTTCATTAAAAACCTTTCAAAAAATCTGCTTGGAACGAACCTCTTCGAGAATTTTGTTTGCTAGAAAACTGCTACCTAAAAGCATCGTCCATCTTGATAGCAATGGAGTGGTTTGATATAAAATTAAATTACACAAAATTAAAGCAAGAGGCTTATTTTTGAAAATGTTTAGCAATACAAAGATTATCAAATCACTTTATTTACAATTTTAAGATTTCAATCCTTTATATTCGATAAGTTCGACACACAAAAATATGCAAAGGATCGATGCCAGTATTTATTAAGGTGTAGGTAATTTATTTTATGCAGGAATAATACCAACATTTTCATTGCTCGAGCATTTGTTTTATGAATTGTTGGGCTAAAATTTACGTAGAATCGACCAGTGACCTCGTACATACCAGATGAGGGGTGGCGATCATCGAAGAAAACAGCTCCTTCAAATAATAGTACTTCCCAAAAAGAAAAATGCACGCTAGAGAATTTCTCTTGACACAAAACACTAAAATTTCTCATCCATAATGCTCTTTAATTGCATCGTATGATATATAATACCAATTAATAGTGAAATTATACTTTGATTCCCAAAAATTATGTACCTTAAAAAGGGAAAACGTTTTACTCATCTTTCCATGTACCATCGCGGTAAAAGAGGCTTTGTTTTGGGAGTAGGCACCTTTCCATTTCCAATCCCTCATAAAAACTGAAGCTACGTCGTCACCTCGCCTTTGGAATATCCATATCTCGGGCAATTTTCGGTCCAACGAGCGCAACGCCATGCACCAGCATCCACGTTCTGCCTCGGTTGACTCAAAGAGGAGAGTTCGAGACTTCACTCACCGGGACGGTTTATATTGCCCGTTCGGGCAGTCAATGAACATTTCGGTGAGAGAGGACGTGAAGGAACACCATCCTCCCTTTCTCTTTAAAACTCTTCTCTTTTTTCCTGTCTTCCATTCCTCCATCTCCTTCATTTATTAAACTCTCGGTATAGCTTTCTCTACCACTTCACAACCTCATTTTTCTTTCTTGTGCAAACATTCATAACTACTTTCTCCAACTTATTTTTCTTTAATATTTATTTTTGGAGTGATATTACTACGCTCCAATAAATTATCGATTCCTTTCGTTTATTTTTAATTTTCCGGTAGCCTGATTAACATCTGCGCTACCAACTTCGCTAGCTTTGCTCATCGTCCATTTCAAATTCAATTTTTCAACAAGTAAAAATCTCCTAAAATAACTCTTAAGTTATTCCCTTTAGGGAAGTTCTACTGCGGCAACATTCGTATTTGATTAGAATAAATTTAATACTTCTTTAATATTTTTCTTGGTGAATAAATACAGAAAAATGTTCGACAGAATAACCCTGCGGTTAAATGTTAAGAACACTCTAAGGAGTGGATCTTAGTTCATCTCCGGAGCTACGTTTATAGAAAGGAGAAGGAAAAGCAAACTGGTTTGGATAATCAGATATCACAACACCACCGGATGACGTCACACCAAATTTTGAGTCAGTAAATAATCCCTCGGGGTCGAACTGAGTTAGTGACTAATTGAGTCACCTTTTAACTCCACTATCAAATGAGTCGATATTATTGGCACTTCGGTCTCAAGTTCAGAAATATTTTGTTGATATTTACTCTACCAGCGACATTCATTCAAGTAAATCATGTCATAAAAATGTTGATCAGATGAGTTTTCAAATATATTGCGCCTGATTGTTGCATCAATTTATTTGATCTCTAAATGTCATTAACATCTCTAATTAGTTACTTACTATTAACATTATCTCATCAAAGAACACATAAGGGACAACAAGGAACCTACAGAATATCCTCAGTGGAGTTGTTTTAACACTATAATGAGAGAAAAAAGTGATATACTGTGAATTAAGGATTTGAGAGCAATGGGAATCTTTCCGCTCCCATTTTTACTATTTTACCATCCATCATGAGCCGCTTCTTTAATGTCCCATATTTTTTTACTTCTTTTACTTACTTACAATTAAAAGCATTGAAAATTTCTCCTACTTCGTAACTGTCCATCCATTAACTATTTGCATTCGCAAAGTTTATTAATTCTATATTACCCTAGAATGATTAATTTGAACATGAAAGTTAGTACTTATATCAGTTGCCTTCCTTTTGCTTAAAATTTTACGAAATTTATTACATTACAATTGAAAAAATAATCAGGTTAACGCCACATACAGTCGACTGAAAGCCATTTTCGGTTTAAACGGAATGCGTTGTAACCCGCAGCCAGTGAAACGAGCAAACACACATAAAACGCATCGCTGATATCCACTGAACGACAGTTCGCTTTTGAGTGGCTTCTTGGGATTTTCTCCTGTATTGATTCGCGCAGTTTGTTTTATTGGGCGCTTTCGAGGCGCCAGAGTTCAAGTTCTTCCCAAACACGCGATACCGTAAGGTCAAAGCAGCGGCGTGAAAGAGCGGCAAGTGGAATGTGAACGGTGGTTCTAACCGAAATGCATCATCGGCACTTTCATCTGCGTTCCCCTGAAGTATTGAGACTACGCTTGCGAGGAACTCCGCTTCGGATCGAAGCATTTCCTGTTTAGTCGTGAACTCTTCTACATGAATGATTCTCACAACTTAACGCTGGAGGAGGAGGATTTGTGGATTGAGAGTGCTTAAAACGATATAATTGGCAAGGATTAAAATTATTTCTCACATAAGCCTTGAATGCATATTGAAATTACTTCACACGCATCATAAAAAAAAGATTTTTTTAGATTCTTGGACCACACTTAACAGATTTAAAAAAATGTGTCCCGACATTCGAGTTCCGGAAAATTTGTCCCGCAAGTATTGGGGATTCGATTCAATTCGGCAGGTAACTAGTACAAAGTAAGCAGGTCGGAATGTTATCGATAAATAGGAAAGGCAGCAATTTCCGCTTTTGCTTCGCAAACGTTGAGCCCGAATGATCTCATCTCCATGAAATTCAATTTTACTAAAAATACTAAATAACCCAGTCGTAAAACGTCTATGCACGCCACCCTTCAATTCCCATTACATACCTTTGCCACGGATCAATCGAACTTAGAGTATTTTTTTTAGTAGGACGGTGACTATGCAAACAACTGAGCGATTTCGGATGCCTTTCCCTTACGTCTCCGGAGGTGAAACTCTCTCCCGCCAATCGATTCCATCGAGAGCCGAAGCCACGTCGTAGTCCCACTCTTGAGGTCTCGCGAATTTGCCAAACGCTTCCCTTCCAATTCGTCACAAAGCAGCGAGAAGTGCGAGGAGGTGGAGTGAGTAGGAGCTACATCCCCCGAGGTGCTCCTCCGGCGCCTCTAAGGGAAACGAATATTCACCCGATCTCGACACTCGAGGGAGCTAGTGGAATACGAAGGCTCTTACTCTCAAAGATGGACCTCGATACCATGAGAATTCTCCGCAGTTGTGGTTTCGAGTTTCTCCACAGGCTGCAATTTGGAAAATTATCTCAAAAAATAAACCTTGCGAAGTGATTGAGAGGACCAATTAAGAGAAGCAAATAATCATAGCATCTTCTCCTCCTAATTTGCTTCTTTAACAGTAACCTACGGTCTGAAACTCGCCATAGGGTTGTAGCTGCCTAAGAAAAAACATTTAAAGGAACTGAATCGTGTTTCATCATTTTTATAACGATTTCACATCGACCACACAAACAGAATCAAGATCGTGCTAAGATCCATGGGACTACACATTGTTTTACTGCATAGTTTAATAATTTAAATAAATAAATGAAGATTGTGGAATGGCATGAGTGTCTTCAAAGTGAGATATGCTGCTAAGAAGATATTTGACTGGATAGGATAATTTCAAGAGGTCTCTGAAGGTAAGGGATCATTGGAATTAAGAATTACTATTGACCTGAACACGAATGCGTACCTGAGAAATAATAGCTACGAAAGATAATATTATTTCTGAAGGACTATTAGTATGATTTGTAAATAATCAGTCGGGCGAGTCATAAGTTTTCGCGAAAAATAAATTTGATTGGATATATTTAATAATAGTTACATAGAAAGAAATAATAAACGAGAAATTTAGCTTCATCGTAGTACAGGGCGTGATAGCGTTACTTATTGATTTTAAGGGTGCGCCCAATTCAAGTTAGCAAATTATGCCGCCGCACCCTGTCCATTGCATATCGCTGGAAATGGTGGTCACATTCTAAAGGCTTGCTGTCAATAGTTATGTAAGGTAACCTACTACTAATTTCAGGGTTGTTTTTGAGGACACTTATAACATCGAATAGAACTGGGAGAATTTTTAAAGTGGCATTTGGCGCATTCAAATAAACATTCAGTCAAATTTCGGGTTAAGTATTTTCGATACCCTAAGAAAACAATCTATTTATACAAGAAAGTATTATCACTGTATTACGTAATTTTTTAGACGTGTAAGTCACACCCAGTTTAGCCAATATTTGTTCGGTGATCTCGGATAAATACTAATTACAAGAATTTATTCTATTGTTTCAGGCTTCACTTCGTGGAAGTAATTGATATTACAAAATTTGTACCTGATGATGCCGCAAGTCGGTGAAACGCGTCGTGCCGTATAATAAAATCTGTGGAAAAGTACGAGTCTTTCTTTCTATTTCAATAATGGATACAAGAATTTAATTGCATTTAAGCTAGTTACAGGTATATCTTGTATATCTTAGTACCTGTATATCCTGTATAGTATCCTGTATATCTTAGTACTCCATTTCCGAAAGAAATATATTTTAGAGTTCATACAAGGTATATTAGAGTCATATCTGTGGAGATACTAGGCGTTCGGTTTCTGATACTATTGCCATAATTGACTTATTAAAATAATGACATAGCAATTATTATTTCGTTGCAATAATACTTCGCGAAAAGGTTTAAAGAAAAAAATTTCCAACGGTTTGTAACTCTTCCACGCCAAAATAACCACATAGAATAAAATATCCTGACCGTAAATGATTTGGCTAATGAACATTAGGTACCACATTATCCGGCAAATCAACATGGTTGGTGCCATTCGTTGAACTAGAAGTTTAGCACCAAGGGAGAGGGCAACAAGGAGTTAAATATTTTTTAATAATATGGGTTAAGCAAAGGGAGTCTTTCGAAGTCTGACGATTGGTCGAATTAATAGAGAAACGTATAAGCCAATAAAATAATGAGAATCGAGATTCATCTACATTCAAATTATCCGTTTTTCCGTGTATCTTTGCTGTATGTATCAATAAATTCAACGGTTAATTTATTCAAAATAAAGATTAAATATCTATGCGGTTATAGAGGAGGAGAGGAAAAAAGTTGCTCGAGGTAATAAATCGTCGGAAAAGTGGATGCAAGCGATACCGCTAGCCAATTGGATGTTGAAAACTGCGAAGGTAATGCGGGTTTGATAGTAGAATTAAGGAAAACGGTAAGAAATCCAAATTTTGGCCGGCATGAAAGGAGAAGCATTTTATCGTGAAAAATGTTTAAGCTAAAAAATAATGGATTTAGATGTAATCAATATTTATGATCGTGAGTCCTCAAAAAGGCTTTATCGTTGCATAATAGACTAAATGGTTTAACTAATCCCCTACTGCAGCCTCAAGACCATCACTAGTGAAAGTATAACTATGGATGGGGTTACATATAGAGATGAATAGTTCGAGTAATATTACAATAAATTTAACTTGTGAGTATTATCAATTGGTATATTAAAAAAACACTTAATTTAATAGTAATAAATTATCAGAGGGCCCGAAAATATTGATAACAATACATGTACCTAATGCATAAGCACACGTAGTTGCATCATTAATTTCAAAAGAAAAGAATATCTTTCTACTATTATTTACAATTTACACTTAAATTTTGTTATTTTTCTCGAGGTATCAAAGGAATTCCAGGAAGACTAGAAAACCAAAACTTTGACACGGAATAGCAAAAACTCCAACGAGTAATACTTGTATGTAAATGGAGACCAAGTCAAATGTGATGATTAATTAATTGAGGAGAGAATGGGAGCGAAGATGACCCTCGACTAAGGGAAGTGGGAGAGGGAGCAAGGTTGGGACATCGGTTCGAATGCGGAGTAGTAGATTGGGGCGGTCGGAAGGAAAGAGACTTGCCGGGGTAGGCTGATGTGGTGCACAGGGTCCTAAGTGGATTCGAGAAGGGAAATGAGAGGGAGGGCGGAGGGATGCTGCGAAATAGAGTTGGCAGAAGGAGGGGCGTAACAGCTGCCAGGGATGAATGTAAACTACTCCGTGATTCGAATTAATAAGCCCTTGGTCTGTGTATTTTCAGGATCTCTCTTATTTCAAAGGGGAAGCATTCCTTCCCACATTGGCTCCCACCCTATCTCTTTTACTCGCTCTTCACCCATATAACCCCATCTCCTTACCACCTACGGTCCATGCTTCCAAATTCACTTCCACGAACGCCTACACTCTGAAGCTTTCCGATGTGCCCCACCGTTTGGTGCAAACATTTTTGAGGTACCTAAAGGCATCCTTATATCTATCTTGTATTGCAAAAATAACTATACCTTGTAAACCAAAGAGCCCCGTTATGATGCTTACAAACTATTTCCGAATTCTATGAACAAAAGATCTTCCAGGCAAGAATTAAAAAGGATTTTAGTAGTTAACAGGAAAAATTCCTCCAAAAAAGAATTATCATGCATTAGAAATAAATGATTTTGGTACATTTTGCTGTGAAATTGAACTTTTTAAACAAATCATCAGATATGTATATTTTTCTAAAACATTAAATGGTAGTCGGTTAAGCTCAATAAGTAAATAAGTTTTTGGAAAATTTACGGCTTGAAACCTTTTAAAAACTAAAATATATGACGAAAAATACTTTTCATTGAGACAAGAACCTCACGGTGACAAGAGGAATGAAAAGAAAGGGCAAATAGCTAACCTACACAAGAAGATAAATAGAGCTATCGGGACACAATAAAGGAATTTAGATATTACCAGAAAAATATTAAATGGGATAAAAAAGGAAATGCATTATGGCAACAAAAGAGATTCAGCAATAGTTTTGAGAATATATTAAAGAAGATTACGTAACTTAATTGCGAAAGCACGCTCAGATATACCTTTGTAGATAGTGAATGGAAGAGGATAGCTTGAGCTCTTGCTTGATACTGAAATGGAAAAATCGCCTTAAGAATTGAAGTCAAGAATGGTAGTTGCAGGACATACATCCCCGCGGAGGTACTCAAGGGAAAGGAAAATAGGAATGCAGTTCTTTCCAAACTACGCGAGATATATAAAAGAACCTTGACCGGAAGACAACGGCGAGGTAACTTCTATCCATCCACTGAAACTCTTACTGAGGGTTATAGGACCGTAAATCTAATTTCAAATTTCGAAATAGTAGTACGAAGAAATAACAATCAATAAAGGTGTTTATGGGAGAGAAATACCAACAAAATTGATTATTTTGGAAATAAATTTTGGTTAAGCAACGGAATGGAAACCCACGTGGAATCATAACCGTATTGAGAGCATCATTAGACGTAAAAATGATGAGCGCAGTACCCATTTTTTTCGCATAATTCATTTTGAGAAGGCATTAAGAGTGGCGAGAACGGTATTCAGGAGAGACATGGTGTTGCTAGAATCTCAAAATGAATGATGGAGCGCAAATTATATGCATAAGAGGATGGAATGTCCGTAAGGGCGATGGTAGGGATAAGAACAAGATTACAGTTGTTCGATATCGCTCACACCCCCGAAGTTAAGCTTCGAGGAAATGGTAAAGGGGACGTGGGAAGATGGTGGACTGAACTTGGGAATGGTTATACTGAGAGTTAATTTAGTTGAGGAATTGGCGAAAGAGGCATAGATTACATTAAACACAAGGAAGAGATTGGGAATGATTTTCCTCAGGAATTAACTTGGTGATGCATGAAGTCCATTTAGTTTAGAACGGTCTGCCAAAGTACAATCGTCAATGTCGTTAGCATTACGGTCACAAAGAGAGAATATATCGAATAAAAAATAGAAAACGGTCTTCAAACTTAGGATATTAAGAGAATAACTGCAATTGCAAAAGAGGCGAGAAGAGAGGGAAGAACATAAGGTGACAACGCTAAGACGTAAAAATATATTTCCCGAAGATGTCAAACGAGAATTGCGTCATCTCTTCAAGAAACAAGGTCATTGACGCGAGAGGATTAGTGAAAATTGGTGGCTTTTGAGATTCAGGGATGGATGAAAATTATGACGGCGCCCACACTCAATATCAAAAATTATAATCAAAGCTAAGATTTGCAGATACAGCTCTTCACAAACTTCTCTTAACACCTGCCTATCTTCTTGATGCATAATTTATATTTATTGTTTTAATGCCCACATCACGTTCCAGGTATCAACACGTGTTTTCCTATGCGGTAATTCTCTCTTCAGCTATCATTACATAAACATTTCTAGAAAGATTCCATGCCATGAAATGTGTCCGAAGCAATTGGAAGATAGGAGGAAACCGGAAGAAAAAGAAAAACAAAGGCGTTCGGCAGGAATGAAACTTCTCGTCAGCACCATTCAACGCATATAACTAACAACCTAGAAAAGGCGATAAAAGAAGCATAGGCATTGGTCATCGAAGGACTCAAGGAGAATGGCGAATGAATTAATGTGCTCAGGATGACTTTGCAGAAGATCTAGAAAAGCGAAAGGAACTGCAAGAAACTCTATTTATCTATCTGAGCAGCAATATATCTTGGGATCGAATATGTGCAACCATCATCAAGCAAAGAATAACTCGGGCCAGGATACGTTCATGAAAAAGAGGCAACTACAATGCTCAGAGCCTGAGGTCGCGGATGTCGGACACGTCTCTAGATGTAAAGATTATCTGGAAAATATGAAAGTTGACCCAATGAATAATTTGCCACGGACAATTTGCGGTGGTACTCGGAGGATGTAGAAGGGAATCCTAGGGTTAGATGGCCTAAATATTTAATGAAAACCTATGCAGGTACAGTGACTTGGCAGGTGGCTGCCGCCGAGCAATGGTCCGCCATTTAACTGCAGGATAGTGGAAGCAGCTCTCCTTTATATGTGTGAAGGTGGAGACCACATTTATCGGTACAATGGCACTCATCTCACTGCAAGGGTAGTAGCATTTACTTTAACGGCTGCGGCACTGCAATGTGGAAGGAAATGGGAAACCGTCCTATTACCATTCCCAGAAACAGAACCAACAGACCCTCTCGAGTAAAATGTCCCGGAGTATAGTCCCCCATTTGGAACTCCGGGTGGTGACTACTCGAGAGAGGACATCGGCCAAATGCACAAATCAATTTAGGATAGGGACCATGGTTGTCCCATCACTCCGGGCATGTGGGAGGTTAAAATATTAAGCAAAGATGCGTAGAATGGAGCTAGACATCTTAGGAATAAATGAAATTAAATGCCACTACAGAAGAGGCTTCCACAGCGAAAACCACAGGTTGATTCACAAGGTTTCCATTTGTGGAAATGCTGGAGTACATAGCATTCCAGCATAGCATAGCATTCCAGAAAAGTTTTTAAATGGGAATGAATGGCACCCTAAAATAAAAAGAAGGGCCATTATGATGAAGATGACAACGATAATAACAAATATTGAAGGGGGAGAAGTTTACGGGCTGATGATGGTGACGAAGTGGAGGAGGTGTGTAACATTCACGCCGAAGTAATTAAAAATGCAAGAGGAAAAGAAAATCTGAACATGTTTAGGAGTTTTAAAGGGGAAACTAAAACTTTATTTAACCATACATAAAAATGTATTGCTCTGCGGCAACGCTACGTGATACAATGACAAATATTCCGTTGTTTACGCAGGTTAATGATTTTTATTATCTGCTTTGCATATTTTTCTTCCGCAAAGTTTATGTCAAACATTGATCCCCGCTTTTCCGCCTCGTCCGAAAGCGAATAATCGCAGAGAAACTATCGCTCTTTACATTGGAATTTTTCAAACCAACGGATTGGTTGTGAAAAATAACGATCATTCGCAACTCTTTGCTTTAAATATTAGAACGCTCTATGACAATATTTAATAAAACGGAAATATTCCTAGGGTATTCATACTCACTGATTTCATCTTACAGTAAAAATTCCTAATTTCTTATTATTTTATCTTAGATGAAATACGTTGCGTGGAAGACACAACTTATATGTTTGACGTTTTAAGCTTGCTGTACCTATAAATCAAAAGAGAAGTAGTCACTAGCAAGTACCTAGTCATTCTATAAAAAAATTTATAAGTTATTATTTATCTCAATCTGATAAAAAAGAGCTAACATACAATTTATTTTTTAGTTTGGTCTACTTCAGTTATTTGCAAAAATTTCTAATGACATCACCATTTGTTGGCAACCTGTGATTTTATTTTTATAGTGCAATTCTACAGCTTCCGGTGAGCAAGCCAAACCTTTAAATTCATGTTTTTTATCTCAGTAAAATAATAAATGGAATAGATAGCCTGCTCAATCATTCCTCCAATTCACCAATTTTCAAAAACACCATCTTATCCGAAACAAATTTCAATATAGTGTACTTACTAACATTATATTCTCTTCGGTTTCCTTGCTTTATATTCATCATGTATGTTGTAACTCGATTTTTCATCATAGGAAAAACAACGTCATACCACAAAATTTGGATGCAAATTTATCAAAATCAACCCATTCTTAATAATCTGTCATATTGGACCATTGCCTTTGGAGTCAATGACTTTATACAAGGTTTGCATAAAAATATTGGTCACAATTATTTTCTGACGTGCGCGTGAAGGGCTGTCTTCAGACTGTCGGTTAAGTGTGCGCATAATCGCAGAGCGTATTGACATTGAAGATGACAGTGCGCACCGTTATCAACTAAAATTTTGCGATTCCAAAGATCCCGAAGGTCTTGAGCGCTTGAGACTCCACAGTAACCGGCTGCCTGACGAAAAATGTCATCGCAACGATTCCCCAATCCCCTTACAGTCCTGACTGGGCACCACTACACTATTTCCTATTTCCAAAACTGAAATCCTCCCTCAAAAGTGTACCAACTTGGGACCCTATGTGCCATCAAAGAAACTTCCACGCGTACCGTTAAGGACCTCCAGAATCCGCCTACCAGGGAGCTTTAGAGTCGCGGAGAAGCTTCTGGCAGAAGTAAGTTGACCCTCAAGAAATGCACTTTGAAGAATTTTGAGGCATTTTAGCAATATCTGATATAAATTTTGTTTTTTGAAACGTTTCCCGATTCTTTTTACAGAAGTCATTTAAAATCAAGAGAAATATGCATGCTATTTCGTTCCTCATCCATGAAAACGTCATCTATTACCTTCCCGATAATTCTAATTATCGAATCCTTATTACTCTATTCAGCCTTGACCCATCGAATTCATTCTATTCATTCATCGTTGAACAAATTTCATGCCTACAGTTATATCCATAGCAATAGTAGCCGACAGATACGAGTATTTCATCAGAGCAAATATTTTCGTGTTCCATTTTTTGCGATGGGAAAAACCAGAGTAATAGATAGCATTTGTATTTTTTAAGTTCAAATATACATCCGAAATGCATTGCCCTTTATACAAAGTCTATGAAATCAGAAATTTTAGATCCTTCAACAGACGTCTTGGAAAACGGCGAAATTAATATGCAAAAAACCCTGTACAATTAGATGAGAAACACTCTTAAGAAAATACGAACAGCAAATTTCATGGCATACATATCAAACCCCCAAAGCTTCAAAGGAACTTTAGGTGGCGGAAGGCTTAGCACCTTTCATGCACAAACATTGCACAGTTGGAGCAATAAGAGGGTTTGCAGATTAGGACAAACTTGTCCCACTTCGGGTTACTATAAACAGTTCAGCCATAAACTACTTTATTGTTTTTTCCATGAAAGAATTGAAGACTTATGAACAAAGATAACCATAAATATTCTCAATCTAGCAAAACATGAATAGGTTGAGAGTAAATCTTTTTCGAAATATTCAGAGAATTACTGGTCAAAAAAATGGTCAATAAGGCAGGAAAAATGGACTACATTCGAGTTTTACCTACTTTTGAACGAGTAGAGTTATGCCATGGGTAATATGCTTATTATTTATGCATTTTTTCCATTATAGTAGTGGAACATCTCGTTTATGCAAATGTATCTATTCTTCCTAAAGACAAATCCGGTGGTGGCAGCTCTCATTCCAATATATTGACTTAGGGAGCATTTGTTCAATCTTCATCTACATCCACAAAAATTGGGCGCAGTAGTCCAGGGGTAGAGCTCTGGACTAATGACAGGAGGGCCCAGGTTCGATTCCTGGGCAAGCCCTTCAGGGTATCATAAGCTCCACCCAGGCTGTGTGATTTCTCGGGTACCAGATCTTCCTTCCGGCACAGTGAAATAAACTAACCCCCTCTCACCCTGATTTGTGAATTTCGCCAGTCGTTGGGTGAAGTCTACCATCACCTACCAAACCGACCTTTGGGTTGATTAGCGTGTTTACGGTTTTTTTACATCCACAAGGTACCCCGCAATCCATCGCATGGGAGTGTGGTGGGTGGATTTAGAGCACCAGCCATACATGCCAAAGTATTAGTTTATATGTTCAGTTGAATATATGTTAGGTCAAAAAAAACTCGCGCACATAGACACATAAGTTTACTTGAAAATACATATATGCATTTAGACATAATGCAATTTTTTTGCATTTCTTAATCATTTAATTTTAGTACTCAAGTTAATTTAACTTTTTCGAAAATAAAGGGTCGATTTTGTTATGAATGCGTATCGTGTAGGGGAGGAACAAGTACTTGAATCTGACTGTGCCTAACGTCTACATCTCTCATATCTTATCCCGGTGGTCGAATTTACCAGTATCATTTGGGGACACAGTAATATTCTCTGTATCGCAAGAAAACTGAGATGTTCTGTGCTTCGGTAAAGTCTTGCCTGCTCTCTTCTGGAATTAATTAATTACCAACCTTATTCATTCGACGTACCCGCTACTCCTACCATGATTTCGTAGCAATTTTTAACCGTCCTAGCAATATTTTCGATGCACCTCATTTAATAATTTAATCAACGTTTCTGCAATGGATCATAGAGACCACGTATTCTAAATGTTGAAAAACTAAAGAAAAAGTAACACCTTTTTCTTATATTTTCATTGCGCTTTCCTAAATTCCATTATGTACGCTCTGTCGACGTATGGTATATTTTTTTAGAGAGTAGTACGTAGCCTGTGGAAGAGTGCACTTATTATGTCGATAAAGGCAATTATATTACTAGCAATGATATGTTAATACTTCAGGACTAAGAACAGGATATCGATGTTAAAGGAGTCTGTCTATAAATACCAGTGTCTTCCCTATCCATGTCTTTATGAGAGAGGCTCTACGAACTAACTTCCAGTCGCGATATTTAGAACTTTTTATATCGAATTATTAACAATGGTACATCAATAAGATGGTCTTCCAGAAGTTGCTTTAGTAGCGGGAATTTCTTCCGGCCCTAGGGCTTTATTTAGTTTTATATTTCGGAGCTGTTTTTTCCATTCCTTCCTGGGACAATAATATATTGCGCATTGAGTTTATATTAATAATGAAAGAAAACTTTATAAAATATTTATCTTGAGCTGATAACTTTAAGATAAACAACAAGTAAGACATTCATATTCAAAAGAACAAACAACAATTAAAATTAGAAAAGCACCGGTATTGTACACGGAAAACAACACGTTACCGCGATTTTTTCAACAAATGTTAAATAACTTCGAATAAAACACAAGAACATTTAATTTAGAGTCTGTCAAAATAACAGAATATTGAAGGTTGCATAAAGTTTTACTGAAACCTAACATTTACCAGCAGATAAAAAAATTGAGAGCGCCGCCACGGAACAATAAAATGATAACAGGATCAATTAACGTAGAGCAAAAATCAATATCATGGGGGATATCTAAGTGAAATTTTTACTGACGATCAAGAGAGAGAGAGAATGGATTAAGAAAAAATAGATGGAAAGAGTATTTGGGCAATCTTTATGGCGGAAAGGACATGCGTACAAGAATACATGAAGATGAAGATAAGATCGGCTATGATGGGAAAGGAGTTCATGACCTTAATCTTGAAGTTGGCACCATTGTAAAAGATTTAAGAGCTTACTGAGGCACCAGGGATCGAGGATATATCATCGAAATTTCACCGTTGAAAAACCGCGGAAAATAAGATTCTGATACATCTATAGAATCTAATACTGAGAGTTGCAAAATGTTTTCCTGAAACCTAAAATTTACAAGAAGATAAATAAACTAATATTTATTAAGGATATGTAAGCAAAAATACCGATGGCATTGGTGAAGGATGTAATTGTCCGAATACTAAAAAAAAGCAGAAAAGTGGGAAGATTTCAGAATTATCAGTCTGAAAACTCACGCATCGAATATCCTGGAAAAAATAATCTGTCAAAGATTGAAGAAGTAGCCGAAAGGTTATTTAGATGGTGATAAATTCGAATTTAATGGAAATGAAGGGGCAGGAGCAGGTATTCTCGCTCTCATACTCAATATAGAGGCGAGAGGAAGATCAACCGAACTATATGGCATCCCTTGATCAGGAGAAAGCCACTGACGTGGACTGAAATACGATAACCCTTAAGAAAATTGGAATGACCTACGACATGAGACTGATACACGCTTTACATAAAGAACAGGCAGTGGTGGTAAAATTCCAAGTTGAAAGCAGGGAAGAAGCTAATATAAAGTAAGGAGTAAGGCAGGGCTGTTCACTAGTGCTAGTCGTTATCAGTTTATACGTACATTGAGAAGGGAAACTAGCAAGATCAAGGAATATATTGTACGTTGTGAAAGAATTCAAAGGGAAATAATAAGTGGGCTGCAAGTTGAAGTGAGTTTCACTGAATGACTTAAATTTTCCAACGTATAATATGCAATGAGTCCAGTCTAATTTACACCTTTTGAATGTATCACTTTCATAGATAAGTAACCACACCTGAGTATTAACCGTCCCATTTCGTAACAGTAATATGTTTCCATCGACTGAGAAGTAGCCTCACAGGTTCGCTATACAGGATGAATTGGCATAAACCATAGAGCAAGAAAGACCTCGTCAAAAAACCATTTTCAAATAAATCTGAATATAGGTCCAAAAATAGTCCAAATGTAATCAGAGCCAAGTAATTTTACATCGTTCGAGTAATTTCACAAGTATTTTAAGTTAAAACACGCCATCTATAGTTCAATATATTAAGTTATAGTAAGTATATAATAGTATAATAGAGTGAGGTAGTTCAAAATCTCATGAGTGTATCAAATTATCCGTAATTCGGAAACTAAATTGCGATCTCCTTTAACGTTGAAACTTCGACCGGAGGAGGTCAGCAGGTGGCAGCGACCTCGATAATTGGGGCAACATCTCATTCTACTTGCAGTTAAGGGTTATTAAACAGTACGTCACTGACTTAAACATGAATGAGAATTTGGAGCATTTTTATTTGAAGGGAAAATATTAAAATTTGGACTTGTAATCAGAAGGGCTCAGTCTCACAGAGAAGTGAAATAAAAATGCTCCCTTTGTCTCCTCTCTTGAAATATATCATCTCCTAAATACACCCATTCTAGAGATAAATTTGATGAAATTTTGGAAGAAGATGTTTCATCCGAAAACACCTACACCATACAGGGAACCAACATAATGCACGTAAAATCGGTCAAATACTCTGGTGTAATGATAACTACGTATATGTCCAGGGGGAAACACATTCGTGAACTTTGCGGAATAGCAAATAAAAAAGTTACGATTCATAAAAGGATCTTAGGGTGTTGAAATGAAATGGTCAAGGAGCTTTATTGTTTCACGTTAGTTAGGCCCCATCTTGAGTATGCTGCAGGTGTTTGGGATATTTATGAGGAAGATTTAATTTTGAAACTAGATCGAATGCAACGTAGAGAAGCTAGGTTTGTGAAAATTTATGAGAAAGGTAGCAGTGTCACGACACTATTGGAAGAATTAGGATGGGAGCCACAAGTTGACCGCAGATTAAACTTACTGCATATATTTGCGGCGGGTTACTTATCTGAGGATATTAAAGATATATTACAGACACCGACTTACTATGATGGATCAGATCACTAACGTAAAATCAGGAAGATTTATTGTAGAGCGGATAGAGTTTAGATATCAAAATATACATGACAGCAATCTCATAGGAGGTAACTAGAATTAATAGTTTATTTATTTTGTCGATATCCTGCATGTTATTTTTTTTAATAATAGACCCACATTTACAAAAACAGCATGATTTGCATGTACGTATATTTTTATAAAATATTGTTACAAGCAGGGAATTCCTTTCGCGTGATAAACATTTTTCGAGTGCATGGCCAAACTAATATTTGTATTTTGAAGATGTAGATACACATAAGTAATATTTACAATGCTTACCTCCACTCCCATGTTTTAGATATCCAAGCGTCATAAACGTTAAGAAGAAATTGAGTAGCTTCATACGTGATGTGGTGGAAGTCGAGCATAATAAATTACTAATCGAAGCACTTTTCCACTTGATAATATTTTTTTAACTCATCGTACTAGTTAGCCAATGCACTCCCGAAGGACACATTTAGAGTCTCTTTTTACACCCCCTTCAACATATCGAAACTCCTCTGCAAATACAAAGATACAATCGACAATACAAGGAAGAGTGGTGTGCATGCGATACAGTGTGAGTTTAATGCCATGTACGTGGGCCAAACGGGTAGGAATTTCTCCTCCCGAATCACAGAACACGTCAAGCTCACGATCTTAGGAAACACCGCATCAATGATCGCCAAACACTTACTCGAGACGAACCACACCTGTGATTTCAAATTAAAAGTGCTACATATGTCGAATAAATGCAAAAAATGATACGCGATAGAACAATTGGAAATTGCCCAACGAGTAAAGAAGAGAACCCCCCTCCTCAATGACATGCAGTTGACTTCCTCCTCCCCCCTCCTTCCCATCAACTTTCGTTGGTAAACATTGACCAAGCGTGAATCAACCGCCCCCGTCCTTGAGTGCTTTCTCACCTCCCCCCTAGCGTGTGAGTTAAATGGGGATATACCGCCACCACCCTTCCAGAAGGGCCTAATCCCCTTGACCACCAAACCCCAGCCCGCTTACTGGCGTCGTCCCGGCTACCGATGGTTTATTGGTGACTGCCGCCATTTACCCAAGTGTACCACTTCGCACCCTAAAACTATGTGTACTGTTTTAAACAAGGTCAAAACTGTTTTTCCTTTATTCCTTAAAAACGTCTCCCTTGTCTTCCCCTCCCTCATTCCCCCTTTCCCTTTCCCCCCTCTCTCATTCCCCCCCCCTTGTTTCCTACCAGGTCCTCCCCCCTCCTTCCGGAATCGTAAATATATATAAGCCTGCATACAACTTCAGTTTCTTACCTGCTGATGATGTAATACATCGAAACCCGGTTGTAAAATAAAAAAAATTATCAAGTGGAAAAAAGCTTCGATCAGTTATTCGTCATAAACGTGTATGTTCCATTCCATAGTGCATCACATTTTATCGGGCGTCAATTTCAGTTCGCTGCGGCGTAATTGCGGCGGGGGGGATATACTTTATGCAGGTACTCACCAAAGAAACCAACTTTTTCTTTCCCCGTCTCCGCTAAAAAAGTAACGAAAAGATTCTCTAAGTACTCTTTTATACTCCGCCAACAGTTTCCCGTATAGCTTACAGAACTCATATCAATTCGAAATGTTGCATTTTAAATAGGCGTTCAAATATGATGCATAAAGAGAGGCATTGGAGTAATGGCGCCCTTGTGTCCCTGAAGCGGATGACAAAAAGGCCAGATTCCTCAACACCCTTGCCTCCCTCGGTCATTATTACTACTCCCCTACTGGATAATTCACGAAACCAATCCGTTCAGAGTAAGTCTTTATAAAGTAGTTTTTTTCTCATCCTATTGGCCGAAATGTAAAAATTCTGCATACATATTCGGCTAATTTATTGACGATAGACAATATACGTACAAAACAGGAACAATTTCGAAACCTAAAATATTAAAATAATAAGTTAGAGGTCTTGATGCGCATATAGGAGTATATATGGAAATATATACTCCTATTCAGCTTAAAATAAAGGACTACACTTGAGAAAAATGTTATTGGCATATCAGAAGAATAGGAAGTTTCAATAACCAGACATCAATAAACTTTGGAACCAAAAAGAAATCAGGGCTGAGAAGAAATTATAATTTAGTGGCGAAAGCGATTGTTGACATGCCCATAAGTCTAGGCCCACCGAATGCTACCCAATGTATAAAGCGTTTATTTGCTCTTTATTTAAACATTGAATTGAAAAGGTGCCAAAAATAATGGCTTACTTTTTGAAATCTGGGAAAGTTTACGGGATTCACAAATCAAAATAGTAATACAGTCCAATTTTATCTCATACTCTCCTAAGGACCCCTTACTTCTCCTGGAAGACATTTTATCCCATCAATGAAAGCCTAGTTACCTGACTAATTTGTTTCAATCACCGGAAATGATAAATCACAACCTCACGTATTAATCAGAGCGATTTAATTCGGCATTATGCAAGTTTCAATACACAATAGAAGTGGAGTATCATCGTTGAACTATTACATCATAACGTCATCGGAAACAAAAGAACTACAGCCTAGTTTCAAGAAAATGTCTAGGTTGGAATCTAACTATGAGATGGTTAAAATGGGATTCTAATGAAATTGTGCGATATTTCGAACGGTCAATTTATATCCATTTACCGGAGATATTGACGGGTGGCCTCGTTTTCGAGTCAGCGAGCCAAATGAGATTTTAGGAACGGAGAAAAATGGGTCCATTTTTCTCCTTCTCTCAAATAAAAACGCCACCGTTAGCAGAATGAACCCGCTACGTGGACCAATTTGATATAACTTCCGTTGAAAGTCAATGGAATCAGAATAAATTCGGCTGGGACAGTTCCCGGCAATACTTTTACAGTCATGGTTTCTTTTTCACAGGAGCGGTAGAAAACGAAGAAAATAATACCAAAATTTCACCGTTATGAAATTGATATCGCTTGAACTGATAAGGAATAAACTACTTACCTATCAATAAGTACGTTTTCTCGTTTTAATAACGTTCACCGCCATCTAACAATAAGATAGACACATAAAATGGTCTTGAATAATTTTCACCCGTAAAACCTCATTTAGACCCTTTCCCAAATTGATTTCAACACTCAAAGGGATCATCAACAAGGTTTGAGGGAATAGATATCGGATTTATATGCTAAGTAGCTGCATTTGAGCTATTGGGTTCCCTTCTCCTTCGGCCCCAGCAACTGACAGCCACTGTGACCTCTGGTCGGTTCCCTGATCACTCGACCCAAACGACCAGTTTGCAGCCATTGTTATAGTATCCAGTAATTCAATTTGATGTATCCGACGGCAGGTAACTTTAAATCTCTCACCTGCACTTTTATTCTTGGATTTGCGAGTTCTCAGCTCTATATTGGTGACTCAATTGAGCAGGTATTCCAGAATGGATCATCCTAGAATCCCTACCCAATCAAGTCACCAATATAAAGATGAAAACTCGTAAATCCGCATGTGAGCATTACCTAGCTTTCCTGTCTTTTGAAATTCCCAACCCTTAACCGACATCTTCAATTCTCTTCCAAGCATACCCTGCGTCGCCCCTCCCAGACTCCGGATTCCCTATCCGAGATCTTCCAGTCCGACCTGAAGAAGACCTCAGAGAAGGCCGAAAGCTCAAACTTTCTTGAATTTGATTGCCCTTTTACATGTTATCTGTTTTATTTTTGTGTTCTCTTGTGCGGTCCAAATGTTACATATATGGTATATCGTCTTTCATATGTGTTCCTATCCCTTTTCTTTATATCTGTTTCTAGATAAATGAGTATATATATATATATATATATATATATATATATATATGTACGAGTATGTATGTGTGTAAAGGGTACATCATGTGAGGACTACAGGACAATAAGTTTGATATCCCACGTAGCTAAAGTGGTTCTCAGGATCATAAACAAAAGGATAGAGAGTAGGGCAAATGATTACTTAGGGGATGATCAGTTTGGGCTTAGGATGGGGAGAGGTACGCGTGATGCCATTGCAGTAATGACATTATTAATCGAGAGGAATAAAGAATTCAACCAGGAAGTATTTGCCTGTTTCGTAGATTTCGAAAAAGCGTTTGATAGAGTGAATTGGGAAAAACTGATGAGTATTTTGAAGAAAATAGGAATAGATTGGAGGGAAAGGAGGCTAATCCGCAACCTTGTCATGTCTCAGACTGCTCAGGTTCGGGTGGGAAACGGGGAGTCCGGATAAGCAGTGTTAGGAAGAGGTGTAAGGCAGAGTTGTCCATTGTCACCGTTACTGTTCAACCTGTATGCAGAGGAAATGATTAAAGAGGCATGGGAAGAACTCGAGGTAGGAATGAAAGTGGGCGGGGAATTCGTAAAATTAGTGAGGTTTGATGATAACCAACCTTTAGTTTGTCAGTCATCCAAGGGGTTGCAAGGATTTCTTAGTGAATATGGAAACTCAGTGCGATAGATATGGGATGAGAATCAATATTAATAAAACGAAAGTTATGCAATTCACCAAAAAGAAAAAGGCTTAGCTAAACATGAAAATAGGAGGGCAAAAACTAGAGCAGGTAGAACAGTTTACGTATCTCGGAAGTGTTTGGGACCAACACGGTCAAAGTAGTAGGGACGTAAGGAGAAGAATTGCGCTATGCAAGGAGGCTTTCACAAGGAGGAGGGAGTTGATGATAGGGACGTTGAGTAAGGATGTTAAGAAAAGACTCGTAAAAACTTTGATATGGAGCGTAGCTATACACGGCACGGAAACGTGGTCATTGAAGCAGGAGGATAGACGTAGACTGGAGGTTTTTGAAATGTGAGTGTGGAGAAGAATGGAGAAGGTGAAATGGACTGAGAAGAAAACAAATGAGGAAGTACTTGGTACGGTGGGCGAAGAGAGGGGTTTGTTGGGAGCAATCCTATGGAGGCAGGAAAAGTGGATGAAGGGGGTATTGACCGGCAGTGGGATGTTGAAGACTGTAATTGAGGGGAGAATGTTAGGCAAACGAGGAAAGGGAAGGAACAGGATAGGGATGTTGGACGGAATGAAGGGAGGAAGAAAGTACTCAGAGATGAAGAGGGACCTGATGAAGAGTAGGATGCTGGATTTTGTGTTCAACGTGTGATCATAAAGAAACAGAACAGATTTTATAACTTATTTATTTCGACGGATATAGCTTAATCGAACTTGTCGCCCTCAAATTACATGCCTTGGATGACGACACACCTTTACCAACTTTTCTTCCAGCTCTTGAACCCTGCCTGGTAACCCGCCTTAGGGATCCTCTTCGGGTCCTCCGTATAATTAGTTTTAATGTACGGACAGAGTCGAATTGACGTCCTTTTAAGGTTGATTTTAAATTGGGAAACAATAAAAAGTCTGGTGGAGCCACGTCTGGAGAGTGGGGGGCTGCGGGATCACGGAAGTTCCCGTTCTGGCGAAAAACGCCGCACCCGCGTCAGCACCCGTGGGACGAATTTCGATAGGACGAGCGTCATGCCCAAAATGCCAGTCAAAATTATCTGACAGGATCCAAAACTAATGTTCAATTCCTTGGCTATCTCCCTAACACTTGAACGACGATTAGCCCACACCAAATCGTTCACCAACATGACATGGTTGGGGTATAAGTGGATGGTCGCCCCGTTCGCGAATCTTCATCTGTCGAGGTTCTGCCCGATTAAAAACAACTGCACCACTCAAAACACTGGATTTGACTCATAGCTTCATTAAAGGAGGCTTGTTGAATTATTTAAAATGTCTTCGTAGCACTTTAACTAGACTTTCGACAAGTTTGAAGCAAAATTTCACGGACAAACGCTGTTCCTCTAACTTCTTCATTGCTACTGTTGCACGCGGCGACGAACAGGTTAAGACACATACCGCTGCTGCTGCGCATTGACTAGACGTAAACAAACGCAACGCCTTTCGTTTTAGTAGTCAAATGTTTCGCTAGATGGCGCGCTGTGTCTCGTTTCGATCCGTTAAACGGTTTTCGCTGAATAAAATCAGTACGGTCTTTTTTTGATCACAACTTATATATATATATATATATATATATATATATATATATATATATATATATATATATAATTTTATTCTGCGAAACTCGAAGGTCGGTTTGGTTGGTGGTGGTAGAGTTCACCCAGTACTAAGCCTGATGACGTGTGGAATCCACACATCAGGGTAGGGGAGCCAGTTCCTTTCCCCGTGCCGGTTTGGCTTCCTAGGAAGACCTGGTACCCGAAAAATCACATGGCTTGGGTGGAGCTGCAGGTGCTCTACCCCCTGGACTACCGCGACCCACTATATCGTGTTTATATATATATATATATATATATATATATATATATATATATATATATATATATATATATATATATACATATTTATATTACTTCACATGGAAATAGATGTAAGGAAAAGGGACAGGAACATGTTTAAAGGACGAACACAGGATTATATTCACCTCGACGGGTGATATATATAAAATATATCACTTTCTACTTGTGGATACCACAATGTATCTTTCCACCAACATTATTAGGTACGACTAGTTTCAACGTATCGGCGTCATCCTCAGTTACTACGTACGTACGAGCTACCTGAGGATGACACCGATGCATTGAAACTATCGTACTTAATAAAATTGGTGGAGAGATATACAGGGTCGCACCCAAAAGTGGTAGGACTGATTTTTTACAAGAATTTTATTGAAGATATACTTACATCGACTTAATAATCTTCCCAGTATGCTCCTTGAGCTGCTACACACTTAGTATAACGTTGCTCCCATTCCCCGTACGCCCGCTGGAAATTTTCTTTGGGGATGCCGTTGATGACCCTCGTCCAAGTCTCGTGAACGGCCTTTATCGAGTCAAAACGTCGTCCCTTGAGCTGTCTTTTCATCAGGGGGAAGAAGAAGAACTCCGGTGGTGCCAGACCGGGAGAATAGGGCGGGTGCGGCAACGTGGCAACGCCGTATTTGGCCAGGAGCTGTCTGACGACGAGCGCGCCATGGCAGAATTTTCGGCACCATCTTGGCGCACACCTTGCGCATGGCCAAATCCTGTGAAATAATGCGTTGGATGTTGGATGCAGACACACCCAACTGGTCTGCAATTTCTTCACTGATTAAGCGTCGGTCTGTGTTCAGCAGTGTCCTCACTCTGTCCACATTCGTGTCGGTTCTTGCCGTCGACGGCCGTCAGGACCGATGGTCGTCTTCAACGAGCTCCCTACCCTCTTTACCACTCAAATACTGTGGAACGGCTTAAGGCAGTGTCCCCATAAGCCTGCTCGATCATATCGAGGGTCTCAGTTGCCGTCTTCCCGAGTTTCGCACAAAACTTCACGGAATAACGTTGCTCTAAATTCAGATTCATTTTGTTTTTCGACGCGGACAAAAAACTTACTTCCCTAAAAACGGTGTCCTCACTCAACGACAGCCCGCAGGCGACTGAGGTTGGTGTCGGTCTGTTGCTAAGAGCCCCCTCCACCTTACCCTGCCAGGCAGACCCCCCTCCACTGCTCCGTTCGCGCCAGAGAAAATCAGTCCTACCACTTTGGGTGCTCCCTGTATATTGTTTTTTTTATTTCAGTGATAATGGATTTTACAAAGTTAAGCCTGAAAACGTTGAATACACTTTTAGATGCCAGTTTTCTGAATCCATATATTCCCTGCAAAAACGGAAGCAGCCGCTATATTTTGCCTTCATAATTCTCACACTGGGCAAATCAGACGAAAAACCATATAAACCTGGGTCGAAGGACACGGGACCAAAAATGTGAGCGCAGTGGAAAACAACAGAAACTACTCTTGAAAAAATTACGAGTAAGTGGAAATCAATATTTGCAAATCTCCATTTTGAGAATATTCGAGAATGGGAACACCATCTGTAGCAGGGATATATAAAAAAAGGTCCTCTGATATCGCATGAAATTCAATGGCACTCTCAGAAAGCAGGATAGAAAAGAGATTGCTCATGAATATTTTTATCCTTGTTTGATTCGGGTCTACTCTTTTCGCTCAAGTAAATGCTAGTGAAAACCCAAAACGGAAAATCCTGTGGCATTCCTTTGAAGTAAAAAATTCCTCTTTTTGGCGTGAATAATAATAAAAATTGATTTATTGACTTCAAAATGTACACCTAATCCTCGAACCGTACATCACGTTTAATTTTAGTCGAAATAAGTTCCAAATATTTTCCACTTTATTGAACATTCGTCTAACTAACACATTAAGAGCGAAACCATGGTTCTAACAAATCCAAAGGAAGGTTGAAAATAAGATGTGAACAATAGGGTATGGAATACTTACAGCCATTCTGTTCGAGTTCAAAGACTTGCCACGGACTGAAGATACTTGCTCCAAAAAAACGGAGTACATAGGAGCAGCGTATTAACCTTGGAGCTTCTGGTCACTGATTTTACTTAAAAATTTGCCACGAAAACCGTATATTTATGGTTTAGAATTTTAAAATGCACACACTGACACATAGAGAATTATGTATAATATAGATAAACATTACGTGATTACTCTTAAAAATGGACGTTAGTTCTTAACTATAATAGTCAGAATTTTTGGGTTGAATATCAGTCATACTTTAATATTTCAAATACTTTCATTATTAAAAATCTGGACTCATTATTTACAAAAATTCAACAAAAGAAAAAGAACATATTTATATGCTACTTGCACTGTTTTAGTTTTTTGCCAGTCTTTTTTTTTGAGGCTCTACCATATTGCTATGAGTGCTAGGTGATCATTGGTGCCCCGAAGAAATTAAGTAAATATTAAATATAAAATTTCAAGACACAATCGTTGCATCAAGTCACTTATACACATGCAAATATTTAAATAAGAATCATGATGAGCCTCGATATCCTGGATTTTTTTCTTTCCAAAGCGAAATTTCAAGGCTCTTCATATATCCTAAAGAACCCTGTACTTAGTGTCTATAAAATAAAAACAGCAATAAAAGTTTTTTATTTGTATGCACCTATGGAGCAATGTGTAACAAGATGACTGGTCATTAATTACGGCCGTGGGGCCGAATTTCCAGTGAATGGCTCGATATTCGATTAAATTAATAAAAATGTTTCCCACCATTAATTTCATACATTAATGATAATTAAGAATATGGGCACCCCCGGGGATCTGGTAATTATAAATTCACCTGAGGTGAATACAAGATCGCTTCTGTCATAGAGAGACGATCATGATCCCAAAACTTTGGCCACACCTATCAAATCTCGGCTCTACTCTTGAAATATATGCAGAAGCGAATACAACCCATATCCCGTCTAGTTCCCGAGAAAATCTCTGGAAATGAATACATAACGGAGGCGAAATTTCATTAAATCAAAGGTGCTAAAAGTATTTTCTACATCCAATGAAAGGCTATGCTGGGTTGAATTTTTCTTAATATTTTGTTTCTCATGTGAATACTACGCAGGATAAGTATTGCGTCGGTTACATATTGAATTACAGTTCGATCTCATTTCTGGTCTCACTGACTTTTCATGAGGGGATATGGATATTTTTCACTAAAAAAGATATGCGCATTGGTCTACATAGTTATGCAGAATAGATTTAACTCACTAGTAAGAGAGATCCAGAGAAACGAGACGGTAGCTGCCGATTGAGATAGTAGCTTCCCTTGAAAAGGAAGAATAGAGCTTGACTCTAGCATTTATGTCATGCTAAGTTTATCATCGGAATCGGCATATCATTATCTCACCACTTCATACTTCTTCATATTAACTTCCTCGTAAAACAAAGAATTAATGTGGGGCGCTTTGTTTACAAATTACGAAAGTCAGAGCCGTACTATGAAAAGTACATACAATGGGTGCTGTCTATTTTTTATTTCCACTATTATGCTACGGCATTGGTTCAATCTACAAGCATACTATTTGACTACGTATGCGTATAACACACACAGTTTAACACGTGTCAGATCAAAACACAATAAACTGGACTTCATAGCGTTGAGTTAATATTTCTAAACAATTTTTGAAGTTGTGCGTTAAATATAATTTATTTAATTTATAATGAGTCAATTACGGTTTTTTTCATCAATTAGATCATTGGTTTGACGACGTATTTTTAAATTTTTAAATATCAAATTTCAATTTGCCAATTTTAAGACTTCTATATTCCTTATTCTTCATCTCTTTTTGCTTCCTGTTTAATAAGCAATATACTACCTTGATCAAAAATTTCCCGGAATTTATTCAGAAAATTAAAAATACAAGTTTATTCATCTAAATCTATATTGTCCCCTTCAAAGTAATCCCCATCGACTGCAACACACTTATGCCAGCGCTTGATCCAATCCTCGAAACATTTTTTATATTCGGTTTTCGGTATGTCCATCAGTGCTTCCTGCGATTTTTCCATTACTTCCTCTCGGCTGCTAAAACGCGTTCCCCGTAATGGTTTTTTAACTCGATTGAACAGAAAGAAGTCACAGGGAGCCAAATCAGGTGAATTCGGTGGCTGTTGGATGGTATTTGTTGCATTTTTCGTCAAAAAATTACGAATAATGATAGCACTGTGCGACGGTGCGTTATCATGGTGCAAAATCCACGAGTTTTCTGCCCACATTTCTGGTCTCTTTCGGCGAATTGCTTCACGCAAACGTCTCATAACGCCCAAATAATACTCTTTGTTTACTGTCTGGCCTTCTGGCAAAAATTCATGATGCACTACACCGTTGTAATCCATGAAAACCGTCAGCATTGCCTTCTTTTTTGACTGAAAACGACGTGGTTTTTTTGGTCTCGGCTCATTTGGTGAACGCCATTCACTTGCCTGATGTCTGGATTGCGTGTCGTACTCATAAACCCACGTCTCGTCTCCAGTAATGATCCTTTTGATGAATGTGGGATCGGATTCAGCCTCGCAAATCATGTCTTTTGCGACGTCAACACGGTCTCTTTTTTGCATGAAATTGAGGTCTTTTGGCATGCTACACGACGGAAACCCAAATCATTAACCACAATGTCTTGGGCGGATCCATAGGCAATGTTCAAGTCCTCCGCTATTTCTCTGATGGTTAATTTGCGGTTATTGACCAACATTTCTTTTACTTTATCAATTTTTTCACCGACTTTCGATGTCGATGGTCTGCCACTGCGTTCATCATCTTCGATTGACTCACGACCACTTCTGAACCGCTCGTGCCACTGGTAAACGACCGTTTTTTTTAGAGAATCGTTGCCGAAACACTTTTCCAACATTTCCAACGTCCGTGCGCCACTAAATCCGTTTTTTACGCAAAATTTAATACAAGTTCGTTGTTGCAAATTTAAATCCATTTCTGAAATTGTAAAAAATCGCCAACACACACAGAGATAGATGTACTCTTGGCTACGTAACTTTTGCAAATGTCAAGTTATGACACTAAGATTTAAAGGGAATATCAACAACAGATGTACCAATTTAACAAAAAAAACAGAACTCAAATCGGAACGATGGGAGCGCCACACGGTGGTTATTCCGGGAACTTTTTGATCAAGGTAGTATATCCGAGTGAATCATACATGTGTTTAATGGGTAAGTAAGGTATGAAACCAAAAGTATTTGAGAACATTTGATAGTCTATTACAAATATGAACTTTCCGGGATTTATGCGTAATCAAATTTTGGTCAAATTATATGAAACACCTTTTTAAACTTCCGCAATGGAAAAAAATAAACATTTTCCATAATTAAATACTTTATAAACCATTCACAAATTTTCAATACAGTTAACATTCGAATGCGTAACTATCTTTGCAAGAGATTTAAAAAATAATGAGCTCGGGGTCCAGCTTTCTGCTTTAATAAGAACCTAATAAATTGTTTTAACCCATGAACCCTCACATTTGGAGCACTTCATAGTCCCAGGTTCATTAGGGTTAAGGTTAAATGTAAGTATCACTCGCGGTTATTATTCACCAAGGTTAGAACACGTAATTCGATCTTTAAACACCATCTCAATTTCGATCCAAGTGTTGAAAAATCTTTAAGAACATATTTGGAGGAGTCCGGAGAGAGAGAAAAAAATACGCATCTCACGCCGGTTATTTTTCTCAGTACCAAATATGATGTTTCGACAAACGTCGCTCCGTAGGCGAGATATCTATAAAGATACTGAGTTAGCAGATGCGGTGCCACATGAATGGAAGTTGGGAGGCAGTTAAGGAAAAGAAACCATTGTGAAGTATCTTCGGAATGGCGCATGTGAAGATGGAGACGGAGGGTAATAAGAGTAGATGTTCGCTCAGAGGGGGTCACGGCACTCAGGCGATTTCGGGTTTCTCTCAGGGTACATGGGCTGGAAATGAGGACTTGGAGAGGCCGCGAGGGAGTAGAAAGAGACGGGGGAAAAGTTGACGTCAAGGCCCATGCTGTGAGAGAAAATGGGGGCAGTTCGTAACGAAGGGAGGAGGATCGAGAACAAAGGAAACCGAGAAGAAATAAGAGGGGGAAAATCCATTAATTGCCGGGGCGAACAAAAAATTTGCCTCCGACAAAGTTCAAGCATTTCCTTCGAAAAACGGGAAACAGAAATGATCTTTTGACAGTCGGGTGGAATCGAACAGAATAATGCTCTAAAGAAAATACATAATTAACTTCAAATATCATATAAAATACAATTAAATTGACAATGGGTTAATACGTAGTCAAACCTTCATAATTATTTATCATTGATTACGTAGAAAGTTTATTTCAACGCCCAAATGTTTATAATTTTTCTCAATTTGTATCGCATTTAATGCAAAATAGTATTCTGATGAGCTGTTTTTAATTTACTTTAGCTTACTAGCGCGTTTTATGTTTTAATGAGTATTTTAATATATAGTTTAACAGTATGGGGATCCACTGGTTCCACAAAAATTAATATATTAAAAATAAACAGATAAAAATCACAGAAAATTTCAGAGGCCAAATCAAAGAATGACTATATATATATATATATATATATATATATATATATATATATATAATGTATAACACTTAGCACTAGTGGACACAGACAAAAACACAGAAACACACAAAAAAAGAGACTCACTATTTTTCGAATTTTCGGTGGTCGTTGCCACCTTTATCAAGGAGGAGAGGGACAGAACTGAAGGGAATACGAGGGCTGGAGCGATGGATGGAAGGGGAAGGTGGGGAGGGAATTCCGAAGGGACGGGTTTGGAGGGGCAGCGTTAGAAGGGTGGGGAAAATGTAGAAGGTGATGGGGGTGGAAGGGGGATGAAAATATAATTAGAACAGGGTAATTAGTGCCTAATATTGATTCCTGGCCAGTTCCAGGACTCCAAAAGCCAGATGAAGGATTGCTCTAGTGTTTTCAGTTTCAGAGGAGGATCAGAGGGTGGGAGGGATGCTATGATTGATACACTATAGCATTTATCAAAGGGAGTGTTGTGTTCGGAGGCGTGTTTGGGGATAGGGAGCATGTCAATGAAGGAAGAGTTTTTGCATGAGGCTCGGTGGTTGTTGATTCTGATATTGAGGGGTGTGGTGGTTTGCCCAATATAATAGGCCGGGCACAGTTGGCACTTCAGAAGGTACACTACATTGCTAGAAGTGCAAGTAGAGGAGGGAATTGGTGGGAGAGAGTTAAAAAGCGGGTGGGAGAGGGATGGGATTTTGGTTTTGAAAATAGGGCATGTTTTACATCTGGGTTTATTGCAAGGCGTTGGAGTGGTTTTAGGACGGGTTGGGGATTTAAGGAGTGGATTTGTTGATTTGAGGAGATCGGATAGGTTGGCGGGGCGTTTGAAAGTAACTGAGGGGCATTTGGGAAAAAGGTTGGCGGTGGCATTATGATTTTTTAGGATAGGGTAGAGGTCTTTCAGGATTGATCGTATAGATTCTAAGCCCGGGAAGTATGTAGTGCAAATTGAGAGAGGGTGGGGTTCCGCGGTGGAGGAAGGTTGGAGGATTGCATTTCTGCCGGAATCTCCGGTGGAAGGCATTTTGGGATTCCCAACCGTCACTCCAGCAAGTTTCCAGACCCCTTCACAACGCCTTACATAAATTCAAGCCGGCTTCTGCCCGAGAACCCAATCCCCTCCCCCCAAATCATCCAATTGAAATTTTTATAAACCTTCTCCTGTCCAGAATTTCCAACCCGTCTTTCCTCAAGACCCTAAATCCTCGACCCAACCTGTCTCCAACCGAATCCACTGAACTAAAAAGGCTAATTAAGGATCCTAATATCATCATTACTTCCGCGGACAAAGGTTCAACAGTTGTTGTCTTAAATAGATCGGATTACATAACGGAGGTTGACAGGCAACTCTCGGATACGTGCGCATACCGGCAAATCCCCGAAGACCCAAACCCCGCACTTCAGAAGGAACTTATTGAATTTCTCGTGTCCAACGGGCCAAATGAGGGTCTATCTCCTTCAGACCTGGACCTCCTCTCCCCTCCCCACCCACGCACCCCTCATTTCTATATCCTTCCAAAGATTCACAAGCCTGGGAATCCCGGTCGTCCGATTTTATCCTCCCGTCACTCCCCAACTGAAAGAATCTCTGCATTTGTAGACCACTATCTCCAACCGATAGTCCATTCCCTACCGTCATACACCAAAGATTCTTACCATTTCCTGGAAAGGCTAAAATCAACCTCCCTCCCTCCAGATACTGAGATCATTATGGCCACCATAGATGCAACATCCCTATACACATCGATTCCCCACTCAGAAGGTCTCTCCGCTCTCAAACATTACCTCTCCCAACGCCCTGAGCCACACATACCCAGCACAGATTTTCTCCTTAGTCTTTCCGAGTTCATCCTCACCCGCAACTCCTTTTTCTTTAACGACAAATTCTTCTTACAAATCAAGGGCTGTGCCATGGGTAGCAGGTTCAGCCCTTCCTATGCAAACCTCTTTCTTGGTCTCGCAGAGAAGAAATTCCTGTCAAAACAACCACTGAAACCTCTATTGTGGCTCAGGTACATCGATGATATCTTCCTCCTCTGGCAATATGGTACCGATTCCCTGAAAGCTTTCATTTCCGACCTCAATGCTTCGTCCTCTATTTCCTTCAGTTCTACAGTATCCTCCTCCCAAATCACCTTCCTAGATGTAAATGTTACATTAAGAAACCAAACATTTCACACCTCTGTACATATTAAACCCACAAACAAACAGCAATACTTACACTACAATAGTTGCCACCCATATCACACAAAACGCTCCATTCCTTACTCCCTATCCACAAGGGGACACAGAATTTGTAGTGACCCTGATTCCCTTGATTATTTCCTTTCAAGTCTACACTGTTCCCTCCTAAAAAGAGGTTATCCCGAATCCCTCCTGAACAAAAGAATCCGAAAACATGCGTACACTCCCAAACCTTCCTCCACCGCGGAACCCCACCCTCTCTCAATTTGCACTACATACTTCCCGGGCTTAGAATCTATACGATCAATCCTGAAAGACCTCTACCCTATCCTAAAAAATCATAATGCCACCGCCAACCTTTTTCCCAAATGCCCCTCAGTTACTTTCAAACGCCCCGCCAACCTATCCGATCTCCTCAAATCAACAAATCCACTCCTTAAATCCCCAACCCGTCCTAAAACCACTCCAACGCCTTGCAATAAACCCAGATGTAAAACATGCCCTATTTTCAAAACCAAAATCCCATCCCTCTCCCACCCGCTTTTTAACTCTCTCCCACCAATTCCCTCCTCTACTTGCACTTCTAGCAATGTAGTGTACCTTCTGAAGTGCCAACTGTGCCCGGCCTATTATATTGGGCAAACCACCACACCCCTCAATATCAGAATCAACAACCACCGAGCCTCATGCAAAAACTCTTCCTTCATTGACATGCTCCCTATCCCCAAACACGCCTCCGAACACAACACTCCCTTTGATAAATGCTATAGTGTATCAATCATAGCATCCCTCCCACCCTCTGATCCTCCTCTGAAACTGAAAACACTAGAGCAATCCTTCATCTGGCTTTTGGAGTCCTGGAACTGGCCAGGAATCAATATTAGGCACTAATTACCCTGTTCTAATTATATTTTCATCCCCCTTCCACCCCCATCACCTTCTACATTTTCCCCACCCTTCTAACGCTGCCCCTCCAAACCCGTCCCTTCGGAATTCCCTCCCCACCTTCCCCTTCCATCCATCGCTCCAGCCCTCGTATTCCCTTCAGTTCTGTCCCTCTCCTCCTTGATAAAGGTGGCAACGACCACCGAAAATTCGAAAAATAGTGAGTCTCTTTTTTTGTGTGTTTCTGTGTTTTTGTCTGTGTCCACTAGTGCTAAGTGTTATACATTATTATTCACGTCCGTGAGTCTTTCAAAAAGTGTTATATATATTGTGCGTATTGCAATCATCCTTCGTCGTCTTCTGTCAACGTGCTGCCTCTTCGGTTCCTGTGCTGTAAGTCGCAACCACCTTTATCTGTGTGCCCTATCCCTCTTTTCACCACTGTGTTACCTTGATTTCCTCTTCCTCTTTCTTACCGCCCCTATCAAATTTACACCTATCCCATCCCCCGTCGCATACATCAACATGAATAACATTGACCCCATACCCTCATGGCTACGCCACATCAGAAAATATTCCTTCAAACTCGCCCAATACACCGGTCACTCTGAGTTTCTTTCGGCGTGCATCACATTAGGCATTATTCCCAACGGTTTACGTACAAAATTCCCACTTTCGGGCTTACCTCCCCAACTGCGTCCTTCCTTGAATATACTAACATTCCAACACTCATTTTTCCTCTGTCACTTTATACGAAATCAGTACTATCATCTCATTGCCGCATATCAAAATTCAATAAACTCCCTGATTAAAATCATTTCCTTGACCGCGCCACATCTCCTACACAGAGTAGAAGAGACTCTTAGGGCGTCCGCGCGCTCGCTACAACGTCGGCGTCAAAAATTACTCAGGAAACTTTCCAACCTCTGCATGTCGCACTTCCGAGAAGGTCTCCAATTACCGCTAAGCCTGGCCACCCTCCCCCCTCCTCCCCCACCCCTACACCTCTTCAAACCGGACCTTGCTTCCATGTATAATCTGCCTCCACCGAACCCTCGAGGGCCTTTCCCCCAAAGACACCCCCGCTCCAGACCCTCCAGACCCACCACCCCCATCCCGCCAGACGAAGACACGGACGCCGCAAGCCACGTGGTTAACCTTTCTTCCAAACCCCTTAGCCCAAATATGGCCTCCCTTTTGAACAAGGGCCTCTCTTTTACCCCCACCCCCAGAGTAAACCACGTGACAATCCTCGCGGACGTATTGCATTTCTGCCGGAATCTCCGGTGGAAGGCATTTTGGGATTCCCAACCGTCACTCCAGCAAGTTTCCAGACCCCTTCACAACGCCTTACATAAATTCAAGCCGGCTTCTGCCCGAGAACCCAATCCCCTCCCCCCAAATCATCCAATTGAAATTTTTATAAACCTTCTCCTGTCCAGAATTTCCAACCCGTCTTTCCTCAAGACCCTAAATCCTCGACCCAACCTGTCTCCAACCGAATCCACTGAACTAAAAAGGCTAATTAAGGATCCTAATATCATCATTACTTCCGCGGACAAAGGTTCAACAGTTGTTGTCTTAAATAGATCGGATTACATAACGGAGGTTGACAGGCAACTCTCGGATACGTGCGCATACCGGCAAATCCCCGAAGACCCAAACCCCGCACTTCAGAAGGAACTTATTGAATTTCTCGTGTCCAACGGGCCAAATGAGGGTCTATCTCCTTCAGACCTGGACCTCCTCTCCCCTCCCCACCCACGCACCCCTCATTTCTATATCCTTCCAAAGATTCACAAGCCTGGGAATCCCGGTCGTCCGATTTTATCCTCCCGTCACTCCCCAACTGAAAGAATCTCTGCATTTGTAGACCACTATCTCCAACCGATAGTCCATTCCCTACCGTCATACACCAAAGATTCTTACCATTTCCTGGAAAGGCTAAAATCAACCTCCCTCCCTCCAGATACTGAGATCATTATGGCCACCATAGATGCAACATCCCTATACACATCGATTCCCCACTCAGAAGGTCTCTCCGCTCTCAAACATTACCTCTCCCAACGCCCTGAGCCACACATACCCAGCACAGATTTTCTCCTTAGTCTTTCCGAGTTCATCCTCACCCGCAACTCCTTTTTCTTTAACGACAAATTCTTCTTACAAATCAAGGGCTGTGCCATGGGTAGCAGGTTCAGCCCTTCCTATGCAAACCTCTTTCTTGGTCTCGCAGAGAAGAAATTCCTGTCAAAACAACCACTGAAACCTCTATTGTGGCTCAGGTACATCGATGATATCTTCCTCCTCTGGCAATATGGTACCGATTCCCTGAAAGCTTTCATTTCCGACCTCAATGCTTCGTCCTCTATTTCCTTCAGTTCTACAGTATCCTCCTCCCAAATCACCTTCCTAGATGTAAATGTTACATTAAGAAACCAAACATTTCACACCTCTGTACATATTAAACCCACAAACAAACAGCAATACTTACACTACAATAGTTGCCACCCATATCACACAAAACGCTCCATTCCTTACTCCCTATCCACAAGGGGACACAGAATTTGTAGTGACCCTGATTCCCTTGATTATTTCCTTTCAAGTCTACACTGTTCCCTCCTAAAAAGAGGTTATCCCGAATCCCTCCTGAACAAAAGAATCCGAAAACATGCGTACACTCCCAAACCTTCCTCCACCGCGGAACCCCACCCTCTCTCAATTTGCACTACATACTTCCCGGGCTTAGAATCTATACGATCAATCCTGAAAGACCTCTACCCTATCCTAAAAAATCATAATGCCACCGCCAACCTTTTTCCCAAATGCCCCTCAGTTACTTTCAAACGCCCCGCCAACCTATCCGATCTCCTCAAATCAACAAATCCACTCCTTAAATCCCCAACCCGTCCTAAAACCACTCCAACGCCTTGCAATAAACCCAGATGTAAAACATGCCCTATTTTCAAAACCAAAATCCCATCCCTCTCCCACCCGCTTTTTAACTCTCTCCCACCAATTCCCTCCTCTACTTGCACTTCTAGCAATGTAGTGTACCTTCTGAAGTGCCAACTGTGCCCGGCCTATTATATTGGGCAAACCACCACACCCCTCAATATCAGAATCAACAACCACCGAGCCTCATGCAAAAACTCTTCCTTCATTGACATGCTCCCTATCCCCAAACACGCCTCCGAACACAACACTCCCTTTGATAAATGCTATAGTGTATCAATCATAGCATCCCTCCCACCCTCTGATCCTCCTCTGAAACTGAAAACACTAGAGCAATCCTTCATCTGGCTTTTGGAGTCCTGGAACTGGCCAGGAATCAATATTAGGCACTAATTACCCTGTTCTAATTATATTTTCATCCCCCTTCCACCCCCATCACCTTCTACATTTTCCCCACCCTTCTAACGCTGCCCCTCCAAACCCGTCCCTTCGGAATTCCCTCCCCACCTTCCCCTTCCATCCATCGCTCCAGCCCTCGTATTCCCTTCAGTTCTGTCCCTCTCCTCCTTGATAAAGGTGGCAACGACCACCGAAAATTCGAAAAATAGTGAGTCTCTTTTTTTGTGTGTTTCTGTGTTTTTGTCTGTGTCCACTAGTGCTAAGTGTTATACATTATTATTCACGTCCGTGAGTCTTTCAAAAAGTGTTATATATATATATATATATATATATATATATATATATATAGTATATTACACAGTAACAAACAATAAAGAAACAAAAAAAGATATCACTCACACGTTATTTCTTGATAATTTAGACAGAATTCTACTCCGTCTTCATCGGAAGATAGAGAAGTAATGAATGAGAAGTAATGAACATTGGAGTGGAATTCCGTCGAAATTATCAAGAAATAACGTGTGAGTGATATCTTTTTTTGTGTTTCTATATTGTTTGTTACTGTGTAATGTACTATTCGGCACTTCCGTGTTACGTCTACGAATGTGTATATGTATATGTGTATATATATATATATATATATATATATATATATATATATATATATATATATATATATATATATATATATATATATATATATATATACACTAGATGGAAGAGATATATTCTAACAATTGAGAATACAATCTACTCATAGGATGTACAGATATGTCATTATAGTAAGAAACTATTTTTTTGACAGATATAAAATAATTGACGCACAGAAACAGAAATAACCATTAGAGGGTAATATGAAATTCTCAACGAAGAAATATTACATAAATCAAGCCAAAAGAAAATTGGAGGTAACTGTAACTATATTCTTCAATGAACTAACTTCCTAAAGATTTAAGGCAATTAGTGTCAATAAAAGAAATGAAAAGGAAAATAAAAGATTGGTTGTAACATTGGAGGGTCTAGTGCCTTGGAACAAAACTTGACACAGAGTATAGTTCTATGACTTACAGCAACTTATGATATATTTTTTTTTATTTGTGTGGCATCTGCTTTCAAGCCAGGATTGACTAGCGTAGCAAGACTATGAGGTGATTATTCATTTTTTATTTCTTTCAATTTGTACTTCTTTTAGTTTATAATACTATTATGCATGTTGAAGATTGTATGCCAAATGTAATTTATATTTAAATGTAATATTGTGCATGATACATAAAAAAGATCTCGCTCAAAGTTAAAAAAGTGCAAAAACGCATCTTTGGTACCTATGAACGAATACATTTTTATCTTGGTAAATACGTAAGGAACTATATAATGTTAAATGAATTCGAAAAGTGAAACTCCCTTCTTCAGAATTATCTCTAATTTCTAATTATTTTATTTCCCCATTATATTTATTTATAGCATGACTCCTCATTCAGGTGAGAAATTTCTGTTGGTTTAATTAATTAATAACAGAGAACAAAACAAACAATACGATACTGAATAAGGATAATTAGATTAAAACCATAAAGGGACAGCCTATCACGAGTATGGTGGAATTCTAAAATATCTTCAGAGTCCCTGATCTAAAAATGTCCAGAAACACGGAAAAGACACTTTTTCTCAAGATTCTGGAATCATATAAGCACCAGGAGCTACTCTACTGCTCCCGACGGTCTCCTCATGAAGAATCACTGGAGAAAAAAATCATCCCAATGGGCTTACGCTAGGGTAGAGTTTCCAATAAAAATCGTAAAGAACAATTAATCCTCAAAATGCAAACGATGAATGCAAACATGGGAGCTTAGGGGGACTATACAAGCTCTGCTATCAACAAAACGCCGAACACTAAAGAGCTCTCTCAACGACCATTAGCAATTAGAGTTGCCGTAACCAATTCCGAGAAACGTTCCATTTGAAGACTTCCCCCATATATCCGTAGAGTTTTGCCGTTTCAAAAGTTCATAATTAGGAAAGACTGCTTAAGCATGACAGAAATTTCATCTGTTTTATAATTTAGTAAAAATATGGTTTAAAATTAATATTTTCCATCACAAATTCTTAGCCATTGAATGTTTCAAATTACACGGCTAAGGTTAAAACTACCTGATGGACGGATTTTACCGTTCCAAAGTATTGAACTCTAAAATTAATCTGACTGATGGTCACATATCCGTAAAGGGGAATTCCAAGGGTATTCTCGGATGCTTTCTTATATCGCGCTTTCCTTTCTTAAAACAATGACGCCATCTTTAAGTGCCCATGGTTAAGTTTTCCTCAATCAACACCAACGTAAGAGATTTATCACTAATATTAATATCTATGGATTACGGAGTAGACGGAAAGAGTAATATTTACTAGGGTAGATAGAGTGAAGATAATCTATAAATAGATTATTCACTACTTTAAGCATTAAATAATGAAATTTTTTAATATTCAATAATAAATTGAAAGAGGAAGCCCCTTAGTTCCTGGCATATGAGAAATTGTTCATTTACAGATGAAAAACTATTAAATAATTAATAAAAATTCCAGAATAAAGCTGGTTTTGAATTAATAAAATCTTTCTCGTAAATAAGGACCACATGTATCATAGTGTCAACATATTAGGCCTCCCCTTAATATTTCTATTTTTTATTCATCCAGAATGCCGAAGTATATATCCTATTACAAGATCTTGAATGTTATTTAGACTGTTTTGAAGATAATCCTTGTTCCTCGTTAATCAGAACACATTATTCACTTTTATTGGTAAATTATTATGATTTTTTTAAAATATGCTTATTTTAATAAAAAATTCATTTGCCATATTTCAAGTATGATGATGCGATGCAAATAAAACTATCTTGACCACTTAACATAGATTTCGGAAGGCATAGACGCTTGTTAAGTTTCAACAAGATTTTTAAATGGAGTCCAATTGAAAATGAAATTAATTTCTTAAAAAACTAAAGGAATTCATCTGCTGCAGCGACGTAGGGATTAAGTGGCGTATGTTGAATGGAACTCTATCATATCGCTGGCCAGCAGATCACACGAAAGAATGTCAGAAAGGGTATTGAAAACAAAAATATTAATGCATATTAAACGCATGGTGGGAATGAAAAATCATATTTTACTTTCATTCCTAAAGCAACGTTTATAACGTTAAGGAAATCGTGTTTTATGAGCTCTTCATGACGCATGCTAACAAAACCAACCGCCGTTAATTCCATTTTTCCTCTCTGTGTAACCCGTATACCCCTTATTACAAGTCTGTACATTATTGTATTTTCGTAACCAAAGGATTGTGGCATATTCCTTATATCTGATGAAGTGAATAACGATCTTCATTTCATCGAAGGAAAACTTTTTCTACGAGTGTGTCAGAAAAATATTAGTCAAAATTTGTATCCCCAAAATTAAATTTTGCAAAGGTCAGTAAGTTTGTATTTAATATTTGTTAATGTGGAGAAATGTTTCTTTTTATTTAATTCTTAGCATGCAACAATACACTTTTTCCAGCATCTAAGCAGAGTTTTCAAGGCTGCCATTAATGCAAGTCCAGCAAATAATCATGTGTATTACATGTGTATGTGTATTACAGCAAGGATAATTGCCAGTGCATGGCTAGACGAAGATACGAATGTAAATTATTGCATTTCAATTATTCATTTCAATTTTTCTGCATTTTCCTTTTGCTACGATGTTTTGAAAATAAATAACACATCTACCTTGCAAAAAAGAGAAAAACAGGAAAATTTTATATAACGAATTACTCTAGGTATTATTAATGCCTGCCCATAGTTAAGACGGATTATTTAGATTAGTAGACTATAAATACAGATTTAGGCATTTGAATTTCTGCCCATAAAAATGCAATTCTAAATTTAAAAAATTCCTCCCATTTTATCTTTAAAGTATACATTTATATTCAGATCATTCATGTATATAAGCAATCACCAGAAAAAAACAGTTCAAATTAAAGGATTTGAAGATACGAACTCATTGTCTCCAGCTATCACCATCTGTCTTAATCCATCTTAAATTTCTCTTTTTCCCGATATCCAGGGTTTCTCAGCGGCACTTTAAAGAACCGAGCAAAGAAATAGGGTTCGAAAAGAATGGGAAAGGAACCCCTCCATGGTTCGGGCCATTGATAAAAGGCATCCATCGCTCCTGTCACTAGACGATTTGATTTATTTCGCACAAAGAATGAATGAATCCTACCTATCTTTTGCGTACCATGCTTCATTATCTATTTATGACCAAATTTCTCACGCGATTATGTAGCCCTAAAAATTCTTTACCAAAGTTCTACTTTTAAAAACCTAGTAAAAAAACCTGTAACATAATGGTACGGAGAACGACTACACAGTTAAGTCATTCGAGCAGCTGAAAGGATGATCGATCCGCCGGAAAAGAAAGGAGCAATAGAAGTCGGTGAGCTTTATTTATATGAAAAACGTCAGCGGGTTGATGCGGGGCGCTTTCAGGCGTTAAGGAATGAGGAAAAAAACGGTCCGAAAAGCGAGACGATTAGGCTCACATCGGCCATCTTGAATACAAAGTTCGACGTTAGTCGAGGAAGGAAGAGATTAATGGCACATTAAGGGAATGCGATGGTGGCCTTAAACGAAGGATTACGAAGTAGGTTCGAAGCTCCGTTTCCTGTCCCATAGCCAGACCATACTGACAACAGAGGCATTCCATTAAAATTCTCTCATCCAGGGAACAAGCCGGAACACAAAGACGATGGGCTATCCGTCTTGATAAGGAAAACCGTCATTTTTTTAACTATGGATCTTGCTCTCTCCCTCTCTCTCGCCGTGAAGTACGGAAAAAGAAGAGGAAAAAAGGGTCCGCGTTCAGAGAAAAAGGTGAGGGGTATACTTTAATTTGCGATGTGAACGATGTTGGAGCCCGGGATGCGGGGAAGGTTTTTAGAGAGGCGTAGTTAAAGATAAGACAAGAAGAAGCTGGAAGGGGAGGATGAAAGTTGATGGTTCGTGGGTGAATGATGGGGACAGGGTAACAAGAGTCTTGCGCAGACTAAATACATTTCCTTGGCAGTAACAGAGGTTCCATAGTCCCTACTGCCTACAAAATGTTGCAGTTAATGAATAAATAATAAATCTTAGGAATTCATATTTATGTATGTGTGGGTGTGTGTACACACACACACATATAAAGCACTCACGAGAGCATTTTAAAATTTTGACGGCAAATTGGAACAAAAAAATATAAATAGAGAACACGTGAAAGGATACAGAGACTCTGACCTGAAAAAGGTCTCAGAGAAGGCCTAAAGCTTAAACTTTTTGAAATGTGTCTTTTACGTGTTTTCTATTTATATTTTGTGTTCTATTGTGCCGACCTAATGTTATATTAATATATATTATACATACATGCATATAATAAATCACTAAATCATGCACTAAATCAACTAAAGAATTGGCCTACAAAACAATTGTAAGGCCTATTGTCGAATATGCGACCACAGTATGGGATCCCTTTGAAATAGGGCATGTGAAAAAATTAGAAGCAGTGCAAAGGAAGGCTGCCAGGTACGTTTTAGGGCGACATAGGCAGACCGACAGTGTAAGTGACATGCTAGGCTCACTAGGATGGGGGTCACTAAAGAACAGACGGAAGCTGAATAGACTGTGTGCCATTTTTAAAATATTGAAAGCTGACGGAGGCTGGAAAGAACTGAACGAGAGTGTAAATAAGCCATGTTATCTCGGCAGGAATGATCACCCGCTTAAAATCAAATACATGCCCCAAAGGACAAACACCGCCAAGTTTTCGTTCCTAAATATGGGAATCAAAGAGTGGAACCAGCTGCCTGATGAACTCTTTAAGCCCTTACCCAAAAGCATTAAATCATTTAGGCGTGAATGCAAAAGGTATACATGATGGGATTGTTAAATGACACTATTTAATGGCGACTATTTAATGACACTGTGATATGTTTTAAGAATGACTACTGTTTGTTATATCATGTCATTGCCACCCGGCTTATCGCCTAACAGCAATGTATCCCAAATAAATAAATAAATAAATAATATATTATATTCGAAGTGGCATCCTTATGCGTTCACCCACTGCTGCCAGCGGGTTTTTCAGCGCCTCGTATATCTTCTGGAAGGCGGCGCCAGGAGTGTTGCTAAAGCTCCCTCGCCACGGCCTGTTGTGACACTTCGCCCTAGCCGTAGTGACATCCTTTCAGCACCCATTTGAGGCGGGGGAAGAGGAAGAAGTCTGGTGGGGCATTGTCTAACAAATTTGGATCCTCATTCACATGGTCGAGAAGCTCTTGATAGATCCGCGAGCTGGTTTCCTTTTGTACGTCCGAGGGAACTCGCAGCACCAACTTCGCACACATCGTTCTCATGCCCAAGTTTTTGGTCACAAGTCGATGCATATGACTTTTAGGGATTCCAAGTGCATCAAAAGCCATTGTAATACTAAATCTGCAATCCCTGTTCAATAAAGCTCTCACTCTTGCAAGATTTTTGTCACTTTTTGAGCACTCGTTTGGCGTCTTCAACACCTTCTCTACCCTTCGGGAACAACTTGAACCAATAAAAAAATCCAATACACCAATGGCGTTATCATTATAAACTGCCTTTAGCATTTCATGAGTATCTTTCCCGGTTTTGCCCTCTTCCGCGCAAAATGTGATGGCGTAGTGCTGTTCCAATAGCCGGTTCATGACGGAACGTAAAGAGGTAACGTCATAGAGCTTTCGCAAACGAACTATCCGCACTTAGCAAAGGCTGGAAGCCAACTGCCACCGTCCTACAGCCTTTACTGAGACTCCTCTTCCTAGAATTCCTTCCTGCAGATTCGCGAGTTCTCACCTCTACATTGGAGGATTATTACAAAATTTTTAAGAGGTGAGAACTCAAGAATCCGGATACATACTAGTTTTCCGATCTTTTAAAATTTCCACCCTTAACCGCCTTCTTTGATTACACCCCCCCCCCCAAGGCCTTCAGTCTCTTCTCCATCCAAGGCCTTTCAGTCTTACCTGAGGAAGGCCTCAGAGAAGGCCGAAAACTCAAACAATCCAAAATGTCAGTGCCCTTTTACGTGCTATCTATTTTATTTTGTGTTCTATTGTGCCGTTATTCATATGGATATAGATGTAAGAAAGAAGAATAAGAAGAGGAAATAATAAGCACAGGAGAGGTGGGAATGGAGGAATTGAGCGGATCAATACCATGGATCTTCGACTTCCTAGACCGAGACTCTAAACAAATGGAGAGGAGGCTGAAATCCGCAGGGGATTGAAGCAACCAAGTGCCCCAATACTTTGGCCTGGAGATGGTGTTCCGAAGCTGTTTAACCCACCAAAGGAAAAATGAACGAAGTCACAGTATGAAAGGATATTAGGGAAAGTAATCATACCACGTCAGGATAGGAACAGAGAATTTCGTGATACCCATAGTCAGATGGAAACGAGTCACATTTTCCTTTTCTCTCGGCCCACGTCTATTTCCCTCTTGATGATGAAATAGCTCCCAAACACCATCTCCTGGCCAAAGAATCGGGGCACTGGGTTGCATAAACTCCCCAGGTTCTTAGTGTCTTTTCCTCGATAGCTGAACTGGATACAACATCGGCCCGGCAAGTCGAACATTTTTCCACTCGTAAATGGGAGCCGCATTGTTACAAGACACATGGAAATAATGAGGCAACCTGGTGGTCGCGATGCTCAGCCTCACGCGAGTTACTATTTTTTGGATTATTTCTATTAATTCTCCGGAAAAATGCTAGTTGGCCGTTTGCCCTGGAGGCAAAAATTCCTCCAAGACAATCCCCTTGCTGTCGAAAAGGTAAATGAGCATGCATTTCAGTTTTGATTTGGCCATTCTAGCTTTTTTTAATATTGCTGCTTCTGACTCTGTCCCTTCCTTTCCTAATCACTTCAAAAATCCACAAATCGTCATATGTAAGACACCTTCCACGAAATAAGAGCCTCCTCCAATTCGTCCCAATGATCGAGATACACTTCTGTTCTCTAGCCCTTTTATTCCTGAGAAAGTTTTTACGAAATCATTTCTTCGTTCTTAATGCGTTTCTCAAAATGTGATGAACGGCGGTGAGGGTTGAATGGAACCCTTTTCCTATCAATCGTGCTATTTAACCAACGGTCAGAGCGCAAAAGATATTTGATTCTGTAGACATATTCATCAGTTCTCGATTTTGAGTGTCTCCTAATGCGAAATTCGTCTCCAATTAAAATTTTGACGCTCAAGAAATACCTTGAATCACTTGAAAAACTGGAATTTTGCCAAAGTAAGCATCTTAATATACTTGCTGAAACTTTTCAAAAGTTTCACTCGCATTGCGCCCGAGTTTGAAACCAAATTTTATAGGTCATCGTTGATCGAAATCGCTATCACTATTACTCATTTTTAATGCACGCGAGAAGAAAACAACTTGGCGAAAATATTTTCATAAATAGGGAGGTAAAACTCATACTTGAAGGCGTATAGAATACACGTATTAAACTACCTTCCGTCAAAGGGAGGAGACCACAAATGCACCACGTCTAAAGATACTCTTCCAGTCTCGTCGCTTTATTTGCAGACATCGTATCTTCACTCGGCACAAAAGATGCATTTACTCAGTCCTCGTCAAGTAAGGGAAATGACAGAAGTAATGAATATATTCCTAGCAGGAAGAACGTCAACTACGACCATGGCCGCCGAGGGAATTCATGGACATTCACCCAACAATTTAGAGGACTGGAAAACGAATGTGAACAACTGATAAAAATGTGAGGAATAAATGTGTTCTTGTCTTTGTTATTTGCGGCGCCTTAGTGCTGATTCTGTCAACGGACTCTCTCTTCGAGGAGGGAGAGGAAGAACACAGCGCTGCCGACCAGACTGAGAGAATTGAATATAAGCAAAAGGAACAAGAAGATAATTATGGCAGGGAAGAATCAACAGAATGCATTGAATTGAGGGCAACGGAACTCAGGAGAAAACGGAGAAAACAATAAAAGACAAGAAGCGAAATCAATTCGATGGAAATGCCATCACTTCTTAATGGAACGTTTCCTCGGAGATATCCTATTCCTTCCTTATGTACGAAAACCCATTCATCCACAAACGAAAAGCAGACGTTTATTTACACGAGTCATTCGAATCCACCTTCGATGGCTCCGTGGTTTCCTTGAGTACCAGGTTGACCTTGTTGCGTAAGAGGCAAATATTTGGTCAAATTCTTTGGTCTTACTCTGCAGAATTCGTAAAGCAGAGGAATTGCTATGCAAATCGGTTGGATTCATAGCACAAAAATAGGCCATTGAATATTGTTTCATAAAGTGAAAGTTTTACTCAAAACATAAGACCCGGAAGAAATGTGCCCAAACGTAAACTACGTAAAATGAAAAGCTCTTAACATGATGTTAACTGGCGAATAACAGCTTTTACTCATTCTGTCACATTAACCAAAGTGACCTTGACGAAACTGATTCAACTTGGTGCATTTACTTTTGACCCACTTAATGTTTTAGATTCAAAAATTTAGCGTTGATAACGTTACTATGAAAAAGAGAAAGATTTTCATAAAAAAGTCTTAACCCCAACCACAAGAGACTCGTATATCTGTATTGGGAGGGGGGGGGGGTGAAGAAAAGAGTGAGGAGTGAGGTAGGCGGGGACAGAGAGGGGAAATGTGGAAAACCTAAAGAAACAGAGAAACTAAAGAAACGGGGAGGTAAAAAGAGGGGGGGGGGAATAAGCACTTGTGATCATTATTAAAAGGACGGTGGCAGGTAGCTGTTATCCTGGTGGTAGGAAGGAGGGAAGAACAAAGAAGGGTTAAGCGGGTAGGGAACATGGAAGGGGTAGAGGAAGGGTGAGGAGCGAGGAATAAATGATTCAAAAAAAGACATTATCGGGGAAGGGTTGTTCAACACATACTGAAAGTGCGGGGTTGGGGGTGGTTGTATGGGAAAATACCCAAAGGGTGGAGTCGATTGGAGAGAGGAAGTTTCACTGTTTGCTGTGGAAATGGGATTCTGAGAGGAGAGTAGTTTATGAAAATATTGCCATTTAAAAGTCTTTTTCCCTTGTTTTCGTAATGTACATAGAGTTTCCGGATTAAATTAACGTGAGTATTCCACTCATTCTAGTAGATGCTTAGCTAGGAGTGAGGTTTCATCAAAAGTTCTCCAGTATCTTTCATGTTCTTTTATTCTAGTCGTGAAACTTCTTCCGGCCTGGCCTAAGTAAAGCATGTCACAGGAATCCCACTTCACTTTGTAAATGCCGAATTGTAAGACAGGTTCTAGTTTGTCTTTGTTACAGCAAAGGATTTTTCCCGGAGTATGCATGCGGATTATGAAATGACATAGCAAACTTTCTTTTATTATATTTTCGGGCAATATAGTAATTGTAAAGATCACCTAAAAGTAATGTACGACACCTCTTTTTGAGCTTTTTTTGTGTAGGGGCAAAGGAGAATAACTGTGAAATAGCTTTCAATTTTAATTTTTTCTTTAAGAGATTGGCGACAATATTTCCACTATAGCCATTGCATACTTCTATTAATTTTATAGTTCCCAGCTCATGGTTGAAATTTTTTATAGTTAGGGATAAATTAACAAGTCGGTGCATCATTTGATGGAACACTGTTGATTCCTGGTTTGTAGGGTGGCAGGAATCGGCTGGGATGATCACATCTCTGTAACATGGTTTCCTGTTTATGCCAATACTATGTTTATCATCTATGATAGATATTGAAAGGTGAAGAATGTTCAACTCTTTCCCGGATTCCATTTCCATTGTAAAATTAATTTTGGGGTGCTGGGCTTTTAAAAGATAGAGTAAACCGTCTAGCTGTCTTACACTCCCTGTCCATCAGCAGATGATGTCGTTTACATAGCGGTACCAGTGGAAAATATTAGTTACGAAAGGATGACCGGAGTTAAATAATTGGGAATTTAAATTGCCAATAAATATTCCTTCTAATGGTGTGGACAGAGGAAATCCCATTTTTAAGCCGTCCAATTGGTGATAGAACACATTATTGAATAAAAAATAATTCTGATTTGCACACACTTCCATGAGTAGATGGAGTTCTTTGGTAAACACAGGGTTCTTGTTGGAGTCTCTCAGTAAATCCTTGGTGAGTAACAAAGACTTTTTAATGGGCAAAGAAGTAAATAAAGTTTTTACGTTAAAGGAAACTGGTTTGTAATTTATAAATCTGTGGAAAAGTGCAAATTTGTTTTTCTCATAATGACGAACTTCCACTACATCTCGCCTGAATCTTTTGAAAAATGGAAAATTTAACTTTTGGAACTACCGAGGGTGGTCATTTTTAGATAATGTCAGTTATTAATTAATAAAATTCAGATTTCATCTAATAAAATAACAAATATGTCTATACATATTTTTAAATTAGTTATTATTCAAGTTGGACCTTGGAGTTGAGTTATATGGAGTTGAGTTACATCTTAAGGAAACCTCAACGAAAAATTTGAGACTGTCAGAAAGAGCCATTTCAGTAGCAATCAATACTATCAAGACGCTTTAGGGGTCGATAGAGCACTATTCCTAGAAACTCAGGCGAATATACCTAAATATTTTTAAAGGAAGAGTTAAAATATGCTGATAGTAGTTGGTTACTTAAAACAAAAGTCCTTGGAATGTTCAAACGAAAATGTCTTAATTTGGCAATAAATAATAAAGATAAACACTCCATTTTTTATTTTTGAGCAAGGATATTTTCAATTATCTGCAAAAAGTAGCGGATAACAAAACTGTTGACCGGTGGCTTACGTAATAAGTTCACCTTGAGTAATGATACCGAGTTTGTTGAAGGAATTCAACTAATCTCTGATGCATAAAAATAAACACTTTTCAATGGACTACTGACCTCCACTTTCCCCATTAGGCACTAACATGAATAAAATACGAGGATGGCAATATATGCTGGAGTTTATGAGTAGGAAGTCCCACAGACAATTTTTCATGCATTGTGTACTCTACGCAGATTTTTGAGCATTGAAAAATAGTTTAAAAAGAGATTTTTGTTACAAACCTAAGTTTACTGTACGCTTCAACTACGTTCTGAGGCATATTATTCGGCTATGAACTGGTAATAAATCCGTAACTTTTGAACGCTGCTGTATAAATTGAATACATATTTCAATATAATTTATCAAGTTTAAGATAATATTACAAATTAAACACCTCCAATGCCGCAGGTAAAGGTCAGGAGGAAGATCAAACAACAAGAACGACTTGGGGACCATTACATTCTAGACCCCCCAATCTATTCTCCTTTCACATTTCGTTCTAAAACTTCAGGTAACAATTTTGAAGCTGTAATCACTCGCTACCCCATATATTTTACAGGCTTGCACGCAAAACTTTTTTCGTATGGAAACCACGATGCTCGACTTAATTAATTAAAAATTGGCAATTTTCCACAAAATATTATGGATTATTATTATTATTTTGTGGAAAATTGCCAATTTTTAATATTTAATTAATTATGATATTCCACCGTATCACGCCTGAAACGTCTCTTTTTACTCGACTTAATTAATACCCAAATAGGTTACATTAGGGAGAATTGCGCGAAATATCTATTACCAGCACCCAATTTCATGTAACACCTGAAAATTAAAATCTACAACATTCTAAGTATCGAGTGCTTGCTACTTATTACAATGGTTTAATTGAATAATTTTGTCAAAAGCTTTATTTTATGTGCTGTCGCGAGGTCTTTGGAGCTAGTGTGATATCACCCATTTCCAGTTTAAGCTGATAATAACGAAGAGTTTAAAACTGTTTATATGATTTTTATGTATATCTTGATAGAATCTGACCATGATAAAAATACTTCATATGTGCGTATTCTAAATCTCTGAGAATAGCATTCTTACCTCTATGACCAAAAACATGTGTGCGAAGAAAGAGCAGCGTCAAGGCGCATTGCATGTTGTAAAGAGGACAACGACGAAAGGGATGAAATAGCAGATGGTAGAAGAGCAAAGAAGAGTGAAAGGACGATTAAAAGTTATTCGGAAGAGGAGGCGAGAGAAATTAAGCAGGAGGAAAAAAGATTAGAGAATAAAGGAAAGAAGAAGAATGGAGGTTAAAAGGACAATCTTTCCATTTCCTCTCTCTTCTTACGTGTCATCCTTAATCCCAGTTGGGCGGGGAAGAATGGGCGAAGAGCTCCCCAATTCGTTCCTCATTCTGGAAGAAACGATTTTTTCACACATTTCACTTTCGCCTCTGACGCCCCTTGGAGCGTTTTCGCTTAACCTGTCCCTCTGAGGCTGCTTGATTACCATAGTTTCCCTTCAATTCTACTTTCAGTACTTAGATCTCACCCTATTCTCACTTTATCCTATAACATGGCCATTACCTAGTATGGATCAACAGAAAAATACCGTTCATTGGAGCAAAATATTGGGCTATATTGCCATAGCAGTTCAAGGTAATAAAAAATGTTTGTCATCACGACCAGGAGAATAGTTTCATAATGCCTATTGATCGGAAGAGAGGAAACCAAAAAGGCAAGGCGATACTAGAGATATCGCGCAAATTAGAGGTTAAAGTATTATTTCATCAAAACGAGAGTAAATAGAGGCCCGATAAGCAGGGTAAGAATGTAATTTTTTCTTTTGATTATGCAACCATTAATGGAGTGTGGCCGATAAATCGTGCTATTTAATTTAAAAATTAATAATTGCATTAATTTAACTGCTCCAGCAAAAACCCAGAAAACACGCATTTCCAAATAGCGATGTAGGCGTACTTTTAATAAATATGTAAAAACGCTTACTTAAATCCGAAAGTAACGACGAAGAAGAAATTTTCACAGAATCACAGGCTACGTAGACAGTAAAAAAATGAGTCATTTTGACCGTAAAAGCCAGGTGAAAGACAACTTAACTCAAATATTTTTTCCAAACTTATACGAGTTTAGTGGAACGTGAGGAAGATTCCTAGGATTCAATTGTCTACCACCATTGTGTATTTATTAAGAACGAATGGAACATATGCTGCATCAAATTGCATTTTTTTCTTCAAAGACTTTTACTGCTGGATACAAATGTAAAATGGTCATATATTCCAGCGATAAAAAGTGTACGCTGCCTTGTTTGAACTGCTTTTCATAAAATTGGAGTTTATTCAAGTCACGATCAACGTGAGCAACGAGAATCCGCAAAATTACCATTTTCCAATTTTGAACTAGCGTTGAATAGAAAGTCAGCTCCAAGAGGACTATCACTTGAATTAAATAAAACGCGATAGCAATAAAGAATAAACATAATGAAATTCATTTAGTTTTCAACAATATTGATTAAAATAATAGGGATTGGTTTGGATACCGTGACGAAAACCTTTGATGTTTATTCTCCTCGTTAGAAAGGTAAAAAAAATAATTCCATCAGCAAAAGTACAGAGAAAATATCATAAGAATAACATAGTTACCCCGAACATTCAACGAGCAGCATTAAAAAAATAAGTAACATTAAATGTTTTCCGTCCACATACGTTAAAAGGAAAAGGAATTTAATATTTTTGGCAATTTTGGTAAAAATTAATGTGGATATAGATGGCAAAACTTAAAACTATAACTCTTTTCTCAAAAATTTCAGGCCGTGAGAGAAAAATTATGGGGGCATCAAACGACAAAATTCATTTATATCCTTAATTAACCTCCATTAATTCCACTAGGCTAGTGATTTAGGACACTTACATTGATTCCCCTGAGAAGGGATGTTGCTGTAACGAGATAGTTGAGCTAAAAAGAAACCAGACGTTCTATCCTGATTCACATTGAGTAGCTCTCTCTTCCGTTCACGAAGAGGAATGAGAATTTGAGGACTTAGCTAAGCCTAGAAACGAGACGGAATTTTGAATTGTAAAAAAAGCCTTCAGTTGTTCTCTTCCCATCCGACGCGCTCCTTCGATTTATTAACCTTAGGGAAAACGTTTTCCTCTCTTTGGGAACAGTGATGGCGATTTAAAAGAGTGGAATATCAATAAGTGAGAGAAGAGAGGGAATCGAATGGAGAGAAGGAATGAATATGATGACGGCCAACGTCAAATGTACGGCACGGGAAGGTGGAGGTATTGGATGATTTGTGGGAGTTGCACGGGGGACGAGAAGGGTATTGGAGGAGGTGATATGGGGATCGAGGGATGGAGGGGCTGTATTGGATTCGTGTGAAGGGAAAGGGTTTCATGAAAAGGGATTCGTTAAGCCGAAAGGAAAGAGAGAGAAGGGAAGAAAATTCTCGACGAAAAAATGTGAGTGAAGGAAAGGTGGACCCCGATGATTTAAAGGAAAAGATGTTTGCAAGACTTTGTGTTCTTTATCCGAAAAAGGAAACTAAAATTGATAATTCCCACTTGATCTGAAATAAACAAATAATGAAAATGGAGAGGATTGGAAATTTTTGGACGAAACTCAGCCAAGAATTTTTAAGTGGCGACTGATGTTCATGAAAAAGCTTTGGTCCGTTCCAATAATTTACTTAAAATCGTCTTAGCCTGATATGCCGAGAGAAAAAAAATAGAGAGAAATTATAATTGTATATTGAGCGAAGCAAAAGTAAAAATATTCTTAAAAAACATGGAATATTTATCGCCCAAATTAAAACAGTATCGTTTTAGTTTCTAATCAATGCAAATTTGATTGGATTTCTCTATACGGATACAATGTGTTTCTCTACAATGTAAGCAATTATATGCCAACGCCCTCGTCTATGGATCCTAGGAACACTAAAAATGTATGAACTTCTGACAATCGTTGAGGAAATGACTTAGATCAAAATGGTACAGGGGGGTCCTCTAATATCTAAGTTACTGAAAAGGAAGTACTTTCTGCTATGCAACCAAGTTCCCTGGCAAATGTGAATTATAGCACGCTTGAAAACACTGCTAATAAATTTTTACTCTACATGACGAACAATGGTAGCGTACTTTAATCATTCGGAAGAATTAAGGTGATTCTATCACTAATAAAGTCGACTGAGACTGGGAAATCTCAATATTTCAGCAAAATAATATTTTATCACCTGGAAGGTAAACAACTACGCCTTCAACCCCACATTTCAGGGAGTTTATCATTAATAAGAGCGCTTTAATTAGACTTCTGGATACGATATTCATTTATTCAGTAAAAAATACATTTTAATTACATCGGAGAACCACTTTTTCCAAAATAATATTTCGTAGATTAATAATTTTCTTTTATGTCAAAACAATAATATTCAGTCCATTTTTTCTTTTGGAATATTTGACTTTAGTCTCCATATATTTAAGGTTTCTCATGTTGACGGTTAAAACGGAGGCTTGATTCAAACATTCAGAAAGTTAGCCTAAGAACTTGTAAACTTAACAGATCATGATGAATTTTAATCGAAAACCGCATCAATAATGATAAACCTACTATGCCACCGTCAATTTTATAAATTTTAATTTAGTTTAAATTTTATTTACAACATGATAATAATCAATTTTAAGAAGGCAAGCAAAAAGGCCTTGAAATAAAAATTTCAATGCCACATAAACTTATTAAAACTTTCCGGTAATCTATTCGTATAATGATATGGATTCTCTTTAAAGATATTATAAACATGAGATTTAATTATATTAATAATATTAAATTCATTCATATGAAAACATATTTTATCGTTATTCCATCAATTAATAGTAATTGAAATTGAAAATAAACAACTTGGCTTTTCCACGTAGAAAAGGTTTCATTTACGACCTAGGATTCGTTATGGTTTAACACAGTCAGGAATACGATGTTATACCATAACGGAACCTAGGTCGTTGGTAAAACGTTTTCTATGTAGAAAAATCAAGTTGTTTATTTTCATTTTCAATATGAAGATTTTTCACCAAGTCACGCCAGAAACAGTTATATTTTATAATAACTGATCAAATAAAAATCTCAGGTGCTAAATTTTTTTTCTGAACATGCCTTTAAAAAATTGAAGGCTGCATATTCATATAACTTTATATACTAAGCATTATACTGAAGCATATATATATTCTTCAAGCATCCTCTGCATAGCCACCATGAATGGAGGCTTTGTTACCTGTTAGTAATAATTTAATACGTTCGAAGGGCTTATGACCGAAGTATCTGACCGATTTGCAAAAAATAATTTGATGAAAATTGAACAATTTCTACGAATCCAAATCTTGATTCCCCTTTATTATCTGTCAATTTTTCCGACCACTGTCCTTTATTGTCGTTATCGCATTGCTTCGAAAGTATTAATATACCACATGAACGCCAACAAAGAGGAAAAGTTTGACAACGCTATTTTCTGTGACTGATATTGCAGTTGTGTGGGCAAGGCCCTCTCTCCATATCATACCGCTGACCTGATGAAGTGACCATATATAGATTCTTAGACGAGGACATTTATGGGCAAATAAATTATATCTTTCATTGGAATGGCCAACAAGGCTATCGTTCGCGGCAATGAGGAATGATTTACTACATTCTGGTTACGACCATACCAAGAATAACGTGTATATAGTCTCGAAGCATCCTCTGCTTAGTCACCACGAATGGAGGTTTCGTTACTGTTAGTAATAATTTAACCCATTCGAAGAAGTTATAACCGAAGCAACATAACTGTTTTGGCAGATGCGTAAATTCTACAAGAACGAAGAGTCTTCCGAAAAAGTGAAAAATCTTTCTCGTCCTGAGTACTCGGTGTACTTGCATCAATTCATTATTTTTAATCTGAATTCATTTTGTTACTTTAAATTTTTACTTTTTTATGTGACTTATTGGAAATATTTCCAGCGTGAGTCAGTAAATACCAATAAAACTAAAAGTTTCAAGTAAAATATACTGAAATATGTAATGGTGATGATGATTTACTAACATTAAATGATAATACAAAATCATAATGTTTCATCGAAAAAACATTTTTCAAAGAAAGACATGATGAGCTAGTTTTATGTCTATAGTTTCATATGAATCTTAAAAATGAGTTCTAATAGAATGAAGCGAGGTAACTTAGTGCAGTGAGGTTCTTTACAGATGAATTGTTAAAAATTCTAGGAGCTAATGATCATTACCAACTGTATTCTACATTTTAAGGTATTTGTTGGATGGACAGAAAATATAATAATACAACGATGCTTTTATTTGCTTTTGCTAGAAAAATAATGACTAACATCCGACACTTCTAACTTATTCGGTTCTCTTCTTGGTCTTCCGTGCTCCTACTGTCAATTTCGCTTTGTAAGGTTTTCGTGAGATGACAACCGAAAATTAATTGCCTCTCCAGCTGCCGGGCACGACAAACTGCCTCGCGCACCAATTCCCGTGGTTGCCAAGAATCGTACTCTGTCTGATCTATACCAATCGTAGTGGGATGGCATATTTAATTGGAGCGGTTTCCCGCTGCTTTCCTCAAGAATCTTTTAAACTTGATATTTTCATTTAAATGGCTGGCCCACTATCGACAGACGCCTTTGCAGCCTCCTCAAATCACCATTAAAAACTCGCGCCATCCTAAAATTAAGGCGTATTCAAGCTTCAACGGTTTCGAAGTTAATCTGAAATTCCTATAATTTATTAACGGAATAAATTCATTTTATACATTTAACGTAGAAATTCAAACATACTAAAAGGAATTTATAAAGCAATGAGATATTTTCAGTAAACATGCTCGATTTTACGTAAAACATCGTGAAAACAAAATAACAGCGGCAAAACGTATACACGGGTACATTATAAGGATATAGGTATCAATAATTTATACAGTTGTACACTGCCGTATATATTCACACATAAATAAAAGGCTTGAAAATTTCCGTTGTTATTTCCTTACCTTTCGTTTCAAAAGTCCCCTGGTGTTTAGGCTCAACTTCCGTACCACGTTTCAGCAGTGGCCGATTCGTATTCCAAACGTGAAGTTCTCCACTCTGAGAGAGAAAGAAAATTAATCAATTGCAATGCCTTTTTTTTATCTGTAGTCAGCTTAACGAAGGGTCAGAAGGGTAAACGAATTTATATCTCTGATTACGCTCAACATGCCCTTTACTGAGTTATGTCCACCTCCCAGAACAATGCAGAAAGGAAACGCAACGAAGGATAGCAGAAGAGAGATTTGTGTTGAGATTATTATCCACTAGTTAGACACTTGCGGTGGAGTTAAAACTTCCATAAACTCTGAAAGAATAAAGTGGTCGTATTACCTAAAAAAACTCAAGGAGTGATGCTTGGCATGAATTCCAACCCATTCCCTGAAAAAGTATTCTCGAAATATAATTCCTCATAAAGTTGACTGCGGAAGTCTATTCTCGGTGAAATCTATGTAAAGTGGGAAACAATACATTTTTTATTAATATTTGACGATGACCTACAAACATAGAAACACTTTTTGTACCAAAATAAATAAAGGATTTTTTTTGTTTAGTAAAATGTTTGCGAATATGATATTACAGACAGATATAAAAATAGTTCTTATAGCATGAAAGTATTCATTTTGCTTTGAATTGGGCTGTAGTTTTATTTAGTTTTGAGCACAAAATATTATTTGTGTAAAAGTGGTCTTCATTGTATAAAAATCAATTTAATATAAAAAGTTTGTAACGGCACATTAGTATTCAAGTAAATAAGTACAATCATTTAGGTAAATGTAATGCAGTTCTGAAAATACCATAGAAAACCTTTTGAGGAGAAATTGCATTACATTCGTCAGTATTATAGTATGTACTTAACATGCGTATTACCCCGTGCAAGCGTAAGTCCAAGAACGCAGAAAACCCACATCAAAATATTGAAAGGCAGTAATGAAATACACCTCGTTATAAACAATGGTCGTTCACAATTTTGCATTGCAATGAAGGAATATTTCTGCAATGTTAATTCAGATTGAAATTTTTAAGGTCAAGGATACATCGTTGTGGATTCTCGGTCAGAAAAATAAGGTGTTCACATATTGAAATATTCATAATATAGAGGAGTTCCAAACAGAATGAAAATGTGAGAAAGACATTTAATGAGATTTGAAAACCATCCTCTTCAAGAAATAGGTCTTTGCTATGGGACATAAAGAAAATATGTGCCTAGGAGCTTTAGGAACTTAGAAAATATGAGCCTAATGCTTCCTGCATTTCCTATCTTGCTTCTTGCATTATGATATAAGAATATTTTTCTCGGTAAACACATCATTTTAATAATAACCTACATATTTAAGCATATTGAATAAAAGATTAGACGCATAATTTTGGCATAGTTAGAAGGAATACTAATCGTACATTATAGTCAACTCGTCTTTAAAATTTATTTTATCCGTCATCTTAAATGCTCAAATTATACGAGTACCAATGGAATGATTTTCAAGAAGAAATCAACAATATTGGCCGTTTAACAACATTATTCAAACTAGAGAAATTGTCGGAGAGTACAAAATCGAAGACATGTATAACAAAAAGACCACTGAAGATTCAAGGAATTCTTTTATGACTATTCGTATTTGTAAATACGTAGCTTTCAAAAAAATAGAAAGAATAAAGCATGCAAGAACAAATCTCAGTAGTTTCAAAACAACGACCTCAAGTAATACTACATAAAATTATAGTGTTTTCTGCATAGATGTCCCAAGGAATAAGACCTAGATGGCAACAGACTCAAACTAAAGAAAATAACCTTATACCTTACAAAAATACTCCTGGAGGTTTTATGTTAAAACTTGCCCAATAATTTTCCCATAAATGAAAACTTTGCATGTGAATCTTATGAAGTGCAACCTAAAAGAATCAAGCAATAATTCATTGATCCACTAAGACGATCTCACATTGAAAAATTTCTGAAATAAGTAAGTCTGTACCTCTTGAAGAAAAAAATAATTGACTAATGAAGGTTAATACCATTTAAGGTAGACTATGACATAAATGGTTTATAATTACACACTGAACCTCAAAAGTCTGATAAGGGTAATGGTCAGGGTCAGAGATAAGGTTAATGGTCAAAATTAAAGAGGGAGGAACTATGAAAGGAATTAGCAGGTTTATCATATCCAAAAGAGAAGTAACAGCGGCAGAATTTTGCGGATGCACAGCCCTTGGGACTCCCTCAAGGAGATTAAAGAGCAGAGGAAAAGAATATCCAGCAACGGCATTGGGAATGATACTTAGGAAGGGGTTATGTGAGAAAGGGAGAAGGGATGAAGGAGAGGGTGAGGATGAACTGAATAGAGGCTGGTCGAGGGTTGGGCAAGGTTTAAGGGAGAGAAAGGTGAGGAGTCCTCGTTTGGAGGTAAGAGCTCCGGAAATTAATTGGCTCGACTCAATGGCAGCAGCGAGAAGAGAAAAGCTTTTATGAGAGAAAAGGCAGCGTAAGGAATATGGCAAAGGCTAGGCGGTAGGTGAGAATTGAGAGGATGAGGATAGGGTGGAGGTATGAGGGATTGGGATGGACGTGGCGGAATAATTAAGGGTTTGCCCGGTCGACTTCGGGAGACCAAATCCAAGCACTCGAAGCTCTGCACTTGAAGGAGCCGACCCACATGGACGGGAAAAGTGGTCGAGCAACACCTGCTTGCTTGCCCGAAATAATAAATAAGTAACCAGTGATGGTTAACGGGTACACGGAGGGATCTATTGGTGTTTGGGGGGGAAATAATTCACCGTATGTAACAGCGTTCGTGTCTGGGGGAAGCGGGTATCACCATCCCCCTTCGCTTGCGCTCGATGAGGGTGGATTTATACGGGATTTTAGCGTCATGTTTCCAGCAGTTTCCGCGTACAAGTGTCAGATGATCCAGGTGCTATAAGTTTCGTACTCGTATTTCATCCAATCTCTAAACCACTAAATATGGATCGAATCGCGAGAAATGATTTACTTATTGAACGTATCGTGGAGGGAAGACGCTATGCTACGCAGAGGCTAAATTTCAAACACGGCGTAACCTTTAATTTTTGGTTGAATTTAATTCATCATAACTTTAAGGAGGCGTATTAGATTATTCAAGTGAAATTAATTATTCAATTTTTAAATGACAAAATATATTAAAATGCTTTATTCATTAAAGTTTCTCTTTGGAAATCATTGAAAATGTCTTTAACACCAACAAGTCCATTTATGGAGTTCGTAGAATAAAGTCGAGGCATTGAGGACATAATAAAGGGAAGATTCTATTCACCGAATAATTTTTATGACTTTATAAGGAATGGTAAAAAGAGTAGTTATTTATTTACTAGTTCCATTTATACTCTCGTGTCTTTACATACTTCTCTCCCCCCACTATCACTTTCGCCTCTTGTTCCTTTATTTTAATTTTTTACGTATATTATTTGTTTTTACTCTAACATAAAAAGTACTGACAAAACGATGCTAGCTTACGCCAAGGTTAGCACAATTTTAAGCAAAAACTAATGACTATTGAAAACTTCCCGAGTTTTAAGTAATGATGACACTATTACATTCTATGAGCAGAGTCGAAGAACGCTTTAAGTGGAAGTTACTTCGATATGTTCTACCATTGATAAAAGGGGGAGTAGATGTATAGGATTCCAATTCTACAAACAGCAATTACACTATTTTCTTTTCGAAATGGATACGGTACTTAGTGTCACGGGAATTTGGTTTTCCATTTTATCCTCGGCGTGGCGTGCATGAATTCGTTTCTTGAGGACTTAAACAAATGTGAAATTCCCGGATTTTGATTAAAGTTTATTTGGATAAGTAAACGCCATTACTTCTAACGCGTCGGATTCCCCGATCTATACGAGCATGTGGTTGCAGTAAAGTTTTCCTAGCAGCCAGATCACAATCCATTCAAAATGCCCCTCGGGCGAGTTGAAGCACGCACATCATTTCCAGAGCACTAAAGTATCCGAAAGCGAGTCAATAAAAGGAAACCTCATTTTTTTCACCTTAGATCTCTCACGTAAACACATCTAGAAGTTTCCGGTAGTTATCCGCTGTGAATTGAATACCAAACCAATTTCTCGTTTCCAAGTTTGATTACCAAAAAATTTATCTAGCCCTGGAAAGATCCATCTCTCTCGCATTATATAATAGGGAACTTACTATTTTTTTAAACAGGTTATTCCAATCGATCAACTAAATAAATCTACTTGGAATAATAATAGTGATTATTCGCAATAATTGCTATACAAACCAATTCTAAAGCACAAAAATAATTTGACTCATTTTTTCGGGGAATTTTTTTAATGGAGTAATTGCGGTTTTTGTTGAAATAACTGAGTTATTAATGTGATAATTTGACTACTGTGAATGTATGAATCAAACAAAGTAAAATGAAATAGAAGTTTTTGGGAGTTCCACCAAGCACAATGGCATTAAAAAATATTGTTATGACGGTGACTGAAAGTTTTTAAAATAGCAAACTTCGTGCCTATCTAAGAACTTCAAATTTTTAAGAGGGGAATCCGGATTTATAGTTGATATGCTATTAATAAACATTATCACATCAACATGCGGTAGAACATACTTTCCATATAATGTATTCGATGGTCACTGGCTCAACTTTGTAGAAGTTCATGATCATTAAATGAAGAATACAATGTATTTTTCCACTGCTCTTTATTTTGGTACTACTAGTTTCAGCGCCTAGGCGCCATCATCAGGTACCTGATGATGACGCCTAAGCGCTGAAACTAGTAGCACCAAAATAAAGAGCTGTAGAAAAATTCATTGTTTTCTTCATTCAACGTACTTTTAACATAATTGGTAATGTGCACGTAGGAGTTCATGCTTGCGGGAATCATGATTATAACACTGGTTTTTAAGGCTTAATTATGATGATCATTCTAATTTTTCTACTGTCGAAAAAAATCTATCTAATGCATATCTAAATCTTTATAAAACAGGTTTGTTGCTAAGAATTCTGCTTTCAGCGACACTTGGTGGAGAATGCATCTATTAAAAATATCATAAAACGTTTGATTTCAAAAAATATTTTTCATCTGGAGCATGTTTGCTAAACTATAATTCGCTTAACAAGTCCTTGTACTTTCACATATGGAGTCTGCTGAAGTTTATTAATGGTTTAGAACGTTTTACGCCCCATCATTACAAGACAGGCGAATTTGCAAGTTTTATATGAAAATTTAGACTTTTCAGAAGTCTTGTCAATCGTCTTGAACATATGGGCAACCGATGACAATGCTTTGTTGAAACGAGCAGACGAATAAAACATTGTAATGGAAATGGATAGTTATTTCTAACAAATACACGGGTTCATACAGATTTGGCTGAAGAAAAAAAACTGGTTGCCAAATTAAAGGCCCGTTGCCCAACACGAGGACCAAACTTCCGAATCCAAAGGCTTATCACAAATTCCAGAATCGGATGCCATATTTCAGGACCGGTTTGCAACAATTTAAGTTCGGATTCCTAATTTAAGACCAGGGTCATAATCTGGACATATAGCCAAAAATTTACAACTACAGCCATAATTCGAGGTGTACACGCCATAATATTTCGACAGCTACAGGTAAATAAAAACATGAATTTTTGCTGAAAATAATACTTGAAAAAGTATCTTACATTAAACATTAACAGGCAAGTAATTAAAAGTTATTAATTTAAAAATTAAGTAATTAAATATTTTTTATCCATGAGCTCGATTGGATGGAAAAGAACATAGATTCAAATTTTCCAGCATCTAAGGAGATGGTGCGGAAAAACTAAGTTTGCATACGACAATTATTAATATACAATTTATGCTCTAGAGTAGCGTCGCAAATAGTAATTAAACAAGTAAGCAAATCAAGTTTATTTGATCACACTGTCTAAGATTTGTCTAAGAAGAAAACATTTCCGGAAGAAGTGACTTTGCTGCCTCCTCCATGATTACTCAATGTCTGCATTCCGTTTTTCATGACTATTCCCGTTTAGTCAACTTCAACTACAGGTGGTTAATAATTTTTGTAATTCTTAAAAGAAAAATTCTGCAGTCTCAACGACGGATACAAGAGGTAATAGTAAAATAAACAAACAATTGGATTTATATTATATTAATAATACATTCGAGTAACAACGGCTATACATTAGAAATCGTACCAAATAAATAATTCCTTGCAATGATATTTAATTCCTTTGATAAACGGATATTGTAATTTGGAACATTTTGCAATTGCGATTTGGTGTTTTTACAGGAATATTTATATATATATATATATACTACCTTGATCAAAAAGTTCCCGGAATAACCACCGTGTGGCGCTCCCATCGTTCCGATTTGAGTTCTGTTTTTTTTGTTAAATTGGTACATCTGTTGTTGATATTCCCTTTAAATCCTAGTGTCATAACTTGACATTTGCAAAAGTTACGTAGCCAAGAGTACATCTATCTCTGTGTGTGTTGGCGATTTTTTACAATTTCAGAAATGGATTTAAATTTGCAACAACGAACTTGTATTAAATTTTGCGTAAAAAACGGATTTAGTGGCGCACGGACGTTGGAAATGTTGGAAAAGTGTTTCGGCAACGATTCTCTAAAAAAAACGGTCGTTTACCAGTGGCACGAGCGGTTCAGAAGTGGTCGTGAGTCAATCGAAGATGATGAACGCAGTGGCAGACCATCGACATCGAAAGTCGGTGAAAAAATTGATAAAGTAAAAGAAATGTTGGTCAATAACCGCAAATTAACCATCAGAGAAATAGCGGAGGACTTGAACATTGCCTATGGATCCGCCCAAGACATTGTGGTTAATGATTTGGGTTTCCGTCGTGTAGCAGCAAAGTTGGTGCCAAGAGACCTCAATTTCTTGCAAAAAAGAGACCGTGTTGACGTCGCAAAAGACATGATTTGCGAGGCTGAATCCGATCCCACATTCATCAAAAGGATCATTACTGGAGACGAGACGTGGGTTTATGAGTACGACACGCAATCCAGACATCAGGCAAGTGAATGGCGTTCACCAAATGAGCCGAGACCAAAAAAACCACGTCGTTTTCAGTCAAAAAAGAAGGCAATGCTGACGGTTTTCATGGATTACAACGGTGTAGTGCATCATGAATTTTTGCCAGAAGGCCAGACAGTAAACAAAGAGTATTATTTGGGCGTTATGAGACGTTTGCGTGAAGCAATTCGCCGAAAGAGACCAGAAATGTGGGCAGAAAACTCGTGGATTTTGCACCATGATAACGCACCGTCGCACAGTGCTATCATTATTCGTAATTTTTTGACGAAAAATGCAACAAATACCATCCAACAGCCACCGAATTCACCTGATTTGGCTCCCTGTGACTTCTTTCTGTTCAATCGAGTTAAAAAACCATTACGGGGAACGCGTTTTAGCAGCCGAGAGGAAGTAATGGAAAAATCGCAGGAAGCACTGATGGACATACCGAAAACCGAATATAAAAAATGTTTCGAGGATTGGATCAAGCGCTGGCATAAGTGTGTTGCAGTCGATGGGGATTACTTTGAAGGGGACAATATAGATTTAGATGAATAAACTTGTATTTTTAATTTTCTGAATAAATTCCGGGAAATATTTGATCAAGGTAGTATATATATATATATTTATATTTATATAGAAACAGATATAAGGAAAAGGGATAGGAACACACATAAAGGACGAACACAATAAAGTGGGGAAGGCGGAATCGAACGGATCACAAATGTAAAAATATTTCCTAGACCGGGACTCGAACACCGGATCTTTCCACTTGCCGAGGGGATGCTCTAACCTCTTGAGCTATCGAGGAAACGTAATTTATCCTGAGATCCGTTGGTCTAATATGTCGCCAAGCGCCCCGATTCTTTAGCCAAGAGATGGCGTCAGGGGGCTGTTTCACCCACCAGAGGAGAAATACAAACGACACAAGAGGAAGGACAGTGGGTTAGTTAGAATTCATACAACATCATACAGGAAAGGAACAGTGCGTTTCGTGGCACGCATAGCCAGAAGAAAGAGATGAGCCACATTGGCCAAATATATATTCATTTACATAGAAACATATGTAAGGGAAATAGATAGGAACACCCAGAGCATCGGCCCGGCAAGTCGAAAGATCCGGTGTTCAAGTCCCGGTCAAGAAAATATTTTTGCGCTTAAGATTTACTCGATTCCGCCTTCCCCACCCCTCCTGTGTTCGTCCTTTATATCTGTTCCTATCCCCTTGCCTTATATCTATTTCTATGAGAATGTGTTCGCCATATGGCGAAATATTCATTCACATGGCAATAGATATAAGGAAAACGGATAGGAACACATATGAAGGACGAACACAGTAGAGGTGGGGAAGGCGGAATCGAACGGATCACAAGAGTAAAAATATTTCCTTGATCGGGACGCTAACACCGGATCTTTCCACTCGCCTAGCGAATGCTCTTATATGTGTATATTTCCGGGTTCAATTCCCGGGTAACGCACTCTGGGTACCTGCAGCTCCACCCAATAAACCCAGAAAGCTATGTGATTTTTGGGGTACCAGATCTTCCAGGGAAACCATAACCGGCACAGGGAAAGGACTGGCCCCGCTACCCTGATGTGTGAATTTTACATGCCGTAGGGCTTAGTATTGGGTGGACTCTACGATCACCAACCAAACCGACCTTCGGGTCGGGTGTAAAAACACCAAGCATCGTAATCATCTACTCTAAAGTGGAGCTTTTCAGTTGACTAAATTTAGATTCCCACAGTCAACGGCTATTTTATTCTCCAGCACTAGTAATACCCTTACTAGTGGATAGTTAGGGTGCTACCCGGACAATTTTAATGCAGACATTGAAAACATAGTGTACACTTGACCTTCGTATTTTATAACATACTCTCGACGAAGCTAAAAGCACCCATTGATATAAACAGTTTCCTTTGTTTTGCACGACAAAACATCCCGATGATGAAGTTTCTTTCACTTAACATAACTCAGTCAAAACTTAAAAATAATCCGCCAAATAAAGGACTCTTTTCACTTCTTTTAGGGTATCTTAATATTTCCTCATCTTATTACTTATTTAAAAAAATAATAAATAAAATTCATCGAAACCATTCCTGGGATTCACAGATGTTCCACTGCATTTCCTTTTTAGGCTGGACATACCAATGCTTATTAATACTTTCAATTGTAAAGTCTCCTCTCTCAATAAACTTCATCCCAATAAGATCTCTTGGATTTGGTATTATAATAGAGGCTCGTAAATAATGACGAACTTAGTTAGTAATGTATGAACCGAATATGCCGAGTAATGTAAAAATAATCTGCAGATATGGTGCAATATTTGCATATTTCAGTGCATTGAAAACGAGTAGCGTCGTTGGTGTACTTTAGACCATTGTATGAAGACCTAAAAAACTTGTAAGACTATCGTAATTAAATGGCGGCTCTTTAAAATAGATTTTTTTCAGGATCCTTGCAGTAAAATAATTTCTCCCGAAGATGACTTATAAGACTGCTACACCAGTCTGTAAAACCATTAGAATAATGGTTTGTAAAAATGACTTAAATTGAGCGAAATAGCCGGGGGAAACTTATTCACGGATATTGAGTTTTTATATTTTGACGGTAACTTTTATTTTCATATATTTCTCTCAAATTGTCATCAAAAGTATAAGATGAAATTGAAAGAAAAATAACTTAAGTGTAGAGTATAAAATAATAAACATTTGTCGATAACCTGGGTGAATTTGGATATCTTAAATTTGCATCGTTTTAATGAATTCAAATCCTCTAAATATCTTCCCAAAGATTTATAAAATTGAGAGTTAACATAATAAAAGATTATAGTATCATATTTGTTACATTTCAGCTATCGTATCACTTACAAATGAAACTGCTTAGGGTATCGCTATAGGTATTATATATACTGTTATGTATTACGTTAGATCTTAGCAAAAAACAGCGCATCCTAAAATGTATGGTAAGAGTTTTCCTGGGTTTCATTGGACGAATTCATTTGTTCCATCGTTTTATGGAGTACGTATTCAGAAAAAACACAGTGTGAGATAACATATTACGTTAAGACCATGATGGGTGTTTCGTGATATAAACTTGAGATTAAAAATGTAAACTAGACTGGAAATACATTAAAAAAAAGAATTTATTTGACGGTGAGATCCCCTAAAATGTGTGCCACGGTGCAGAATTTTTAAAAGTATGACGAGGAAACTAATACCTATTGTTGTCTGCCGAGCTACTTAAATTAAGTCGAATTTCGCTCACATAAATGTTGCACGCGGAGAATCTTTACGTGGCGCCTTTTTAAAGTATCATGTATTTATAATTATTAGGCCTTCTTAACTAATTGTATTTGAAATGGAGGTGCTCTTAAGGGAGAGCTATTATGTTACGTCATGCATTTAAAAAATATCTAAAAAATTAAAATTTAGCATCATTCAACCTCCAGCTCTACCATCCTCTATAAAAAAAATCCTAATTGCAAAATCAATACATCGCAACAATTATTTTTGATGGTATTATTAAGGTACACAAGGTATGTCAATATTGTTCCTAATTATACCAGTAAAATGTCAATTACGAGTTGTAATAATAGATTTGGGGCGCATTCACTACTGCGGATGAGCACGAGGCTGCTATGTTTTGGCTATTGGGTTTGATAATGGAAAGTGCCACGATTGAACTGAAGACTAAAGAAATAAAATCTGCAGCTGAAAGTCCTGATTCCACAATGGCGATTCTACAAGTTCCCGTACAATATAGCTGGTTAATTTATACTTGCATAACTGCATTAAATATCTGCATATATTTCGTCTCCATGATATTATTTTGACGAAAAATAGTGCAATTGCACTTTTTACATTTTTCAAGGCTTATGCGCTTTCTGGAATTATTTACCATTAAAAAATTCCATACTGATCAATACTTCAAACGCAATTAAACACCATTTTATTTTCAAAGACGAGCTAACAATCTAAAAGACAACCAGAAAATGCACAAATCACGCTGCACTTTTGAATTGAATTGAAAAATTTCTAATTATTGAAAAGTCAAACTTTTTGTGCACTTGAGCATAAAGTGAACACTTACATAGCTATGAAAAAGTTCTTTTTCGTCATGAGGCCTCCCAATCTAGTTCTCCATTTCTTTAGCTTTATGTGAATGGTCTTGTTACCAGCTCATAACGAGATTAAAACAGCTTCTCTTAAGTATTGTAAATTGAATTCTGCTCAAAGAGGAACCTCATTTGTGAGAGTTGGTTGAGGGTTAAAGGATGGGAAAGTGTGAGGAAAAAGGAGAATGATTAGAGGAAGAGGAATACGAGCAAGGAGAGGATACTTGAGATGAGAAGGAGACGGATGTCAAAGAACTCTCGCGACCAAAAAATCCTACATATAGTATAGACTAAAGGGAAGTAGTCTCCTAAAGAGAGCCAAACAATGGGAGGCGAGTGAGAGGAAATACGGCTATTGGATCAAGAGCGTTGCCATAAAAGTACCCGGCACCCAAGAGGGAAATGAAACCTAGTTTTAACCGCTACGTGTCAACAACTTTTTTTTTCAAAAAAAAGGCAATAACTTTGAGATAATCATAGATAAATCTGCGGAAATTTCAAGAAGGTGAGCGAATGAATACTACTTCCCTCGTATCTTCTCTCAAGATGCATAAAAGTCATGGTTTTTTTTACAGCGGTAGCAATAACTTCCTCTTTTATTCGGGTCCACTTCTTTCGACTAACCAAGCACAGAGCCAGAATCAGATGAAAGAATTGACTAGGTCAAAAGCGGAAAACCGGAATGTATGTTGCTTTGAAGTTAAAAAGAGATGAAGGGAACAAGAACGTGATCAGCCGCGGGGGAATTGGGTCTGACAAAATGCGAGAAGATAAACGTAGTGGACGTATAAAATGGAATAAGGATTATGTCGAGGCCTTTGAGAAAATGAAGCAATGTGAAAATGAATAACAAAAGGAACGCTCCACATGACGGAAGGGCTCGTGGGAACGAGACGGAAGATTCAAGAGGAAACGGAAGAAAGAGGCGAGTTTAGGGAAAATGAGATCCTGAAGCGGTAAGGCGGGAGAAAGATCGAAGCCTTAACGTGGGGAAGCAAGAGAAATAAAGAGGGAAAAGAGGTAGAAAATTGGAACGCGGTGGCCAGAATAAAATAGTGGGCACGAGATTTGCCTCGAGCGACATTGGGGCGAGCAATGCACGTACGCAGAGAAAAGTCCCGGTGGGTTCGTTGGGAAGCGGGAGCAATCTGAGGTTGAAACAAGGCTCCCGCAAACCGCAGAAGAACTCTCATCTTGTTACACGGTCCCTCGCCGCAGTTAAAGAAAGATACAGGTTCTGAGGAAGGTAAAATTTCTTGCGACTTGGAGAGATGAACTATGGACGAAAGAGTCTACACGGAATGACTTCAGAGGGTTGAAAATCAGTCAGTTTACGACGGGCACGTTCGAGAACGAGGAAAATTGGTTTGAGCTTCCCCCCCCAGGAGTGCAGCGTATAGCGTGGCTGAGGAGTGAGAGAATGTGAAGTGTCTCATCTCTCGCACGAATTCGGAGGCGACTGCATTTTCTTTAAATCCCATTCTCGGCATCTCCCTCTCCGGTTTCCCCTTGCATAATCGCCGCTGCAAAACCCGGGAGGAAAAGGGGAGGCGCTGAGATGGATGACGGGACTGAGAGCGAGGTGGATCCAAGGGAGAAGGTGATGGGTGAGCAATTACAATTTCGCGGTCGTCGCCTGAGAGTCCCACAGGGTCACCAGGGCTCTAATTCGGCCGTCAATCTGGACCCCCCCCCCGCGCTCTGACGCCCTGCGTCACTAGCCATTAAAACTAAGTCTAAATCCTCGGCTCGTCCCCGGGCACAGGGATTAGGCGTACGTTTCAGTCCGCAGGAAAAAAGGTTCAAGCAAAAGCGTCACAAAATGCAGAAAGGGACAAGGGTCGATGCTGCAGAGAAATAAAGGGAAGTGCCGCCACTTCAACTGTTTTCTTCTCTTCAGCTGTTTTCAAACAACCCCCAGGGTTGTTTGAAAACAATAACATACACTGCAAAGAGGACGTTTTACGTATTTGACAGAGTTTATCCTAACATTCAGCCATAAAATTGATTATTTTGTTCTTTTCATGAATAATGGTCCATACTTCTGAAGATTATCTCAAATTCACGGCGGGGGCTCGTTCAAAGATTTAGCAATAGGTATTAGAGCACTCAAAATTAAACGTACTCAGTTCTCTGTTACTCAGCTTTATTCATCTTTTGGGAAATTCTAGCATAATTTTTACCCATATCACATCGGTTACTTTTAGGCACTTACAGGAAGATCAAATTAAATAACAAGCATATTTCATCTGCATTGGAGCGTCATTTTATTCGTAATACATCACCCTCGCCAAAATAAAATATACGAAGCAACGATCCGTTAATACGTACCTTGTATTAGCAACCCGTTCCGATATCAAGTTATATCCCTTGACGATAGATGATGAAACCGGTCATGAATAATGTTTAATTCTTATCTTGTCGAAAAGAAACATTCTATTCTTATCTTGCCATAACGAGTACCGCTAAGTGTCACCCTATGCCATTGCACGTGCACAAATGATTTGTCCAATTATTTTCAATTACGTTTTAAAATTACGGCCTCAAATTTTCGTCACAATGGATTCCGTTAAGGATTCGATGACTATATTCACTAGCCAATGGAAAAGTGTTTAGATAGAGATTTGTCAAATTAATAATTCCGCAAAGTGGCTCAGAAACAGTCCTCAATTCTTCTGCAAACAAATTTTTGGATCTTCACCCAACTGCTGCAGCGTACAATCCATAAATCTCAGACCTCCCTTTCTCATAACCCTTTGTTCTTTCATATATCATTTCGGGCTTCGTGAAATAAGGTGGGACGTATTGTCTCTTGCATGTGACGGCAGATTTAACTTATTCGGCCAGTATTTGGTGGACCCAGAAGGGGTGGGTCGTGAACCTCCCTCTTTAGATACATTTCCAGGGAAGGTAATGGACCAACATCCTGGTTTCAGCAAAAACGCTGTGAATTCGGATAATCATTTCAAACTATTTTTTGCATAAATTGAAGAATAACTGCAAAGCGATAATAATGATATAATTTTTTTAAATGTATAACATATTGTTTTAATCGAGTTTATCCAATCTCCATTCACTACGCTCGTCCACCACAAACTTTGGATACACAAGACATTCGTAGGGAATAATGTAGGGGAGACTTATTTTACTTAGCAGTGAAACCATTAGAAGAAGGCTCTTTTCATATGTGTAAGACTTTGAATTGAAATATATATACCTTTCTTTCATGCATAATACCTACATATATACTCGTATATACACATATTTACCAAAGCCATTCGCCAAGAAGTTCAGCCTTGAAAAGCTAATTAAAAATATTTCATCCAGGCAAAATTCTGGCGACCACTCATCCTAATATTTGTCCACGCATGAAAAAGTACTTCTAATAAAAATATTCCGTCAATTTATAAAGAGCTTACTTAGTAAAATTATCAACTGAGGAAGTTTCGCCTACAAGGCATTAGAAATTTGTACTGGAAAAAGAAAATTGGTCACAAATCGAGCCCCTGATTCTAAAAAGAGGTCGAATGTACTTCTCAGGAGAAACGGAGCTAGAGGGTATTCGAATTCAATTTCAATCAATAGGTGCAATGAAAATTTGTACATACAATTTATATCAAGAAAATGCAAAGATCCGCAAGTAATTAATTGCATGGGGAGCAAGCCCTCAATATGCCTCCAATCTTCAGGTTACATGACACTAAACACCAAAATATCATACATTCCATTTCAATCTGAACTCAAGTAAAACACAAAATCATATCCTTTCTTATTATTTTCGTATATCATCTTTTTTATATTCAGAATTCAAGTTGAACACTCCTATTCTCATTAAAAGCTGTTCATAACATATTACCGAGCATATAATGGTGGTGATCAATGCCTGTCGTTGCGGTTCATGAAAATTCACTCGTATTAGTTTATTAGAAAATCTCAAAGATCCGTACGTGGTCACTCTTCATAGAGGGTACGATTAGAAAGTTGATGAACGCACATAATTGGTCTTCTCAACATAAAGTTATCATACATCAAGCATTATCATTATGTTACTATTGCTTTATTATCGATTTTATTTGATAATGTTAATTTAATTTTTAACTTCAACAAGTACAAGTTTCATTTATTTAACGAGAGCAATTCGCCACTCGTTGCAATTTGAAACATGCCCAGTTTGAATACGGCAACTATGGAGGTAAAACGCGACGCGCAAAACGCCGCATGGAAATTTTGCTTTCCCCTGAGTACATTTTCCTTAGAGAACACTTTAATCCTCCAGAAGGTATATGAGGAGTCAGTTACATTTTTACCGATAGCACAAATAGAGATAGTTTGATATTTTTAAAGAGGGTACAAAATCCATTTCAAAGAATTAAACAAGAACTATTTCGGAAGTAAAAATTAACATCAATCCAGGACTTATAAAAGAATGTGGTCGAATAACGTTGAAAGCAATGACATAAATTAAAAAAATCATTGAGTGGTACACGAAGTTAATAAAATTTTGGAAGTAACATTTGATGTTAAACGAAGCATTTTTGTTCAAGATTATCATTGCAGATAAAATTTGTGTAAATAATTTTGATGCTGAGATCAAACATAGAAGCTTGACACGGAAATCTCCGACACCAAGGTGGTGTGAAAAATATGGTCATATCATTTTTCGATATTCAAAGTACGGTGCATCAGGATGTTGACTCAATAAATAAAACTTTAAACGGAGCATACTCGTATTATAACGATGCAATTAAATTTTTATGGCCATATAATCCACAAAATTCCACATTTCAAAGAAGCAGGTTGTATGCTACACCATAAGGGACCACGCCTTGAAAATTATACTGCGGAATATTTAGCTAAACTGAAATTAGTGTCCCCCCTATTCTATCTATTGTCCAAACCTAGCCACCTGTGATATTTCCCCTTTCCCCAATGTGCATAAATACGTCCAGGAGAAGGGGTTTTCGTCATTTGAAAAAAATTTAAACGAACTAAACAAGTTCCAGAATCCAACTTCTGTCGCAGACGCAACGCATGAGTCCAATAAACAAAACCTGTTCCATAAATGCATAAAAAACTATGGTAAATTAAAAAATGAATTTTATGTACTCCGAAACACTATACAGTAATTGTTATTTTATTCACCTTGCCGGAAAAGTGGTTAAACATTTATTTTATAAAACAATCAGCAATTTATAGCTACCTGCTAGCAACCGGAAGACAATTTTATTCTTCAAGCCATTAAAATGATCAGATTTAATTGATATAATTGTGATGACAGGCAAGAGAAAAGTTCACCATAACCACTGACCGAAAAATAGAAGGAATGAAAGCGACTAGCATAGAAGAACGATGGAAGGAAATGAAGAATATCATAACCGAATTAGCAGATGAACAACTCGTAAGTAAGACGGCGCCAAATCAAACGGCCATGAATAACAGCTCAAAGAAGATACCGCATAGAGCAAAGAAGAAAATGCAAGAATCCAAGAAATGAAGCTGAGGAAGGCCTATACAAGAAGTTGCAGAACCAAGTGATACGAGAGTTCAAGAAGGCCAAGAAAGAGTGGATAGAAAGCTGCTCCGGAAATCAATGGTAACATAAGGACGAGAAACAGTGAAACTGCTTATTAATTGGTGAAGACACGATTCGGTGTAAGAAAAACAAAATCCCACATCGTCCGAGATACTAATGGAAATATACTGACAGAAGATGAAGAAATTAGGAAGAGACAGGAGGAAGACATTGAATATCGCTATCAAGGTCCCAAACCGCTTGAAGGTGGCTTACTTAAAGAAGAAAGTGTGATAGAAGAAGACGAACGGGGCCCAGATATACTGAGAAGTGAATTTGACCGAGCCGTGAAAGACCTGAAGAACAACAAGGCATCGGGAGTTTATAAAAGAAACGGAGAAATGATCAAAGTACTCGGGGTAAATGCAAAGGATACCCTATTTGGAATAATGAAAGATATCTACGACAGTGAAAGACTACCTCACTTCGAGAGGAGTGTAATGATTGCAATACCGAAGAAACCTAGAACAGATAAATGCGAAGAACACAGAGCATTAAGCCTGACATTGCACGCATAGAAAATACTTACTCGGATAATCAGCCGATGAATAGAAGGAAATGTAAAAGAAAGCCTCTCAGAAAAGAAATACGGATTCAGGAAAAACCAAGCAAGAGAGGCGATACTCAGCTTGATGGTACTGGCCGAAAAATTGATCCATGTAAAGATCCCATTACATGTGGCATTCTGGGACTTGGAGAACCCCTTCGACTACGTCCAATGAAACAAGATGTTCATAATACTAGAAGCGCTTGGAATGGACTACGACGACAAAAGAATAATCCATCACCTTTACAAGAATCAGGTAACAACCATGCAAATGAAAAACGAAAGGAAAATATAAGCCAAATTAAACAAAGGAGTTCAACAAGGATGCAACCTCTCGCCAACACTATTCAACGTATATCTAGAAGAGGCAATAAAGGAAGCACAAGATTTGGGCATCAAAGGAGTCAAGGTGTATAGCGTAGAAATTAACATGCTGCGGTTCACAGGCGAGATTGCAGTAGTAGCAGAGATGCGAGAGGACCTGCAAACAAACCTTAATACTATGGACCAAGTACTGGGAAAATATGATATGAGCATCAACAGGAAGAAAACAAAAATCCTTGTGTTTGGAAGAGAGCAGCTGAATGCAGATATCACAAATCGAGGAGTCAAACCAGAGCAAGGGGAATCCTTCATCTACTTGGGCAGCAGGATAACTTGGGATTGAAGAAGCTTCACCGACATCAAACGAAGAATAGCCCAAGCAAAGAAGGCGATCATTGAGAAGAGCCAACTACTATGTTGAAAGAACAGATTGCAAATAAGGAAGCAGTTCGCCAAAACGTTCGTGTGGTTCATGGTACTCTACGGATCGGAGACATGGAATAGTGAGCCAACGAAGAATATAAGCATTTGAAGCATGTAGCTGGGGGAGAATGCGAAAGATTAAATGGACAAAGTGAGGAACGACGAATTATACAGAAGAGCAGAAGAGGAAAGTACCATATGGAGAACTGTACGTTAAAAAAGACCTTTATGGATTGGGCATACCTTGAGACACAATGGATGTTAGAGAAATAATAGAAGGAAAAAATTTAGGAAAGATCCCGCGAGGAAGGCCAAGGGACAAGTACTTAGGACAAATTAAGTATGACGTAAAATAGGGAACCTATTAGAGATTGAGGGAATTAACACTTAATAGAGAAGAATAAGGGCTGCAGTAAACCGATCTTAGGATTGAAATACTGATGATGATCATGAATTGTGATTATAGTATAGATCAAATTTTCAACGCAAAATTTCACAATGGTAGATTAAAGGTTGAAAAATATGCAATTTTTTGCGTATGATTTGGTGGATCTGTATATAGCTGAATCTAGCATCATCAATTATCATTTTCTATGGCATATCTTAGTCAAAATAGCTCTTTTTACTTTGCGTTGTTGCTTTCTTCAACTTGGCGTACGATGTTAATTCCATTTCTCTCGCTCCATGTTTTTTTAAGAATGCAGCTCTTGGGCGTCTTCTTATTTTCGTTGTTACCACTTTACCTTGAAATACGTTCCTTGGGAATTTATTACACCTAGATACAAGGAAGATATGCCTTTTATATTTCCAGTATGATTTTTCCTTGTTTGTCCTATTGTTTTTGAAGGCAATCTATTTTTTTGATTTTTATTTCATATATGAATTTTATTACTCCATTTGGAATACTTTTCCAAAAAATGCTTTGGTGAACAATTTCATGGTCTCAATGTGTAATTAATAAGTTCTTATTACTTTGAAAATTTCTTTTCGCTTAAGCTATTCCTGTTTCGCTCTCTCTCGCATTTATTTTCCTTGTTAATAACGTACCCTAGATAGCAAACACTTCCAACTCCAAGATTGTGTCGTTTATTTTTATTTTCCTTTCATTGTTTTATTTTATCCTTCTTATTACGGTTAGTTCGGCCTTATTGTTTTTTTATCTCTACTTTAGAATCTTCTGGGGTTTTGGATAGTATTTTAAAAGTGATGGTTTTTTAGTATGCAATTATTATTACATTAACTACAAAGAGGAGACTGAATACTTCTTCCAGTTGCCTACATTCAATTGGTCTTCTTCCATTCTTGTGATTGCTTCCTCTATAAATAAAATTATTGGGTAATGTGATAGGGGCCAGCCTAGTCTCAAAACTTTTCTAATTTTCACTTCTTTCTACCATTCGTTACATCAATATCAGTCTTATATCTCTGATACACCTTTGAGATCATTTTTAAACCTTTCCAATCGAGGCCAATTTTTGCCATTTTTGAAATACCAGTCCACGGTCGACTTTATCAAAAGCTTTTTCTAAGTGTCTAAAACCGGAGAGTATGCAAAATTCAAGCACAATAGTTATACGGGTTAAAACTGTTCAATTTTACATGATCTGTACTACATGGAATTAAGAAATTCAATTTTACATAGTAGCATAATTTAATTACATTTAACAAAGGAGTGAACTGAGCGACGGAATGTTTTTTCGGCATAACCCATGGTAAACATTTAAACGGCTCTTGCGAACTATTGTAAAAATATCACCAATCCAACACGGTGAAAGTCTCTTAATGCATATTACTTTCCCTCTCTCGTTTGCTTTCTTCTCTCCTTTCTGCACGCTACCTTACCCAGCTTTGAGGTTATCCCCTTACCCTCCCTTGCGTCATCAATCTCTCCACCTCCCGCACCGCCAAACACAAGACGAAGCTCCCCCCATTCCCGCCCCACACTAAGGCTAAAGCAGCGGGGGAGCGAGAGGGTCCACATGGCCTCGACCTCCACCGTCAGACTGACCAACACCTTCTCCAATCCGTCCGCCACCGCCGTGGTGGGCGTGCAATAACTCACCCCTCCCCCCGCTTCCCCTCACCCTCTCACTCCTCTCCAACCTCCTCGCTCCTCCTCAACTTGCTCTGCTGCCTCGCCGTCATTAGGCATTGTGTTTCCCACAAGCGGCCATTCCCATCTTGACTCGCACGGAATATGACTCTCTCCATGTAGTATAGATTTCAAAAGACTCCTCTTTCAGCCAAATGAGCGGATCATGATTGCTTCCACTTTATCTCCCGATTACCGATGACACAGAATTTGATTTCAAAAAACATAATTTATGATAACTTAATAAAGTAGACCACCTCACTTTAACTATTAAGGGTTCTAATCAAACTTAAGAAACTTTATAATGATAACATTTACAAGTCGCTTTCCACGATCACTCATAACTATGCCAATTTTCACTCCTCTAATAAATTTTTTATCTTTTTTTGTTTAGACAAAAGGTTTCTACGAATTATACATTAACAAGATTCTTCGCCTACTGCTGTTCTTTCTATGAATCTGAGATGTTGCGAAAACCGTCCATGTGGTGTCATCGTAGCATGTCCCTTCTCCTTAAACTTCGAGCCGTAACGATTGTTTGAGCGCATGGAATTCGAAGTAATATGGAGACAGCAAGAAGAATTATCGGATAAAAATCCGATGGATAAAGAGATATAACAACTGCAGCCAGTACAAATTAGAAAATATCATTTCTTTATTTCGGAAAAATCCCTTTAAACTAGTTCATAGTTAACTAGTTTGCATTGTCAATTCAGGGTCTTGGAATATTGACGCCTACCAGAATTTCATTTGAACAAAATAACGCAAAAGTAAATAAATGGTGCAGAATTAAAGTTCTTCATCAGCGCCGGTTCGAGATTCTAATAAGGGTTTTGCGTTAAGTTTTCTCACTTCTAAATTCCTAATTTTATTCTCTCATAAAACCTGCAAAATTACTTGCAGGATTATTCTTTTATGGATATTAAACACTGCATACAGGTACGCCGCTGTTTTAACGTGAAATATATTTCCTTCTACGGCCAATAGTGATTGATTTACTCGATTATAAACTCATAGATCCAACCTCATACTAAGTACCCATACTGTAGCGGAAGCATATTTCTTGAAAATATATTGTCAACAAAATCATTTAATATTTTGCCTCCCAGAAATTGCGCCGGAAGAGTTCCATTTCTGGGACACTGGGTCTCGGAATTATGTTCGGACAACATAAGTATTTTATAGCATCACTGGGAGAAATTCCTAATTCAAGAAGGTTCAATTATAAATGTCTTCCCAATTTGAACATCATCCTGCACCGTTTTTCACGTTCACATGTATTTTCATAAGAAAAACGTTATGATACTCTAACGATGTACGAGGTCTGTTAAAAAGGTTGGATTTTTTCCGGCGTTATGTTGGTACTCGTATGTCTCTCACTTATGCCGACAAGCGCGGCTATTTTGAATGTTCAGTTAATTGTTGACAGCTGTTTTACTTGGACGTGGTATGGCTTGTCTTCGATTTTTTCCTGTTCCAAAAAATGGATCAAAGAATCTCTATCAAATTTTCAATGAAAAATGAAATGAAGGGAGCGGACGCATTCCAAATGTTGACTGTAGCATATGGCAAAGGTACCTTGGACCGAAGCAACGTTTATTGGTCGTACAAAAGGTCCTCAGAGGGCCGAGAATATGTGAACGACGAAGAGCGTGCCGGACACCCGAGCACGTCAACAACAGAAGAAAACATTGATGAAGTGAAGACAATAGTATTGGCCAATCGTAGAATCACCGTTAGAGAAGTTTCTGAGGACCTAATCATATCGATTGGCTCGTGCCATTCGATTGTTACCAATGATTTGGGCTTGACACGGGTCGCCGCGAAATTCGTACCAAAATTCCTCAATTTCGACCAAAAAAAAATCAAATCCATTAACATTAGTAATGACTCAGTCCGCGACGACTCAAATTTTCTCCAGGGGGCCATAACTGGTGACGAATCATGGGTTTATAGTTATTAAGTGAAAAGTCCCAATCATCCCAATTGAAGCTGCAGCAAGAGGCAAGACCAAAAAAAGCTTGCCAAGTTCGGTCGAATGTGAAAGTTTTGCTGACAGTTTTCTTCGATTGCAGGGTCGTGGTGCATCATGAGTTCTTGCCACAAGGTATACCGGTAAATAGGGAATATTACCTGCGCGTTATACGCAATTTGCGCGAAGCATTCCGCCAAAATGCCCGTATTTGTAGAAGAACAAAAATTGGCTTTTGCATCATGACAACGCCCCTGCTCACACATCGTTACCTGTGCGTGAATTATTGGCTAAAAACAACAAACTGATGATACCGCAGCCACCGTATTCCCCAGATCCCTCTCCAGTGACTTTTTCTTGTTCCCGAAACTGAAGAGACCCATGAAAGAACGACGCTACGCTACGATTGACGAGATAAAGACTGCATCGAAGGAGGAGCTGAACAAGATCACAAAATATGATTTTTTGAAGTGCTTCGAGGATTGAAAAAAAACGTTGGCACAAGTGTATAATATCTAATTGGGATTACTTTGAAGGGGACAAAATAGATATTCATGAAAAAAAAAATAATTTTTGAAAATACACAAGTCGCGTTGCATTTTGAACAGACCTCGTATAAATAATTAGATATTACGACTAGCTTCCGAAAAGAAATACATAAATTTGCAAGTTATTTTTCTGTAAGTTTCAACGGTTTTTTAGTTACATAGGTGTTCATAACACAAGCGAAGTAAAAAATGTAATTGCTGTCGCACTTTAAGTAAATGAGTAAAGAGAGAAGAAAAAAGGTAATCATGATGCTATTTCTCCTAAGGTAAAAATTATTCATGGTACAGAATAGTTTAAGAACATGTTATCTTAGGTAAATTGGAATAGTTACTTTGATAAGCTGCGTGAAATCTAATTAAATTTTAGGGAAATATTTTTGACTCAATAAAATCAGTTTTCGTTTGCTCGTAACCCAACTTTGTTTGGACAGTGTCTTCTTCGACTCGAAGAAAATGTCTGCATCGTTAATGACCGCAGAAATTAGTTTCTTTTAAAATTATTTCCCACTTCCTTCCAATCTAAAATTTTATTTACACAGTCAGCATTCTCGATCTTATTCGATTTCCCCAATTTATCCCCCTCCAGTTAACACACCCTGCACTTTGCTTGTCTCGCGGACACGCTTCTTCCTCCAGCGCAATCCTTCCTCTCTTCTCATAAGTCAATATGCCATAAACATTGTCCTTCTTCCTTATAACACAAGTTCCTTAACAACGCATCACAAATATTCATTTTAAAATCTACGTTGTCTTCCATTGCGCCTTTACTTACATTTCCGTTCTGGACTTACGAATTTTTTGTTTGCTAACATAACTCTCCCAATATCCTTGCTGCCATACCACTGCATCTAAACACCGCAAACATCCTTGTCCTAATTTTTATTCCTTAAGCCATTATTGTCATCGAATTAGTATATATTGTAGATCAATCATAGTTGGTTGACATGCCATTAAATGTCACATTGCAACCATTGACCTTTCTCTCGTAAAACTCTGACTGAGTTCAGTCGTAACTCAAGCCATTTTCTGAGCAACTGCTCATTCATCATTTAGAAATACCTCTCTGGCTCATTTTAGATCTGACATTATTTATGTTTTCCATATTATCTATTCCATAGCATCATTTCTTAAATGTGTAAGTTGGAAAACCCAGACGATACCGGAAATTGCGGTCTAAATTTTTATAAATGACAGGCCAGTCGGAATTTCCAATTAGGCATACATGAAAACAGCATATGACATGACCGTTTGACCTACGCCTATCATTCCACTTCCATTTGCTGCATTGCCTCCATTAAATTGCTTTTTAAGGTGAATACCTTCGTGGCATTAACGAAGAACATTACGGAGAATCATCATTACGGGTTATTCCTAAAGTTGCCTTTCTCGCAAATTGCAAATTAACCTTTCTCCCTCCAGTAAAAACTCAAAAAAAAATGTCCACTTAAACGATTTATTACCTTTTTCTGAAACCTTTCTTGATATAACCAAGAACTATTTTTTTTAGTGTACTCATATGCTTCACATAGTGTCTGTTTTCTTTTTGGGGTGGCAATTGTAATTGCCATGCCAGTATAGATGTTTATCAATTACATAATTTAACCGAACTGACTTGTACTTGGAATGGAATATTCCATTATTTTGGATGATCAGGAATCGTAAAATATTCAAAAATTCCATAAAATGCGCACAGCATTATACGAGTACATTGCAAAGGTTTTCTCTAATATCAACTAGCTGACTACAAAACTAACGTACCGAGAAATTTATTGTACAAAAAGTAACTTGCAAGAAAAAAGTAAGTTTTAAAGTATAAAGCATTATATTTATTGAAGAGAATGCCTCGTTAAAATACCTACAACAAATATACATATGTGGCAGCAAATGCATATTTTAGTACTTCGTAATAAAAAAAAGATTTTTGTAGCATTCAAAGAATAGTTTCAATTAAGAACAGAACCAAACGTGTGGCGGCATGAATAGATATTGAAGGGAGAGAGAATATGTTACGGAAAAATGGAATGAGAATGAAACACAATAGCGGGGATACCACGAATTTCTTTTTGAAAAAAGGAAGCAGGCTTCGCAATAAAGGAACGAAGCATGAAAAGGTATTGTGATCACGGAGACGGCGGCGACATGCTGAAAAGGAAATGGAAAGGGATAAGGGCTGCAGGACGCAAAATTTGGAGGCTTAGGTCGATTTGCATAATTCATTTCGTGAGATGCATATAAAAGAATATTCGGAAAGGAACAAGAAAAAACGTGTTCGTGATAAAGAAACGTTTGAATATTCGACGGATGATGTGATATCGTGAGCCAACCGTGTGCAACAGCAGCTATGGTATTTATCAATTACAAAAGAATAAAATTTGAAGCCTGCATGGATGGTGGTTTCAGTAACATGTTCATTTATAAAATATTCGGAATAAATAAGAGCAGAATTTTGTGAAATTATTGTTAAAATGTGATATGCATACGTACAGAAAATGTTTAAGGAACAATGAATCGTATTATTAATGGGTTAAGTTAAATTTTAGCTAGGCAACTCATCGTTCAAAGGAAAAATTTTGGCACATTAAGTCAATTATAGTAATGAGTTCTCATTTGCAAACATAGACAAAAGAGGAATTAGTACTTTTTACTGAAAAAATGAAAACAATGGCGGAATGGCAGACTTGTCACAAAAATTGAAAAAAAAAACTGTATTAGATATAAAAATTGTCTTAATTTTACTGAGAAAGATTTTTCAACTATGTTAGAAATAGATAGATGAAGGGAATATAAAAGATTGCAACCTTCTTTACGAAAATTTTCACTTGCACATTGGACAAACTATGATCTCTATTTTTGCGACACATTCCAAGGAAGAAAAACTAATTTCCAAGTGAAGCATTGCGGATAAGTGAAAAAGAAAGAAGTTTGGAAATGGTAAAAACGCTGCCCTAGGAAATTATGACAGCAAAAACGGAGATATCAGACAGCGAAGAAACACTCGGAGAAGTAGTGGAAGAGAAAATTTTAGAAAAGAATCATTAGTAAACAAGAACAGGCAACGATCTTGGATATATTTGATGGCATAAAAACTTCCCAAGGGCAATAAATGAAACAAGAATAGAAAGTCAAAAGTATCGAGGACGGCGGAGGGATTCACACTGCAGACAGCGATAGCAGTGAAAACAAGGAACCATTATGAGTTAAAGAGGATAACTTAAAGAGAAATGGAAAGAGCAGGTTAAGCAAAACATTCCTCTGATCTCTCATTAACAATTTCGATTATTACAAGTAAGATACATGCAATGATAGTGTGTGTCATGATGCTCCAGTTTACCTGAAATTTTCTTAATTTGTTGTGTAACTTAAGATCGTGCTGTATGAGCTCGACTTCTTGAATAAAAAAGGTAATAGTGTGACAATTATCCTAAGAACTTAAAATTCTACACAATATTTTACTATAAAACAATTAAACCCAAAAATTTGGGTAAATATTTTAATGGTAAAAGTCTTAAAAAAATATTATTCTTTTATTGGAATTTAAAATAATTTTTACGGGAAATTCCCCTCTTTGTTTTATGCCCTTGAACATTAGTAGTACTCTCTTTGAAATACTTCCAAATTCGCCAATTACCACAGTCGTATATACAGTATTTTAATCATATTTTTAGATTTTCCTGAAAGCACAAAAAGCGACTGAAAATGGCATCCGTGGTGAGATCAATTATTTGTAAGGAAATATTGCCATCGTCAATTATTTAGACACAGCTCTACTTCAGCTGAGGAAGAAAGACTGACGGAATTCCGTGACGAGCAACATGGCAATGGCCAACACACTCACCTAATAGAATCGGAGAAGAAGATACACATGGAGGATGCCGGGGGATAGGGCAAGATACCAAATTGAAAACATGCCTGTCAGATCGGAATACGAGAACCAAGTTTAAGTAATCTAAGAGTAACCCTGGCGATATTAGAGATGGCGATCACAACCTGAAAATAATGAAGAGCAAACTTCGATACAAGAAGATGAAGGAAGTGACATAGGAACCCATATGGAACAAAAAGATAATTGAGTAAAAGTAAACAAGAGAAAGGTTCACCGCAACCATATGCGGAAATAATAAAGGGAATAAATGAGACTATAATAGGACGATGGAAGGAAATAAAGAATATAATAACCGAAGCAACAACTCAGGAGTACGGCGGCGAAATCTAACCGGCCATTGATAACAACTCAAATAAGAAAACTCATAGAGGCAAGAAGAAAATACAATAATCCAATAACTGGAACTGAAGAAACCCATTATAAAAAGTTGCGTAACTAAGTCATACAAAAGTAAAAGAAGGCTAAGCAGGAGTGGATGGATAGTTATTGGGGCCTTATTGATTTCCTGTTCCGAGGAAATCAGTAAGGACATAAAGAGGGGTAACAGCAAAAACTACTCATGAAATGCTGGAGAGACAGTTCAAAGATAGAAAAACAAAATCATGCAATGTCCGAAATGCTGATAAAAAGATATTAAAAGAAGGTTTACAGATGGAGGGAATAAGTTTAAGAACTCTAATAAGGGCCCAAAACTGTTGCGGCATCCCCCTCAGTTTCTTTGGAATTTTTCACATATAAGTAATTTAATGTGAAAAAATCTTGATAGAAAAAGAACGGAGCCAGAATATACTGGGATGCAAATTTGACTGAGCCGTGAAAGACCTAAAGAATAACAAGGCACCAGGGGTTGGCAGTCTAATCAAAGAAGTAATCGAGGCAGTCGGGGTCCGCGAGTAATACAAAACAGTTACGTTTGTGGAAAACTACCGGAAAACTGCGATCAGAGAGTTAAAATTGCAATACCGAAGAAACCAAAAATTAATAAATACAAATAACATAGAAAATTGAAACTGAATCATGACACAATAAAAAAAATACTCAAATAATTAGCCGAATAGAAGGAACAGTAGAAGACAATCTCAGAAAAAAACAATTTGGATCAGGAAAAATCGCGGAGCAACAGAGGCAACAATTGGCTTGAAGGTACGGGCAGAAAACAATTACACACATGAACAAGACATTATATGTGACACTCGTGGACTTGTAGAAGGTGTTCGATTACGTCGAATGGAAAAAGATGTTCAAATTACAATAAACGCTTTGAGCGAAGCATAACACACAAGAAACATTCATCACCTCCACAGGAAACAGCTAAAACCCTTGCCAATAAAAATAGGAAAGAAAATAGAAGACAAAATAAACAAAAAAGTGAGACAAAAATGCATCCGCTCGCTAGGACTGTTCGACTTATATCTAGAAGAGTCAATAAAATATGCACACGAATTGCGCATCAAAGGAGGGAGGAAAATGGGGAAGATATTTACAAACTCAGGTTTAAGATTAACATTGCAGTCGTTCTAGAAAAGTGAGAGAAATGGTAAAAAACTCTAAATGCTATAAACCGTGAACCTCTGGAATATACCTGCAATATGAGTATCAACAAGAAGAAAATAAAAATCCTTGTGTTTGGAAGAGAGGTCTCTTCCACACAGATATCACAATTCGAGGAGTAAATCTAGAGTTATAGTTTTTATTGCACCCTGCATGCAACCGCCAGAGGGTGATTAAACGCCAGACTACCCTTGACCCAAAACACCTTTCCTTGCAAGCGTGGGAGAACAAAAGCATTCTGAACCATTATCTTTCGTGTGAAAAATGACATCTTAAGTCCATCTGTTCTGGACTTATTCACCCTAATTTTATTGACATCTACAGTAATACGGGCTAATAACATATTTTCAAGATAATCACTATGGAGACATCCTTCCAATTTATGCAAAAGGTTAAATCTTTAATTCTGCTTTCGCTACGTGAGTGATTCCCAACCAAGTTCCTCTAAAAATTTTGGTACGCTACCCAGTTTGCCCCAACGACGTTTTACAAATCTACCTCATCTACGCCACACGCGAACTAATTCAGTAATCAATCCAACTTCACGAGGATCCCATAAACTAGCAGCATATTCTATATATATTGTTAACCAGCGAAATATAGCGTTTCTCTTTAATCTTTTCATCGCATTTTCTCAATGGAGCAAGTGGCATCACTCATCTACCTGTGCAGTTGTATAACTTGGGATTGAAGTAGTTCACTTGGTATCTAGCAAAGAATAGCTCAAGCTAACAACGATGGTCAAAAAACCTCAGGTTGCAAAAAAGCAAGGAAAAAGCAGTTCGTTAAAACGTTCAACGGAGCATGTAATTCTACTTTACAAGGAAATTGAACATTGAAAAAGTGGGGCAGTAAAGCCTTTGAAACGGTGCTGGAGTAGAATACTGAAAATTACATGGACAGATAACAATGAGAATGCATATAGCAGAGCGAAAGAGGAAAGGATAATACGGAGAACTCTATGGTAAAGAAGAATTAGATTGATGGCACACATGCATCAGTTATAAAAAAATACTAATGTAAAAATAATGAGATAATGGAAACTTGAAGGGAATATTCTGCGAGGATAATCGAGAGGAAAGTGTACAGGATATATCAGATAGACGTAAACCAGAAAAGGTGCAAGAGGTGAGAGAATAAACACTGAATAGGGAAGAATGGAGGCCTGCAGTAAACCCATATTAGGATCGAAATACTATTGAAGGTGATGATACTATAGCCCGTATTAAGGGCTAATGGAGCATACATTTATACAGATTAGGGTCTTGCACAACCACATGGAATTTTTGAGGCAGAGCTTATTTTATTTTTGAGAAACTGCAGTTGAGAGATCTTTCATTCACAACGAAAATAGATTAATATGAATTAGAGAAAATAAACTATGATGAGGAGTATAAAGTTCAAAAGGTTATGACGTTCGAGATGCAAATCCAAATAAAAATCCAAATTGCCTCCCAGGAGATTCATTGGCCCGTACTACATTGATGAATTCTTTAAACACCAATAAAATGCGCAGAATGTTGAATTCAAAATTTACGAGAGCATAGATCATTAGAATGAATACAAATACCGATGTACGTCAGCATTCGTAGATATTCGCAGTTGAACAGTTTCAGCTAAATTATCGTCTCTTTTTCTGCTCTTCCCTTGAAATAGTTTGCCTTCAGGCAAGGCGATAGAGTAAAACTTGATCTCCATTATGAAGCAGACTTTTCATTAATTCATAATGTATGTTCACAGAAACTGGTCCGATAAAGATAAAACTTAAGTTTAACTTCCATACCTAAGTCACGAAATTCAATTATGTTTCCATGCTACACTTTTTGTACCGTCAGTACCCTTATCTATTATATTTTTAACGTTCTGTATAATGTTCAATATCATCAATAATTTCATAAAATATTTATAAAATAATGAGCAAGATAATCATATTAAGAGTCGATTATAATGAAATAAGATTTAATGCAAAATCAAATCTGACTGTATAACATGAGAAAATATTTTTCTAGCAATACTCATAAAGATTAATTCCTCAAATTTGCGAGTATTAATGGTGGCAGCAGCGGCAAAAATGAAATGGAAACAATGAAAATATGGCACCAAAGAATTATTTTGAAGATGCGATGCACCCATCAAGGATTCAGCGGCAAAGCTAAGACAAGAGAGTGCGAGATAGAAGTATGTTAATGACAATGCACTGACAAAGGGTGTCGAGAAATAGAAAAGGAATGTGCCGAGCACCACAGATTGTGCCCATGAAATTCTCCTAAGATTCTACCCTGTAAAATACTTATTTTCACCTTTCCCTTCGAGCTTCCACATGACCTATGTATATCTCAGATGATACACTTTCTATTGAACAGGTAGTCAACCACCCTCTCTCTGACTAAATTACTGCCTATGTAAAATTTAACATACTCATTCGCCATTTCTCGCCAAAACAGAATACTTTATGTATAACTAATGTCTTATCTATTCTACAATTTCAAAAGCTGTCTTGAATTATTCCGACCGCCAATTATTTTTAAATATAACACGTTTCAAATATTTAATACACCCCTCCTTGTTTCCTCCTGTCACTCTTGCACAGGGCCACGTATGTTACGCACATTGTAAAACGAAATGTAGTAATGGACCTATATCTATCTACTTCTATAAATGTCGTACAAGTAACCGTGCGATATTCTAGATTTAAACTTTCCCAAACAGGTATTTTATTACTAAATCTGTAATAGTGAACTGATCTTCTATTCATTCATTTCCATATATACACTCCTATTACTTACCATATTTAATTAATTCTTTTACTTATTCTTTTATTCTGACTTTCTATTTAAGTCCTATGAACCCATGTTATACTAGGATATTAAATATCTAAAATAGATGTTCATTTAAAATTTAACCATAAACAGCCGAGTGTATATTTAAAGAGGGTCATCTAACGAGATGCAACAAACAAGACAACAATAAGCAAGTAGATGAAAAACACCCTTGGACGGGAATAGAACCTGTAAACTAATGGAATGGCAAGCGAGGAAGTTTCCTCACCACAAAGGATACCGGCGAGGAAAATAAACAGAGGACTTATTGGTCCATTACTTTTACAATACACCGATGTTACTCTAGAGAAGAATTTTTCCTAAGACGTTGAATTATTTAAAAAAGTAACGCTATAATACTTAAAAAGGGACAAATCAGATTATTGTAATCCAATTACGATAAGTTCGTACGGATGATAATTGTTGCTATGTTTCTAAAATATGGCACAAGATAAGGTCAGCTGAAAACTCACATAGCTAAAATTCGTCTAAGATGAATTTTATTCAAATTATGTTTCCTTGGTAAATTTAATGATTATTCCCCTTTCCATCTCTAAATTATATTTGACCATAGTGACTGAGTATTATATTCCTATTCCTTTACTTGACATAACACGATAATTTGAGTTCCTCTGCCTAAAATGCCGGATTTTCTTGTTTCATTTTTTATTTATTGTTAAATCATCACATCATTAATTATATGCATTAATATCTATCCAAAGTTTCAAAATACATTTGCCATTTTACTTTGGTTCAAGTTAAGTTCTGGCAACACGTATTTTTTCAGCTTAGAGATCGCCTTTCTTAAGCTATTAAGTTCCCTTAAGAAGCGCTATAGGCTAATACGTATTTGTTAAAGGTGTTTTATTATTCAAAAAGCCAAATACAGCTAGTTAATATTGTGTATGCAGGTTTCTTATATAAGGTAATAGAAATTTTAAGTAAACAATTTCTAATAATTAATATACTTCACATGAAAATTATCATAATTACGAGCTCGTATATCAGCCAGGTTTAAAAGCATAAAGCAGAGGTAGAGGTTGCTGATCTGTTATAACGTTGCTTTAGTAGAAAGTATACGAACTTTCAATACTTTTAATTTTTCAGGTATTTTCCTATCACACTAACGAAAAGCGTACATGTAGAGAATCTGCAGTTCACAAAGGTTAAGAAAATTATTACAGCTTTGAGAAAAACGTATTTGGGCTACTTTTTTCCATAATAGATCGAATATTATCGTTGAAATTCAAGATAAATTGCTACTTCTTTTACTTTGAAGTTGGAAAAATGTAGACCTTTGAAATAATGCAGACCTTTGAAATAATGTAGACTTTTTTACTTTTAACGTATTCAGTTCTTTCTTGACTCGAATGATTTTGACCTGATATAACAGCGTCAACACCATCAAAAATGTATATTGAATTAAAAAATAATATTTCATTATTTATTTATTACTAAATAATAGCGACCATGTAATTCAACCAGCAATGGTATGGATCGAGGGACAGAAATGCCTATCCTTCGAGAAGCATGTTTTGTTCCCATCTAATACTGTATAATTCAATCGTATTCCCCGAAAAAATACAAATAGTACATTTAAAAATAAACTCGAAAATGAAAATTTAGTCAATATTTCTAACACTTGATATTTCCAGTAATTACTCTGGTTAAAAAAATGATAAAATTGGTTTCCTTCCTGTTTCACCCCTCCGGACCAAAGAATTCACCAAGTGAGACCTAGCATATACACAACCTTCCCTAGAAATCAAAAGTCTATTCGAAAGACTGGGAGCTTAAGAATTTTACTTTGCACGAAAAAATCTACCGAGCACGTTACTGAGCACTTCCTCAGACATATCTAACACGAAATCTTTTGGCGTCATGCTAATTGGAAACGGAAATTGATCTGAGCAATTATTTCACGCAGTAACTAGAAAGACCTTTCCTTGTAAAACTAATGAAACCTCTCAGACAATAAATCTATTCCCCCCCTCAAGGCTCCTCCTCGTAATTAGCGATTACCCATTAACGCGGAAAATTCATCCAACAGCCTAACCCGATTTCGTTTTATTTTTCTCGTGAGGAATTTCGGAGACAAAGTCTTCATTTTATTTCTTTTTTTTTAACTATCGGCCGATAACCTATCAAAGGTCATGGTAACGCCTCTTACAACAAACTCTCTGCAACCCCCTTCCCGTGGATGGCACTCCCTTCGCTCAATTCGCCCCACCACCGAGTCATTCCCCGGCGCCCGCCTCGGCAGTTTACCGGATCAGCGCGGACAACCCCTCGGCATCCAAAAAGCTGTGCGTCTGTTTGATTTACATCGCGCTGTGGTTGGGAAGAGGCACGCGAAGTGGGTACGTGGCGAAACGGACGGGAGACGGGCGAGAGGGAGGAAGTGGGAACGTCCGGGGAGGGAGGAAATGTGGGGGCGGGTGAGAGTTGGATGGCGGGGCTGAGAAGGGGGTGTTCGGGAGAAGGGACGTGGAGGAGTCGCCGCTCTGAGGACTGGGAGGAAAACAGGGACGGGGGAGAGATTCCGGGCCATCACAGGCACTTGGCCAAAATCGATACTCGCTCGGGGGATGAGGGGAGAGGGAGGGGCGGAGTAGTTGGGAGAGCTGTAAAGGGGATGGTGGTGGGATGTTGTGGGACGGGGAAAGAAAAGTAGTTTGTGAGAGGGGCGGAAGAGGGCGTTTGCTCGTGGGGTGGAGGCAGAGGGAGTGTGGGAGGGAGAGGTGGCGAATGACAGCGGTCACCACTGGGGCAGTTAAGGGCGCAGCGGAAGGCTCTGCTTGCATTTTGACGTGAGTGAGGTTCCCAGGCAGAAATAACGAACGAAAATGTCAAATGAGAGAATCGTACAGGAAAGAAAGAACACGATGGGCTATGCGGGCGGCGCTCTAATTAGATGGTACGTTCATGAAAATTTTTACTAACTCACTAAACTAATTCATGATCGAGGGAGAGAAAAATTACCACTTTGATTTCACGGTGTGCTAAGAATTTACAGGAAAATTGGTTCTTTTATGTTCACGGAAATTTCGAACACATTCTACGCATTAAGATGCAGCTGCATTAAAAAATTTTGATTTTTTTAAATTACCGAGAGAGACCCATCACCATGCGCCATGACTTCCTCCTTTGTTTTCCTCTCCGTCCATTTTATCTTTTTCATCCTTCTTATTCTTTCCTATATTTCTTTCCACCCACACCAACAATTCAAAAGTCTCCCCAACTACGTCCATCATCCTGCTTCAATGACCAGTTTCCGCTTAGTGCAAAACCACACCAAGTATCAAAGTTTTGACTAGCCTTTTCTTAACATCCGTACTCAACGTTACCGCCATCAATTCCTTCCTCCTTGTTAAAGGCTCTTTGCCTACCGCAATTCATCTCCTTATGTCCCAACAACTTTGAGTATTTTGGTTTAAAACACTTCCTATATACGAAAACTGCTCCGCTTCCTCTAGTTCGTGTGCTTCTTTTTTATTATTTGATTTAGCCTTCTTCCTGCAAAACCACACCTACTAATATTTCGACCATTTGGTGATGTTTATCTATTAAAAAAAGGAAGAAAAAACCATGTCCAGAACATCTTCTGATAATACGAATATAGGAAAGATAAGCATTCTTATTACTTATATCGTAAGAGATTGAATACAATGAAAACAGGTTAACTAGACATTGGAACAAATTTTAGCAGTAAGTTAAAAGTCCACGTCTATGTTGTATGATAATGTGCATTTGTGTTGTGATCTATTTTGGTGGGGCATTAGTAAGATGAATTTCCATGATCAATGCTGACCGAAACTTTCTCCACTTATCGGAAGAATTGTCAGTCGTATACATTCCAATCACTGCATGTACATTAAGTATATACCACTTCGAGATGAATTATTCGTCAACTGAATAGGAAATTTGACGGCATCAATTTTAAGTATAAAAAGAGACGTCTCAGGCGTGATATGGTGGAATATCATGATTAATTGAAAATAGCAATTTTCCACAAAAATAAAGTTAAATGCGACCGGTTTCAATGTTACTACATCATCATCAGGTGACAGTGATGATGATGTAGTAACATTGAAACTGGTCGCATTAAACTTTATTTTTGTGGAAAATTGCTATTTTTAATTAATCAATTTTAAGATTTTCCTTCAAGAAAAGGGCTGACTCCGACGTATTTTTTTTAAACCTTCCTCCAATAATAATGATTTCTTGTTCACTACCTATACATCTAAATACGCTACCTATATATCTAAGAAACTTACTTAATCTATCGGGCCGGAAAAAATATTATTTGTCACAGAAAATAATTTCTTTGGGTTTCCCAACTGCGCTACCTACATTAGATTTGGTATTTTATCCTACAAACATTCTCATTATATTATGACTTTTATCCATGCCCACATGGTTATTTTACGTCACACGAATTACCCTTAGGAGAAATGCACATATCGTGCACACCCTATTTATCATTACAGTGATGGCATACATACATATGTCTAAATAATAACCAGCTCTCAACACATATTCGAACAAACGACCTTTTAGTAAGAAATCAACAGATTTTATATGAACGTCACCCGGTAAGTTGAATCAATTAAGCCTAAAGAAGTAAGGCCGAAGTTACATGCCATATTATGGAAGAATTTGCGTAAAAAACACGATTAATACATTGAATATAGATAGCGGATATTATATAGTTAATTATCAGTCTTCGCATGCAAGTGTGGTTACTTATCGAGACACACTCTCACGTCTTTGCTTTTCCATCATTCAATTTGTTAGTAATAACTCGCGGCGAGCTTACGTATAAGGGCCCCGGAGGGACCAGACAGTTCGATTTATCTAAACACTTCGTGTGCCTTTCGCAGCAAAATGCGATATTATTTAGTCTCTCTTACTGAAAACGTCCATGTGAGTTTACGGAGGAGACCTGTTACCATCCCAAACACGTGAATTTCGCATTTGAGGTTCCTGAGGTTTTCACACGCTTTAGGAATTCTCGCGAAAATGGCTGATTTACACAAGTTGAAGAAATGACCTCATCTGTAACAAAATTACTCTCATTTACACAAATAGGGTCAGTCAAGTAATTGTTTTTAACCCTACTCTCCTTAGGATTTGTCACTTAATTAATCGCATGGAATCCCAATCGAAAGATACTGATAGCTCTCGAATTAAATTATCGTTTGCCAGGGTAAATTAAATTTGCGGAATTTTAGGCGTAAATATTTAATTATTTCCATTTATTCTTATATATATGCGAACTTTATTTTTATTTATATAGAACTTTATTATTATTATAATGATACACGTACATGTTTAATTATAGACTATTATTGTCTTGCCTATGAGGTATCCTGTTAGGCTAATAAAATCAATTTATTTATTAAGTAATTTCAAATTGTAAAATATTTAAATGTAAACAAAATGTATAAGTCCTACCGATTCCATCAATTCCCATATTGATTATGCGCATTCATAATTGATAAACGTTTTTTAATTGCTGAAGAGGTTGTAATAGCAGCAAATAAAACCTACTTTATCTTGGATCTGTAATTAGTGTAAATATTTTAAAGGACTACTCATTTATGCTATATGTAAATATATATATATATATATATATATATATATATATATATATATATCGAATAGTACAGTACACAGTAACACACAATATACAAACACAAAAAAAGAACACTCACACGTATTTTCTTGATATTTCGACGGAAACAATCCGTCTTCCTCTTAAAGATATAGAAGTAATGACTGCTGGAATTGTTGAGGTGAGGGGTGCGAGAGAAAGGGAAGGGGGCCAGGGGAAGGGGAGAACGGGAGGCGAAGGAGGGGTGAAAGGAATGGTTGGGGAGAGGAAAGGGAGAGGGAAGGGGTGGAATTGACACAAAATCGGAAAATAGAACAACATGCTCATCGCAACTGTTGCAACATGCGAGACCCAGGTTTCAACCTACAAAGTATTGATAAAGACCACGCAAGTCAAAACAAAGGCCACGTACAACAAAACTCAGGAGAGAAGGACAGAACTGTTCTGTCCTTCTCTTCCTTGAGGATGGTGGCTTGGACCACCGAACATTTTAAGCCTAGTGAGTTCCTTTTCTTTTTTGCGTGTTTCTGTGTTTTTGTCTGAGTCCACTAGCGCTAACTTTTATACATTATATATTATATATATATATATATATATATATATATATATATATATATATATATGTATATATACATATATATACATATTAGTCAGAGTTTTTAGAGAAACTAAATAAAATCAAGTGTCAGCTATCAGATCCTAGTTTCGGCAATATTGGTCAGTTTTTGGAGGAAAACGTTTTCGCAACGGTTTCCCGCAGCTTCTGCCGATTAACGCCCGCTTGAACTACTATTTCAGAATGCTTCGGACGCCTTTCCACTAAATATAAATTTTCATTACCGTTCAGCTCAGATAAAGTCAAGTATTCTCAAGCTTGATTCATCTCAGTTTAAGTTATTTTACATAAGACTTTCTTTAAAATGCCTCGTAGTTAATATTTATCGACAATGTAGGGGGGTAAAGATAATGAAGAAATATTTAAGTACCTTCTTCCAGTGGTGCTTAATCCAACATTATCTCGTATTCGAAATATAGTATTTTCCTGGGAATAATTCATGAACGTTGTAAATCTGGGTCTGTTTAAATGAAAATTACGGGCTGAGGAACGGATACCTAAGCCCTTTTGATTGCTTCATATTTTCCCACCAAGTACATTTTCATCTCTTTCTTTGACGATCTTTAAAATTGCGTTTACTGTCACTGAATAATGAATGCAGAAAAATGAAGAAACATCCTTTTGGATTTTTTCAAGTATCTTTTCGTTATGCACCCTAAAAATCAAAATAAAACTCGTGAAATGCTTCCAGTTGTGCCTCTGAAGGTGTCATAATGTCTCGCACCGTTCTCAAGCAAGAAAAATAAACTTGTTATGAATGAAATAAAATGAGTGGGAAGAGTAAAACATTTTTCAGTGACCATATTGAATTTGCCAAGAGTTAACAATATTTCTCTTGTCCTAATCAATTTCATAGAGTATTATATGCAAGGTTCGGAATCTGATGAGAAAAAAACCAAAGCTAATATGAATTGATAAATTGAGGGAGACAATTATATAGGTAGTGAATTTTTAACTGTTATTTTGTTTTTTTATAATTGTTCAGATTCCAGAGAAAACAAATTGAAGCCTATAAAACGTTAAAGTCTATTATTTTTAATGCATTCTTACTTTTGGATAATCTGTTTCGATAATGTTACTACTTGTTTAAAGACCAAACCGCTCCATTTACAAGTGAATATAATGGATAGAAGACATTTTCGTTATTACATTCACACTAGCTTTTTGAATAGAAATAGTGACACAAGAGTGCAATAATGTTCTGTGATGCCGGGCGTGTTAATGCAGAAGCTCAGAAAAACTGTAAAGGTTTTCAGAATCCATTCAAACCCTAAATCGGTGGATAATATGTAGGAAATGTACCCTGAGGAAATTTTGAAAACGAATACCAAGAAGAAATGAAAATCCGAATTAGGTATTACACAGTCAATTCTCGACTTCATTTTATTGACCGTAATGCGAATTATGGAAAGATTCCGTTAAAAGTTACTGTCGCGGGATCTGCCACAGTTTCTGTGCAACACATATTCCTTTCGTTCTTACGATGTCGATATACTCCTTCCTTAAATTATCATAAACAGTTATATCACGATGTCATTTCACTCCAAACACCTCTTCGCCTAATACCGCAGATTCATACATACGAGAATCATTCATCGCAATGCAATAGTTTCAGATTGTAAAAATCATTCGCCTTGACCGGAATTCGAACCCGAATACCTCGATGACCGCCCCTAAAAGTGCAAGAAGACGCAAATTACTAAATCAAATAATTACACAATATCATTGATTCGTTATTAAAAAATTTAGCAATTTTACGTATCTCCTCATAGCTACTCTTATTCATCCAATTCCTGCCGCCTCACTGAAGAAGACGGTAAATACGCCACCCGTGCACCAGGGAATTTTCTCTTCCGACGGATTTATTTGATTTTATCTCCCTAAATGCACTGTCTATTTTATCACCGAGGAAGCCTAAACCAAACCTATCTTCTTAAACGTCATATTCACTTTCTATTTGTAACCTAGCTTGCCTAAGTTCTTTACCATACAGTGCTTGTATAAATTCCCTCTCTACGATCTTTTCTGTTTCAACTATTATCTTACCTGCAAATTAGGTAGCTTCAGGCGTGATGTAGAGGAAGTCGAATATAATGACTAACTGATCGTTAGTAGTGGAGCACTTTTCCACTTGATAATCAATCACCCTGGTGAAAAGCCCTACGATCAGTTATTCATTATTATCTTACCCGACGTATTTCTAACTGTTAACACAGGTCTTTCCCTCTTACCTCCCGATAGAGATTTAACCTTGTTGTATAGCACACCAATTTCACTCTTCTTCTGAAAACTTTTTATATCCTCACAATGCCTCTTCAACCATGCTTCTTCTGCTTTATTTGTTGCCCGGCTCAATTTATTATTTAACTCTTTGTACTTCCTCCAGCCTAAATCTGCGTTTACACTCTTCCATTTTCTTCTCTCGACTATCTTTCTAGTCATCTAATCCGTGACTCATGGTTTCCTTGTCCTCATTCCATTAACGGTTCCTATAGCTTCATTTTCGGCTTTCGATATTCTTTTTTTCATATATTACCATTTTTGTTCGATAGTACTCAGCCCTTTACCACAATCCATGATTTTCTCTACAGCCTGCTGGCGATATTATGGCAACCCCTCGTTGGCTCTCTTCCCCGCCGCTGTATATTATTCTATAATTATCACTCTAGTAATTCCCGCTATCCTTCCATCTTCCCAGGCATAAACCTAAAATATCTAAATTTCGTCTTTCCATCTCTCACTTAATATTCTCTCATTTTCCTATCCTCAAGATTGTGCTTACATTCCAAGTACCTACTATAGCTTATTTAATCTTCTTTTGCGTGTTCTGTGATCCTGCTGTCGAAATTACTTTGGAAGGATTTTGTGAGATGACGAATGCGGATGTCTTGCCTTTCCCGTTTCCGAGCATGAGACAAGGACGATTTGTGCCGAGTCCCCAGTTGACAGCACACCTCTATACTCTCCACCGTTTAAAACTTTGGAATATAATTGAGGTGAATTCCCGTTGTCTTTCTCAATAGTGTGCTTAACGTGACACCATCACTCAATAGCCGCCCACTAGGGTCAGAGACCCTTGCAACCGCCCTCCCGAGGAACTGACGCTGCACGGACAGCTTTACATCTGGCTCATATCTTTCGACTTATCTGGCATCGGTGACCTTACCAGGAGCAATTATCATTCCTGCTACCAACACAGATTTGGGAGTCATCGAAACGAACAAGCCGAGATTTAAGTCCAGTACGTCAAGGTTATATTGCATGAGAGGAAAAATGATATACTTTACGCCAATTACTTCCCAATTTTCATTTTTAATTTATATTATACTTGGCCACTGTTCACTGAACTGCCAGAAATGTACTGGCCTTTTCAATACGTCAGTGACACGTTTTTCAGTTATTCAGGAGCATTTCTTAACTTTCACGTGAAAACATAAGTTTATATATGTAAATGTATACATAATTATATAAATGTATATATATATATATATATATATATATATATATATATGATATATGGTTTCGTTAAAGTGACACGGAAATGTTAATTAAAAAAACTTTTTTATTAAACTGTATTAAGACTAGGTTTATATTTCGCGCCAAGACTACATTACTTTAAATGCAGCGAAATTCGAGCTAACTTGCGTATCTGCGAGAAAAAAATTTGGCCGCGATTATCGTGTATTTCCTGTCTCGTTTTCAAATACCCTAATGAACGACGTTTTGCAGAGAGCCGGTGTAAGGATGTTTAAAATTGGGCGCAAACATGGATCCATTAACAATGGCCTCATTTAAATAAAATTTTTCAGCTATAGTTTATGGCGGAAAAGTAAACATTTTGATAGACATTACCTTTAAATTAAAATTTATATTGTCACAAAATACGGATTATACTGTTTTAAGTTCTAACTTTTTTAGTCTTTCTAATTGGAACGAAGGCGCACTTCGTAGAAAAAAATATTATTAAAGAAACTAGTAGATAGAACTAAATAAGGCAAAGAAATTAATGAAGCAAAGCAGCAGTAATTAATCTATTGGAGAGAAGATGTATACAGGAAAAATTATTTGAAAGGACTTAAGTGTTGGGATGAAATTTTTCCAAAAAAACCAATAAACCTTTTGAAGGCTTGGTAAAAGAAGAAAATTCCCCATCCATTAAAAAACGAGGATGTTCTCCAATGTCTTCAATTTAATGACAATTAATACTCAAAGAACGCTTAATTTAATACAAAGTGCAAACTCCCTCTGCCAGGGTTCTGAGTGTTTTCATGGGAAATTAAACAACATCGCAACTTTATAGGCCAAAAAATAACCCATAATTTGTTTAAGGTTTATTTCCAAACCGAATGTTTCGGAGTCAAATTTTATTGGTCCTCTGTATTTAAAAATTAAGAGGCACCCCATTTAATATACTTATCCAAATTGTAATGAACCAAAATTAGTAAAGACTACTGGATTCAATGTTAATATCCAGATCTGGATGTTTTTTAAAGGGAGATAAAACTGGTGTACACCAAAATCGTTTTAATCCTTCAATGCCATTTGGTCGCTCTAATATGACAGAGAGGCTTTGTTGAAATTTTGATGGCGTCATAAATACGTGAAAGGAGATGCTCTCAGAGTGTTGTTAGATGGGAAACTGCCTACTCTGCTACTTCCAAAGACCCCGTCGCATTAACTCCTTCTCTCCAATTTAAGTCTATTTGAAACAAATGCTTGCTCATTTCAACTGACGTTTCCCATGGGAAAAATATGAAAAATGTGAATAACAAAAATATTGTCTTTAATCTAAAATAAACATATAGACTGTAGGCTAGAGATAATAATAATGATAACGTAATCAACCAGATGTAAGAGAACTCAGTAAAAGGCAGTAGAACTAGAGTACTACGCCTCAGAAGGTGTGTGGAATCCACGAATTGCGACAATGTGACTGCTGTTCCTTACTGCATTCAATCTGGGGGTTCAAAGCCATCAGGAATAGAACCCTCATCTTCCTGCCAATACCCTAATTCTATACTTAGTATACGACCACCATACCGGAAATGATAAACGTTAACGCCGAGGTGAAGCTCCATGATGCTATGAATTCCATTTAGAAATATTTCACAGGTACAATAATCTATATAATATAAAACGGTGACACGCAGCTACCGCATACTTTGAACTAATCCACCGCTGTAGTGTACCGGAGGATAAAATGTCTCACCCTACACTGCTCCTAGCAATCGTGGTCACGAAAAGTTTGGCCGGATTCAAAACTTCAAGGGATGAACGCACTCACCCGCCGTCTTCCTGATACTCGCTAGTTCGAGGGGCCTCAATAAATGCATATTTCAACTGTGAACATATCAGCGTTTGAGAAGTAAGGGAATTACATATTTATTTCACTATTCCCATATTATTGATTGCCGGAGCAAATAACAATGGATGAAAACTTTTTCGGTAGCATTGCTGAAATAGGCGTAGTTTAACCACAACTAATTATTTTGCGGCATGTACAAGATATTGTACGGAAACCTACGCCCTCCAAGATCCAATCCGCAATATTATGTGGTCTAGAATTTTTTGGCTTATCTGAAATTTCTGCTCCCAGCAGTCAAGTGCTACTAATAGGGTTGTCTAATGGCTGCGGAAGGAGGTATGTTGAATGAGATTTTATCAAAAGTGGTGAGTTTTCGCAAGCCGCGAAAGTAAGCATAATGGATGTGCTCAAAACAATTCCTGCACAGTAAAGGATTTTACAAATGAATAGACTGGACGATATGTTTATTAGCATAGAATTTTCGCTTGTTTAGAAGCGCGGTAACTGTTGATAAAACATAAATCTAATTAACTCTTTATTGTTTTAACATAATTTGAAATGAAGAAATGCGTAACTCTATTTTACGAAAATTGAAAATTCAAACAAGCAGGAACAGTGAAGGATTTTGTCTAATCTCACATTCATCATTATACGAGTATTTTATACTCATATATCGTATAATTATACTCGATGCTATACTTTTAATACTATATGTAGTTATCCATCACATTTTAGGCTAAAAAATACGGCATATATAGGCAATTCTTTCAATCAATCTATGAAATTAAAACTTGATCGATCCATCACTAAATCATAAAAATCGCCAATTCGTAAATACGTCTCATATTTACGTACGCGCAATACAAAACCGCTAAATAAAAATGTGTCCAATGTCAGTACATTCTTATTTTTAATTTAACCAAACCTTTTCTAGGATTCCTGATTGCTTTTCTCAGGTCAAAAGAGAGGGCCTACAAAGAAGGGGAGCCAGAAAAGTCTTTCCTGAGATCCCAAAAAGGGATAGCGAAAGAAGACTATGCATAATGCCGCACCGTACCCCATCCTCCGGGATAACCAGTGGTTTTCGATACATCATTCATTTGTGATTCAAACAAAACCTTGTCCCGGACGACGAAGCCATTCTTAAATAAATAAAACAAATTTTTTCCAGTTTTCTCGACGGAGACATTTTTCAAAAAATCACTTTTCAGGGTTTTTGCTCCATCCCAGGCGACCCTTCCATACATCTTAAACTTTTTATCGGCGGGTGTGAAACGGAGTAGAATATGCTCAAAGGCCTGCTGTCCTACTCGCAAGCCTCCAGCGAAATAAAAAATTTAGAAGACGTAAAGGAAAAAACATCAAAGCTGCGGCTTGGCCAGGGTGTGCGATTTTTCAATCCCGGTTGGGATTTTTGGAAGCGATGATTATTGCGATAACTGGTGATTGATGGTTTCATTTTCTCTTCCCATGAATCATCCTACATTCAACTCGGCATGATATTGGTACCTTTTCCATAGCACATCACCTTAATTGAAACATTTGGATTCTCTTCCCTTGGAATCAAAAATTGTACTCGTTTAAATCCCCATTCGGATGCAGTATAAGTGAAATTTTACAGATGACTGCGTGTAAGATGATTTGAGTGAAATATCATAGGGAATTAATAAAGGAAAATGTGGAACATGCATTTAATACAACAAAATCCTAACTCATGAGAGAGATTCCAATAATAGCTTCATAACAGAAAAAAAATTTACCCGCAAGTTCTGAATGAATAAAATAAGATTTAATTGTTGTATAATTCATAATAGCATAAAATGTTAAAGAGCCATGCTGGTTATTTTTAACTCGCGTAAATATACAGATAATTATTCCTAACATGTAACATACTTAAGATACACCCTTTCAAAATATTTTCTTATTCGTCACAACTACGAGGGTCATCCGGAAAGTAGTACCCGTTCGTGCCGCATGAAGTGCTGACGACGCGAGTAGCCGCTGGACGAGGTCAGATAGCTTCAGTGGCTTGTCTGCCTTCTCTGAGCCAAGTTGCGTGACGCTAGCATTGCCTGTGTTGTTTCTGTGATTGTTTACAATGTTTAAAAAAATTGAGAACGCCGCCAGTTGTGAAGTGAGGGCAGTGATTAAATTCCTCAATGCAAGAAACGTTCGCCCATGTGATATTCATCGCCAATTAAAGGAGGTGTATGGAGACAATGTAATGGACGAGTCGTCTGTTCGGCGGTGGTGTCGCAACTTCAACATGGGGAGGGGGAACACACACGACGATGAGCGTTCGGGTAGACCGTCTGTCATTACAGACCAACTGGTGAGCTCAGTTGACGAATTCGTGAGGAACGATCGGCGCGTCACAATTGATGACATCTGTGAGCATTTTCCCAATGTTTCTCGAACAATTGTTCATGAAATTGTTAAACACCATCTGCATTATGCAAAAATTTGTGCAAGATGGGTCCCTCGCGTATCTCAATGAGCTGGCGGCGAAGGACTATGCAGCAGGAATACAGAAACTTGTCACACGTTATGACAAATGCCTTAATTTGCTTGGAGATTATGTTGAGAAGTAGTTTAAAGTATCCTCTTTCAAATAAAATTTTTTATGTTTGTTAATATTTACTTTTGTCTTTTTATTTCACGAACGGGTACTACTTTCCGGATGACCCTCGTAATTCCCATAATCAATTTTAAGGACATATCACACGGCTTTTGATTATTCAAATTCTAACCCCATAATACAACAAGCCTTATACGTACAAGTAGCTTACGAGAGCCATCAGTTCCATTACGTAAGTCTAGGATGGCTATTGGTGAAAATGTGAACAGCCGAACTTCCTTCTCTAAATGGGTGAGAGCTGTTTAAATGCAAGATGGAAGAAGAACTACTCTTTCGTTTGTTTTGTGATTTTATTAGTGGTGACCTCTTTTTAAGAGTTTCCTTTGAGGTTATCCAAAGTTTTCAAAACAGGTATGTTTTATCTGTTTTTTTACTAGTGCAATAACTAGTAGCAATAAAAAACGCTACTCTTATGAAATTAGAAAAAAATGACCTACTGAAAAATATGAAGAAATATTAGCAATGGATATTGAAATATATGGCAGAGGAAGGTGTGTAAAATTCCATACAATATCATTTTGCCGTAGGAAGATACTTAGAATTCAACGATTTTAAATAACTTAAGATGATCCAAAAATTGTCTAAGATATAGAAGAAAATAGCGTTTCTATCAAAAATAACAAACCATTTAACGGATGACATGGAAGAAAGACGTCTAGGAACAAATAAAAAATGAAAGAGTACACTGAACGTAAAATATAATTAAATGTTTTCGAATATTCTTGATTTTTAACATTCAGCATAGGTTAAGAAACTAATTTAGTTATGCGGCAAAATAATTTCATAAATCTGGAACATACTTAATGATTTTTAACACGTAACAACCTAGTTTAAGACACCCTTTCAATAATACGGGCATGCAATTAAGCTGCAAGCGTCCCCATATGTTACTCAAGCTATAATTCCATTAAATCGTCCCAAACTTGTGATAAGTCAATTCAAGGAAATTAAATTTTCTTTATTCCTGTAAACATAAATTCCACCCGTAAAATATGGCAATAATCGGACTGAACGGTTTTCATAAACCCTAAGAGTAGATATTACCTTAGGCTCCATCTTTCATTCTTTATATTTGTTATCCTATGCGTAATCGTAAAGTCACTAAAGGTTTTTTTATTGAAATCTTAGGTATACCTAGTTCGAACCAGGAGCCTATTACTTCATAGGCTAATATAGAAGTAAGAGAGAATTTTCTAGCGTCCCCATTGGGATTAAATGAAATAATTCATTGTAAAATTCCAAATCGAACTGTAATACCCATCTTGCTTCACTATTTACCTGATTTCACTTATTGGCAGGTTTTTTAATTGTTCATGCTAAGGACTGACAAACAAAATTTTTGATGGGAAATGAATCATTTATTTACATCACTAGTTAAGTTAATCAACCGCGAAAATTCAAATTATAAAGATCTCCGAAAAGTTATCTTTCGGAAAATAAAATTACATTAATTCCCATCCCTTCTTTAAAGGAAATGACGCAAGATTTTTTCAAAGTACCTGGAGTTAACATGAAGAAAAAATCCTTATAATGGGCATGTGGTCGTAGAGAATATGTTGCTGATAATTAAAATAAATCATGGAAATAACAGTATATTAATAAAATATCAAAACGGATAAAGATCAAAGAGTACAAAAAGAAACTCAATCAGCTGCCATAATTCAATAATAAAAATAACGTCACCGCTGAGGTTTTTTGACATCGCGGTTTCCTTGCGATTTGAGCAACTCATTCTGTGGTCTGTTCTTAACAATCCCAATCATTTTTTTTAATGACTCCTCCCTTTTCCCACTTATTCGTCCAATTAAATCCTACTCTAAAATTTGAGGCGGTTTGGCGTGTGGTTTCGCTGCGCACGAACGGCCTGGCCCAAGGGTTCCCACCATTGTCACTATACGACGCGACAATCCTACCTTCCAAACGCCCCCAAAGCATTACACCCTCTCACCAAAATTTCCTCCGCATCTCCCCCAGCTACTTCCTTCCCTCCAGCATGACTCTTTCAAAGAAAGGGGGCAAGCATGGCTACTTCAACCGCATCTCTCTCGTTCCACAACGATTCCCACAATTCTTCTCATCTCCCCACGCTTGCACTCCTTCTTTCTTTCAATCGCCGTCCCTTTACCCTGTCCCTCATCCTTGCTCCCTTCCTTATTCTACCGCCCGGATCAACAGTTGCTGTCCATTCTTTTCTTCCTTTCACTTTTTTCGACCCAATTCTTCGCCCCTTCCAATATCCTCTACCTCAAAATTCCCCACCCATTCACACGCTCCAACCTCAACATTTTCTCTCGTCGCACGAAGGCTACGCCGGATTCTTTCCTCCTCAATACCCCTTTCTTCTCCTCAACCTCCCTTTTCTCTTCTTCGCACTGTATTCCTTTTACTTACGTCGCCCTTCCCGATTCTCCCTACCCAATGAATTTCTATTTTCACTCACCTTACGTTTTTCCCTCGCCTCTTCCGTTTCCCCAAATACCTCGAATACCTTTCCCGTCGCTTTTTTTTTCTACGTCCACCCACTGCACTAATGTCCAATCTCTTCTTCGACCATGCACAAAGCAATGCGCGATTTCTCGTCCAGTGTCCGCCGGACCTGAACTACCCCTCCGTATTCGCTCCCTTTAACTTCATTTTCCTCCATGGATCAACGCACACTCCATCTTTGACACTCGTTTCCGCCTCCTTCTTGTGACACTGCACTATATTTTTATTCGTTCCCTGTCTTAAGCTCTTCCATCACATCCCTTTACGCAGGACTTTCTTCTTCTCTTGTTATACGAGGGTAGGCTGAAAAGTAATGCACACATGCTTATAGAGCGAACAAACTGACCTTCAGAAGCGCACCAGGTGGCACGTGGAAATAAAATTTCCCCTCAATACTCAAGTACAGGTTTGAGGTAGTTGCGTTCATCCAGTGTATTTCGAGAAGCGGAAGTATGGAGCCGTGTTCTAGTGCTATGTCAACGCGAGTGAAACAGCATGCTGTTATAGAATTTTTGATTTCTGAAAAATTTGCTCACACTGAGATTAATCATTGTTTTAAGGCTGTTTATGGTGACGATGCTGTTGAGAGGACTACTTTAAATCGATGGGTAGTAAAATTTCGTAGTTTCAAGCCTGGAAAAGCCATAATTGTTGATGAAACTTCTTTTGACTGTGTTTAGGGATGTACATCGAATTTATGTGACCGATTTTCTGGAACGAGGGGTAACGGTAAATTCTTCTCAATATATACAGAATCTAAAACACCTCTGACGTCGAATTTGTTGTATAAAAGGCAGCCTGGCGCCAATAATCTCGCAACATGGTAACGCTCGTCCACACACCTCGCGCGCAAATCGAGAGGCACCGCAATACCTGAAATTCGATTCCCCCCTCCTTCTTCCCAGATCTTGCGTCTTGATATTTTTTATTTTTTCCCCAACTCAAGAGACACCTAAAGCTTAATCGTTACACCTCGGACGATGAGATGAAGGCAGCTGTCAAGTCCGGGATTCGAGAAAAATTGGAACAGTTTTTCAGTGACGGAATGAAAAGACGTTTTACACGTTGGAATAAATGCGTTAGCCTTAACGGTGACGATGTTAAAAAATAATTATGTGATTTTGAAACTTAAGTATTGTACTTAAATGTAATTTTTACCCCATCTTGCTGTTTGCTTTGGTTCACGCTCTACATGCATGTGTGTATTACTTTTCAGCCTACCCTCGTATAGAAAGTAAACACCTGCGATGTGACACTTGATTATATCCGCACATTTAAGGAGGCCTAAAAGCTATTTTACAGTTATAATCCACCATCACAAACATATGGAATATTAATAAACACAAATGGAAAATTGAAATCAAACTAGAAAAGGTGTTCTAAAATATAATCATCGCAGTTATTATCCCTGTTAAAATAGTTTGGCCCTGGAATCGAATTACATATATAATATAAGAAAAAGGCTCTTAATCCATATGAAATTAGCGCAAAGTAAGGGTGGTAACAAAAATCGAATGACTAAGCTTCAGAGCATTTCCAGCTATTACATAGTGAAGTTCACATTTTTACAAGTTGTTTTTTCAGCAATTTATATAACAAACAAGCTCATAAAATCGTTGTTCTGTTGTAAACCATAGTTAGATACGCGAGAGTCATTCGGAAATTCCTTAAAAATTCCAAGAGATAGCATTCGTAGTTTTGGAAAATACGTTTTTTGGTAATCCTCATTTCTCAAAAAGACTGCAGAAGAAGTTACAGCTATATCCATCTTGTAGTTTCATTTTTACAGTCGATTGAAGCAACAAACTTATTGCTTATTTGGGAACATGAGTTTAATTTGGTGATTATACACTTACATTTAAAAGACAACACCGAAATAGATCAAAGCCGAGCTAGATGATGTTCATGGCACACTGTTTCCTGCAATCGCGACCGTTTGCAATGGGGTAAATGAGTTTAAACGAGTCCGTACATCCACTAATAGCAAACATCGTTCGGAATGGTCAACGGAAGTGATTTCCTACGAAACAATTAACGCAATCGACGATATGGTTTTGAGCGAAGGAACGACTCAAAGTTCGCGAAATGTAGAGGGTAGATAAAATACATCTTGCAGAGAATTTTGACTCTCAAATAATCAAGTAATTGTGAGAGGCAAAAATACATTTTGCGTTCCGAAAGTAATGCAATTTTCTTTAAAAAGTAATTTATTGAACAGATTTGCACAAACACTTCAAATTCTTCCAACTACTGACCTTGGGCCTCTACACATTTATTCCAGTGAATCTGCCATGCCCGGTACGCGCCCTGGAAGGCGTCTTCGGGGACCTCTCGCAAGGTCTTCGTCACGGCCGATTGGATCCCATCTATGGACGAAAAATGGGTTCCTTTCCGGGCTGCCTTAATCCGAGGGAACAAAAAGAAGTCTGCAGGGGTGACTTCGGGACTATAGAGGGGTGGGGCAGCGTTAGCACCTGATAGTTTGGCCAGGAAGTCGCGGACTCGTAGCGCGTTGTTGCAAACATCTTGGGCATAAGCTTGATACATACTTTCTCATTGCTAAATCGTCAGTTACAATGTGAAGCACAACAGCAGACGGTAAATTCAGTTCATTTTCAAACATCTTGATTATCAATCCACGGTCAGAGTCCAACAATTGTCGAACACGAGCCACATTGTTGTCGGTATCGCTGGTTGGCAGTCGCCCAGAGAGTTGTTCGTCCTGAACCTCTCCCCGGCCCTTCTTAAAGGCCTAAACCACCTCGAAACTTGTGAGTAGGACAGAGTCCCCCTTAAGCCTCACGAATCATATTGTTAGTCTCCTTAAGAGATTTTTTCAGTTTGGCACAAAACTTAATCGCGCAATGTTACTCGATCGTCGATTCCAATTTTTTTCGTGACACGATTGGCGCGTAGAAGTTTACGATAACTGACGTCCAGCCGCTTCTACAGCTTGGAGAGCACTGAGACCAGTTTCGCGGAAAAACTAAGTGTCCCCCCACCTGCTCCAAGTGATTTAATCCCACTTCAATTAATAGGAGCGGCGCGGGAAATTCAATTGCATAACTTTCTAAACGCACCCTGTATCTGAAGGATGGGCGCCGCCGCGTTAGCTCCAAGTGGAAAATAAACGCAATCGGGAACAATCGAAACAATATTTTCTAAAAGTTTCGAAGGAGGAGAAGACGGTATAATCGGCCAATAAGGGATTGGGATTTACGTGGAATCAACTTCATGGATAAGAGTATTATGCGTCGTTTTTACATACTCTCCTATTTCTCATGTTGCAAGGAACAATTTTTTTCCTCCATAAAGACAATGCACGGAGGCATACCTGCGCAGTTTCGAATGCGGAAATTATGGAATCAAAGTTCTAAATAATACAACATCCACCTTATTCACCATATTTGGCCCGCAGTAACATTTTTATTTTCACACTCGAAGAAATGGCGGTGGAGAACGATTCACGACGGACGAGGAGGTCATTGGTGAATACTAAATTTGTCTAAGCATAACACTGAAATGCATGACATTCATGTGCAATATTTTGGAAACTATACATAAATATAATTTAATCGAGGCAATAATCAATAATGCGGATAATAATTTTAAGTGATTAATTGCATATATTTGAATACAAAATTAAACGGTGAAAGATCATTGGTAAGAGGATGCTTATATCAAACCACAAATTATTCCCAGATAAAATATTATTCCACACTGGTTTGCATTTGTTTGTTGTCCCGAAAAATCAATTACTTCAATATAAATCAGAAGACCTAATTTGGTTGCGAATGAAAAATATGTCTTTTAAAACCCATGGAAAAACAAAAAGAAAAAATAATATGACCGTTTTCGTTGACAAAATAACTTTACGCTTTTATTGGCTGCTTTTTAAATCGTTAGGCATTGGAGTAGTCCACTTTCCTGTACTGGGGCTCAATCTCCAGAGATGTTTCAGTGGCTCAATCTCAACAGCCAAATTTACTTGTATTTTAAAAATATTAATAGCACCCGTATATAACTGATTTTTTAATATTTTATATTTTATTTGCTAATATTTATTTATTTTTTCTAGATCTAATCTTAATTAGAATAGATCCCATAGAAAGTCGAGGGGTTCGCAACTCATCATTATCACTGGGTATCAATCCGATAAGTTATAAGTTTTTCGCTATTCGGAGGTCCCCGTTTCTTGCCAATCTATTCATTTACTCAGAGCTTCAATATTTTCCAATACCTGATTCTCGTAGTTGAAACTTGGTCTTTCCATGTCTTGGTCTTTCTCATCATCTGCTCATCTGTCCATCCATTATAATTTCATCATTCATGCTTAACATTATCATCGATTTCACTCTGTTTCTTTACAGCTATGATCGGGTTTCACATCGGTAGAAAAGTATCAGAACTCGTAGACTCAACAGAGTTACTTCATTTACCAAATATGAAACTGACAGACCTGCTACCCGCATCCAGCGCGATTGAGTCTCGCCTGTTCGATGAGACAGGAGAGGAAAACTCCGTCCGTCAGAAAAGAAGGACGCATTCGTATTCTATGAATACATAGCTTTAGGTGGAGGGGCTGCCTCCGTTCCCCCACCTAATTACGCTACCGCTGCAAAATCTCGCACATTAAAATTTAATTTTATGCCACATGTCACATCTCAGGTATCGACTGGCATAAAATGCAAATTAATCGCCGTATTCAGTAGAGTAAAAAGGCGATTATACTTCCGGTTGTAATTCAAAACGATAATGTTATGTGGAATGAACATTTGAAGTTTACACTCACAAATTAAAAAAAAACAGATCATCATGGTTTAATTTGTTATTTCAATTTAACCCGTATTGTATTCGTTGTTCCTCACGAAACCAATGTTATTGTGAACTTTAAAATTTATGCTTTGAAGAAAGTAAACTTGGTTTCTCACACCGGATTCAATAGGAAATACCTCCCAGTAATTTTTCCATGAGTCAAGTACACACAGAATACAGAAATAACAAACTTCCATTCAGGAGTGATCTTCTCTAAATTCAGCACCATCGAACTTTAGCACTCGTTTCCATACTCGTACAAGCATAAAACACAATATATTCCCTATGATGGAATTTTAAAGCCAAACGAAAATAAATTCTTCTCCCAGAAAACAGATTTCCCTATTCTTTTCATCGTCCTCGTCATTCGCCCTCCTCTCCATCCTCCCCAGTGCTTGAATGAAACCCAATATGGGATTATGGCATCCATTTTCGCATCTCCCTCCCTTAATTTTAGGCACCAGCAAGGGCCTACGTATGGGTTCTGAACCCTTTAAACCCTTCTCTCTGCATTCTCTTCTCTCTATTCCTCGCGCCACGGCCTTAATCCCAACGCACACACTCTCACACATACGTGACCCATTGGTACTGCAAAGACCTCTAACAGACCTACCCTCCTCCACCCATTCCTCATTTCCGTTCCGCGTTAGTCCCTGGGCCACTAAATCCCACTTTCCCTCATCTACCACTCGCCTTTCCAACTCCGTCGTACACAACGACAATTTTTTCCCCAACAATGCCTCCCTTTTTCCTCCTTTCACCGTTATGATTTACTATAAATCTCCATATTTTATCTCTTCTCTTTTCCCCCGTTCCTCTCTCGTTTCCCAACGTCCTGGAGTAGCTATTCTGTAGTCCTTACTCTTCTTTGCGCTTCATTAGGGAACCCGCCACCTGCATCCAATTTCACACCAGATAAAGTTAATTCTGCGAAAAATAAGAACTGAAAAACCACGCTATGGAGTTGAATAAGTTTGCGTTCCTGTCTCCCATTTTGCCTTCAACATTCTTTTCTCTCCTATTCTTCTATCCATTTTGCACCACCATCACCAACTTGAACTCGTTTTTGTCTCTCTCTCTCTCTCTCTCCCTCTCTTTCTCTCTCCTCTTTCATTTTGGGGCTATGCGAAACATTTATTATATTTTGATGTGGACCCTCATTTTTTTCCTCGTGGCAGAAATTGATGGAAAACATTTTTCACCATGCTGAGGCTCCTTTGTTTTATCGCGTTCTTCACTTTTTAGTGTCTCGTTACGCCTTCCGTTCTACGAATTTTCCCGCTTCCCACGTTATGCTCAACTTCCCCTCAAGGCACACCTCCCCTCCACTCCCCTCGTGCCCTAGTACCAAATTGCTCCCTCTCCCTAGACTGGGAATTTATCGATCATTGTGGCGGCGTGAGAGGCACAATTGACCAGATCGAAACCAGAGGCTTCGATGATAAAATAAAGCCTAGATGGCGGGAAAATAGCTCGCGCACACTCGGCACTGCTGTGAAATAATCGGAAGTTTTCTGGAGCATAAAATTTTACGATGCTCTTTGATCACACCGCTTGGAAATATTTCCTATCAACGATGGGGGTAAGCTGGAGGTCAAGTAATTGCCTTATATTCCACTTGGTGCTAAGTCAACATCATAATAGTGGACAACAGTTGACTCAGCAATTTCACAAGAAACAATTGGTCGTAATCTCGCACAGCATATCTAAATTTTTACCTCTTAATGCGGGATATACAATTATACACGTAACCAGTGTATTTTGTCGTTCCTTCATGATAAGAGGTTTGGGCATGTTTTCTTTCAATCAGGGTTATAAATTATCGAAATTGTGTAGTCATGCAACCAACAATTAAATCGTCGGGTTTGAACCAATTAAGTAAATTTTCAATAAATTTGAACATGTGTGCAATTTTGGGACGTGATTTTCTTTGGAGTAAGACTCGACAGAGATATAAGGGTGTTCCACTATTAAACCAACCAAAAATCCACGAGTTAAAAGATGATCCAAGCTGAACAATCTTTAATTTTACTATTTCCACTGTGTCCATTTCTGATGAAGATTCTGAAAAAATTGGTATTGTAGTCATCATTAAATACTCTGACGGACGAATAAAACAATATTAGATATCTTCTGTGCGAAGAACTTCCATATTTTAATGTAATTCAAAAAAATGGTACATATTCATTTCTTCGAGTCAACTTAATTTTCAAATGGTGCGATTATAAATTACCTTATATTCTTAAATAAAGTTCTTTTTCTCGAATAAGACGATTTTATGCACCGGAGACCGAAGTATTTGCATATTCAGTACGATTGGCTTGAGACGGCGCACAAGTCTATTTTTTAAGCTCTCCTTTGACTCCTAATGACAAACATTAAGAAAAAAAGCTATTCCAACATCACGCATTATCACTTCTATCGCATTCATCTTCACTACCCCTCATCATTCATTACAATAAAATATCACCTGCATGAAGGACTCAATATTTTCCCACCTAGAAACCATCGTTTAACTACTATGCTCCGCCATTTTTTATTTTCCTCGGCGTTTTACCCAAGGTAATACATGCTGGGACTCAAATTTATCCCCTTTGTTCACTTGACTCAAGCATTAATGAAGTGTTGAAGAATCCAAATGTGTATTTTTAACACATTGATATGGACTGAGGGCTCATTGCTGATATGTCTCCAGACCAAAGTTTTGGTCGAGGATATATTCTTTTATTCCTTTTAAACAAAACTCGGTAGAGCTAATAGACTTTGAAATTACATAAACATATTTTTAACAAAGAAAACCTTGATCATGAAATAACAGTTCAATAATAAACATTAAGAACAATTACTACTAGGAACTCGATTATATATCTATGCATGTACATTTGTTCAGTTTTTAACTTATGCTTCAAATCAATCCAAGGAAATATAAAATCATTTTGCATATTCATAATGATAAAAATGGTGAAAAGGCGAAATGATGGTGATTGACGTTTTGTTCCCACCTCCAATTCCAGCAATGCTGGCCATGACCTTCTCTCACCTTTTCATGAATTACGTCACGTAATTTTAGAGTGGTATCTTTCATAAAAAAATGTACGGTTTATAAATCTGTAACGGGAATGTCAAGATCAAATGCGCCCCGGTTTTACATGACGAAGCTCAAAGAGACGAAAATGTTGGTCAAGCCACGCGAAGAGTATTTTCCTATTCACTGTTTGCTTTTAATTTTCGCATTACCGCTAAGTGTACGCTAGAGCAGACCGTAATTGGTTCATTAGATGTTTTGCCATGGGAAATGTAGGAACACGGTCAGCCAACAGAATGGTCTATGATGAAGCCACTATGAAGTATTTTGTCCTCATATACAGTGCAAAACACTGGAATATTTAGGGCCTAGACCAAGGAGTTCGAAACGTGGGATGAAACAAAAGAATATGAGACTGTTCTACATGCATTACCAACGGTGACTGACGATTTTGACTCATAAGTTTTTAATTTTTACTTCAATTTATACCCTGTGAATATAATGACATTAGACCATGTGTTATCTGTTTTTATCTGTATAATTAGAGTAATTTTATTTTTTTAAAGACTGATTTGTTGTAAAATGACGGTCTCAGTAAAGTCAAAATTCAAGTCCCAGTCATAAAACTTCTTTCGATTTGAGGAACTTCTTTAAAGACTGATATAGGTTTTATTTTTTCTACAAAAACTTCATATTCACTCATGATACAGTACCACGTAGATTTATTGCTAAAGGGGAGGGATGAAACCTATTGTAATTACCACGAAGAAAAAGCGTAACCACCACATCACGTACTCTAAAGGGTGACATCATCTTGCAAATAAAAATATGATGATGAAAGTTGGAGAAGGAAGGGTTCGCCTGCTTAGGGAGGACTATTGCGTCAATAGAAAATGTGACAGGTGCCTAATTCAGTTCAAGTAGTATTTATATGGTCATAAGCGCGTCAAGAGACAGTTAAGAAACCAGAGTATTATGGTCAATGATATTTTTAAGCTGTAAGTATTTTGAATATGATATTAATTATTACCAAGAAAAGAATATATCATACTTTTACGATATCTTACCAAAAGCATTACTTTCTGATTATTGATAGTAATATTCCAGAGCATTGAAGTTTTAGCATTAATTCTAGATATATGATATTTTCTATATTTTCCATCATCAAGAAGTGTTCAATAACTTATTTCACAATGCTATAACTAAGTATATTACACATCAATCCATTTGAAATGTCCACATTTAAATATTAAAAAATGCCCAGGTAATTGAAATTACACTCAATCAATGCCTGTATCAGGAGAGGGTTGCCTTTTACAATACAGGTATATCAATACCTGTATAACATTACTTTCGACTCAAAAAGTAAATAGTTAAACTATTCAAGTACAAATAACACTTTTATCCACTAACTCTTGTCAATTACTTTATCAGCACCAAAATTAGAAAAGAAGTGGAGCGTATTACCTTAGTTCTTGGATTATAGGGTATAATATATTGAGAGTTAACGTCTTCGCAGAATGAATCCTTTTTCAAAGAATATGGCCAAAATAATGGAAATCATCCAATTACATTATCTTGGAATTACGCATTGTTTGAGTGGAAATATTTTCAGAGACAGCGCAGTCATGTGTATTAAGAATGGATGTACAAATCTTTTACTACGCAACCAATTCATAATATTAACTGGATACATTTATTTTGTTGAAAGTATTCAGCGGGTGTCCCAATAGACGGGGAGTCAAGGGAAGAAAATGAAAGGAAAAGTTTAACACACCCTGTTTAATTTCTTCATGGAAGACTTTCAAATTGAGAAGGGGGCAAACATGTGAAAATATTTTGTCCCCCTTTCACTTTCTTTTTAATGCGCACTCTAATTAACGTCTTCGCCCGCCTCATGGCCCTTTTGCAAGCCTCTGTGGATTGCTCGCCGCAGCTCTTCCTTCGCCACTTCCCTCCTTTAACCTACACCACCCCCTCCCCTTCTCCTTCCTCAGGAACTTGAACATTTGCGAACAGGGAGGGAGGACAAGGGGAACGCGGAGAGTAAAAGGTGGAGGAGGAGAAAAACTTGGACACAACACCACGCGCTTTCACTAACTAGCACCTTTTCCTTCGATTCGCTGGAAAATGCAAAGCCAAGCGAGGCAGGTGTTTTTTTGTTAAGAGAAGAAGACGGTGAGAAGGGACTAGGCTGTTGATGAGGCAAAAACTGTAAAGAGCAGATCAAATGGAAAAACATAAAAAAACGAACAAATTGCCGTTTAAAGAACCTCATTATTGAAGTACGAAACGGGAAAAAGTAGACTAGTGACTTTGAAAAAGAAAATTGAATTTCTTCCGTATTGGAAACAGGAGACATGATTCTTAGAGTGGACGTCGATAATCGGGTATAGATCACAGCAAAATGAGTGTGAGCATGAAAATATATAGTTTTACAATAATTACACTTGCAAAATAAATTTGATTACATCCATGAATTCAACTAAACTTTCAATGTAATTATATTTTATTACACATTTAATAGTTCAAGGGGAGAATAGCAAAAGTATAGGCATTTTGGATGAAATCAATTGAGGTAGAACGGATGCAGAGTTGAAGAATTAGCTATAGCAAAACTTGATGTGGAGTTTAAAGATATTTGTAGCCGTGTTCGTTAAGACTTTAAATTGTGCAGCGCAAGGATACATCAAAAAGGAATCCTAAGCCCGCGGACTATTATGAATAATTATATTCAAATGTGCGTCCATTTTTTCGTCAAAATTTTTTAATTTAAAGGAGATATAGAAGAAAAAAGAAGAACAAAAAGGAGGAATGAATATAAAGACTTAGTCAAGGAGAGCGAGAAGAGTCTCAGACAGTCAATACTTGGATTGGATAATGCTCAGAAATATATGCAGCATAGTCAAAAGAGAAAATTTTCGATGTTCCAGCGCACTTTGGCAAAACAAATAATATTTATTTTCGTATTATTTGTTTTTATCGTCTTCCTTTTCCTTAGGAAAACAGTAATCCATAAACTAGATACAATTATGAGTGCAACTAAAGTTACTTCCGTAAAATATGAGCTGTATTAATTCCAGGATGGAAATTTTCTTTTGTAAATAAGTAAAATAAAAATCGGAAAATATGTATACACATGCGGCATTACATCTCTTTTGGTAACTTAATTTCCTCGAATTATTTATGCATTAAATTTTTAAACATGACCACAGTTTTCCACATTGTTTATTATTAAAATTTTAAGAAACATAAAGGAACAAAACATACATTTTCAAACTCATATTCATAGAATGCCGAAGTAGGTTTCTTTGGAATTTATTTCAAACATTTCCTATTAATTATTTCAGTCAGTGAGAAAATAAAAAAAAAATCGGAAAAAAATTTGTGGATCACGGGAGTTCCATTAGATACTTAGCATTTACTTGTCAGCAGTCACGGAGTTTTGTATCGCATCGTTGTTTTTACTAATTCCCTCATTTCACCACTCAGGGAAACTTTCTTCAAATTTCATACCATCTGGGAGGCTAATTTAATTCATCAAACATACACAATTCCCTAATGAGGAAGTTTTAATGAGGGAGATTCGGTGAAATTTAACAATGCCCATCTAAATATATTAAGGAAAATCTGACGATGAAATTCGGCTCTGAACCTCCTCTCTGTTGAAGCAATTGAACGAGAAACCAGTTAAGATCTTTGAGGCAAATCGAAAGGGTTGCGAAGACGATGAAATCCTTCAGAGATGGAGATGAGAGGACAAGAGAAAAGCAGGAGGAAGAAATTCGCAGCCGGATTAAAAAAGTGAGCTTCCTTGCAAGGGGATAGGAAGGGTTTTGAGCCTGGAGTATCTAAAGGCATTGATCCGGTTTCCATGGCAACGAACACGTGTGCAGGAGTAAGGAGGGGACGCGAGACGTCGCGGGGGAGGTGGATGTGGCGGAGAGGACCCTGGCTCATCGTCCGCTAAGTAGCTTCAAGGTTTCGTCGTGGATATATTCTCCCCCTTCCCTTGTCTTCCACGAGAGCCACTTACCCTTTAGTCTTCCCTGATCACACTCGCAGCCAGCCATTCAACCTCCATCGAATCCTTCTTCTCTTAATCCGATTTCTCTCACTTCATCTGGTCGTAGGGGCAGTTATTGTGAAAGAAATTTCATCTTTGAAGACGTATAAGCTTTCATGAGGAGAAGCAGAGTCGAGGGTATCTTTGAAAAGGCTAGAAAGGATAGAAACGGCTTAATTTCAACTACAATATACCGCCAGTGAGGCGGTGTATTGTAGTTGAAGTGTTTTCCTCATGATACTTAAGTCGAGATCGGAATACCACCGAAGAGACTTCCGGCACCTCTGGATAATCGAACCTGAGGGCCAGAGCTAAGAGATAATTTTCCGTCCACGAAACCAATTCGATCCCTTCCGGCTAAGCTCGTTCATCACCGTGGTTGGAACGCCTCTGCAAATTAGTCGCACACCAGTGAAGGTTTCCTAATTTTTTATTTCAAAGGATTCAAGGCCTATGAACCCCCTACCGCCAATAATTCGAGTACAGCGTGTAGTGCCATCATGAAACTCACGCACAAACTTGGAGCGAGTAGGAAGGACTTATCAGATCACGGCTTCAGGACAGAATAGGACCGTAAAAGGCGTTTTGGAAACACAATGGTCACTTAGCCGCGGTGAACAAATATATAGCATTTACTTTTCATTTTTTGCCGATTATTATCGAAAAAATTTGATCATATTGCGAATAATTGTTGATACTTCCCTATGAAAAATCACTCTCCCTGACGAAGTCCGGTTTCAACCTACATGCTGAAAGAGTAGTGAGTCACAAAAGGTACAATAAAATCATATTATGACGAAGGGAATGGTGATTATTCTCTATTTTCATGATTTAGTCAAAAAATATGTTCGAGGCTGGGTCAAATATAGGACCTGCAGCAGCAATACGTAAGCAATAAACCCGACTTGAGTGTAGGTTCCAGAACTGTTGGTGGTGACTTCCTATTAGAGTATACTCAAGGCCTGATATCTAATAGCGATAGAAGAGATCAAATGTGGCTTAGATGCACAAGATATTTTTTCTCATTTTCATCGCCTGCATATATATATATATATATATATATATATATATATATATATATATATATATATATATATATGTATATATATTTCAACGACGTTTTCAACGTGTAAAAAAATTACTTTCCATGCGTATATAAAGTGGCTATTAGTGGCACTCGTTTGGCGCATGCACATCAATAGGGTACGTAGGGCTTGTTTATTTTTTTAAATCCCTCCGTCGTGTTTTCCAAAAATTACCCATTAGCTTTTCAAAGAGCTACTTAACAAAATACACATTAAGATAGTGTCCTTAAATTTTAATAATTTCAGGAGAATTCATGTAAGAATAACTAGGAAGGAGTGTTAAATGCTTAGTCCATCTCCTCATGCAGCTTAGTTTTCTTGCCAGAGAACGGATGTGTAGGTTTATCGACCTATGAACGTATATATATGCATTAATATATATATATATATATATACTAGCTGAATACCCGGCTTTGCACGGGTTAGGGAGAAACAATAATATAAATATACTACATAAATAAAAACAACAAATTATAAAGTACAATAATACACTACTTCATACAAATTTAAGAATATTTTTTATTTAAAACCTGTTTATAAACTACATTTTTTGTTTCATATCCGGGAGAAAGAATATATAAATTTTTAGGCGAACCTACTCTGGAGCAAGCAACATAAAGTTGCCCGTGGCTAAAACATTGCGATCTTAGATCAACACCACAAAACTTTAAAGACTGTCCCTGTGATTTATTAATGGTAACTGAAAAAGCTACCCGGACTGGAAACTGTAATCTTTCAAAGTTGAAGGGAAGATCAGTTGGGATTAGAGGTATCCGTGGAATAAAAATTATTTCACCTTTTCCTTTTCCAGTTAAAATGACTGCCTGGATTATATTTTTCATTAATTTTGTCACACACAATCGTGTCCCATTGCAGAGTTTTGGTGGATCTAAATTTCGCTATAAAATGATTGGAGATCCTACTTTAAGTATAATGCGATGTTGCGGCAATCCAGCTGGATCAAGTGAATTTAGGAATTCCGTTGGATAATTGACGGCTTCGTCAGCATCCACAACGGTATCAACCGATTTATATTCAATCACGTCTCCTGGCACCATGGCTAGTATCTCCTTGTTAATTTCATTAACATCATCGTTCTTAGGAGCAAGAATGGCTCTTTCTCGCAACCATTCTAAATTTTTTTAATTTTGATTAACGTTAGGATAGACTGCTTGTATCATATCGCGGACAGTTTTCACCGATACACATAAATCTGATGACAATTTTATCATACCAGATGTTTCAATAACTAATCTATCTTCTCCAATCTCCAAAAGTTTATTTGCAAAATTTTGCGCATTCCCATCTCTTAAGAGGATTCGCATGTTTTGTTTAAGGCTAATTTCTTGGACATGATTCCATAGAACAGAATGTTTTAAACAGGCATAAATTTCATCGGCTGGAGTCGATTTTGGAATGACAGGCAGAGTGTGAGGGAAGTCTCCACACAGGAGTACCAGAGCTCCTCCCATTAAACTGCAGTTTCCTCTAAGATTTTGAAGTGTTGCGTTGAGGGCCTCAAGAGATTTTTTATGAGCCATCGTGCACTCATCCCATACTAACAATTTACATTCTATAAGAAGTTGTGCCTGGCCGCTTGTTTTATTTATATGACATGTGGGATTTTCTTGTCGGGAAATATTAAGTGGCAACTTAAGGGCAGAGTGGGCTGTTCTTCCTCCTTCCATTAATGTCGCTGCGATACCTGAAGATGCAACGGCTAGAGCAATTTCTCCATGAACCCTGATTTCAGCGAGAACTAAATTAATTAAAAATGTTTTTCCCGTGCCACCAGCAGCATCAAGAAAAATGATACCTCCTTCTTGTTTATTTACTTGATCCATTATTGTTTCGTACGCGAATTTCTGATCTTCATTAAGAAGTGACTTTTTATCCTCGATGTATGCTTCTAAGTCTAAGACATTGTAGCTAGTTTCACGTATATAATCTGGATAAAATACACCCTGTTGATCTTGTACAGGTGCAAAAAGACCGAGTTCCACTAAAGTCTTGCTAACCATGGTGATACACTTTTCCTCCAAAATAATCAAAGTTTTATTAAAATGTCGGAGTTAAACGTAATATCCAATGTAGGATTTTCACTTCGAACTTTAGCCAGTATATCCTCACTCATTGAGTCTTTATATTTTTCCCATATTGTTTTTGGGTTAGATGGATTACAGGAGGTTATTATGATGGCAAACAAAATTCGGATTTGTCCTGGAAGAGAAATCAAACTGGCCTCTCGCAATGAGTCATCCCAGTGTTGATCTCCTTCTAGCAACCCTAAATGCTGGCAAGCTTTTCTGAATGTCTCACATATTTCTCCGTTTACCGTTCTTAATTCTGCAAATGAGCGAGGTCCTCTAATGGTATGTAGAAGCATTCTTAAAAAATAACATTCGGCGTTGTTAGGATGGACTGTGTAGACTCGGCCCAATGCGTCACATGAATAAATATTATTCTCAGGATCAAAGTTGCCCATTTTTCTTCTGCAAAAGACATTCCTTGATGTATTCCACGTATAATATCTCGGCAATTCTTAATACAATAGTGTTCTTGCAAAAGTATCCTGCTGGCATAGTTGGAAAAATGCTGTTTCTATGACAGCAAAAGAGTAAACAAATTACATATATACAAACAAACACTCTCCTTTATATATATAGATACATAAATATAAATATATATATATATATATATATATATACTCATATATACAGAAACATATATAAGGAAAAGGGATAGGAACACGTATAAAGGACGAACACAATAGAGGTGGGGAAGGCGGAATCGAACGGATCACAAGAGTAAAAATATTTCCTCAACCGGGACTCGAACACCGGATCTTTCCACTTGCCGGGCGGATGCTCTTAACCACTTGAGCTATCGAGGACATGTAATTTACCCTGAGATCCGTGGGTCTTATATGTCGCAAAGCGCCCCGATTCTTTAGCCAAGAGATGGCGTCAGGGGGCTGTTTCACCCACCAAAGGAGAAATAGACAATACACAAGAGGAAAGGTCAGTGGTTAGAATTCATACTCGTACAACATCATACAGGAAAAGAACAGTGCGTTTCGTGGCACGCATAGCCAGAAGAAAGAGATGAGCCACATTGGCCAAATACAAATCCCTTTTCCTTATATATGTTTCTGTATATATGAGTATTTATTCGCCGTTTGGCGGGATTTCGTGTTTGAATGTGTATTTGGCCAATGTGGCTCATCTCTTTCTTCTGGCTATGCGTGCCACGAAACGCACTGTTCTTTTCCTGTATGATGTTGTATGAATTCTAACCACTGACCTTTCCTCTTGTGTATTGTCTATTTCTCCTTTGGTGGGTGAAACAGCCCCCTGACGCCATCTCTTGGCTAAAGAATCGGGGCGCTTGGCGACATATAAGACCCACGGATCTCAGGGTAAATTACATGTCCTCGATAGCTCAAGTGGTTAAGAGCATCCGCCCGGCAAGTGGAAAGATCCGGTGTTCGAGTCCCGGTTGAGGAAATATTTTTACTCTTGTGATCCGTTCGATTCCGCCTTCCCCACCTCTATTGTGTTCGTCCTTTATACGTGTTCCTATCCCTTTTCCTTATATATGTTTCTGTATATATGAGTATTTATTCGCCGTTTGGCGGGATTTCGTGTTTGAATATATATATATATATATATATATATATATATATATATATATATATATATATATATGTATATATATATAATAGTACAATACAAAGTTACACACAATATAGAAACACAAAAAAAGAAGAACACTCACACGTTATTTCTTGATATTTCGACGGAAACAATCCGTCTTCATCTGAAGACATAGAAGTAATGACTGCTGGAATTGTTGAGGTGAGGGGTGCAAGAGAAAGGGAAGGGGGCCAGGGGAAGGGGAGAACGGGAGGCGAAGGAAAGGCGAGAGGAATGGTTGGGGAGAGGAAAGGCAGAGGGATTGGAACAAAATCGGAAAACAGAACAACATGCTCACCGCAACAATTGCAACATACGATACTCATGTTTCAACCTACAAAGTATTGATCAAGACCTCGCAAGTCAAAACAAAGGCCACGTACATCAAAACTCATTCGGAAAAACACAGTGTCCACCCCCCGATATGCTTTGCTTCCACAAAGTAACAATTTTAGGCCACTCCCATCAGTGAACGACATTGAGGCCCGGATGCTGATAGGCCATACAGATGTAAATGAATGCCATTTCAAGAGTTTAAATTCTATAGGGTTATCGGATGTGGGAAGGGACGCTAGGACGGAAACATTGTAACACTAGTTGAAAGGGGTATTATGATGGGAAGCATGTTTAGGGATGGGGAGACCCGCGGACGGGGAGGAGGGATTGCACCAGGCGCGGTGGTTATTAATCCTAATGTTAAGTGGTGTGGAACATTGGCCTATGTAAAAAGACGGGCAGAGTTTACAGGTAAGAAGATAAACAACATTCTTGGAAGTACAAGATGAATAGGGGAAGGGCGGGAGAGAGTTAAATGGTGGGATGGAGTGGGGTGGAGTGGTGAAAATAGGGCAGGTTTTGCATCTTGCTCGATGAAATGGAGTGGGTATGGCTCTGGGGGTGTGAGGGGATTTTGAGAGCGGCCTGGTGGATTTGAGGATATCTACTAGGTTGGCGGGACGTTTGAAGGTGACAGAGGGGTATTTGGGAAGAAGGTTGGAGGAAGTGTTGTGATTTTTGAGGATGGGGAACAGGTCTTTGAGGATGAATTTGAGAGACTGAATGCCTGGGAAGTAGGTAGTGCAGATTGAGAGAGGCTGGGAGTCTGTGGTTGAGGCAGGCTTGGGGGTGTAGGAATAGTTGAGTATTTTTTTATGGAGGAGAGAATCAGGGTATCCTCGTTGGAGGAGGGAGTGGTGAAGGTTGTTAAGGTATTTGTTAAGGGATTCGGGATGGTTGCAAATGCGGTGACCGCGGATAGAGAGGGAGTAAGGGAGGGAGCGCTTGGTATGGGAGGGGTGGCAACTGCTGTAATGAAGGTATTGCTGCTTATTAGCAGGTTTAGTGTGAACAGAGGTAAGGAATTTGTTATTACTGACGGAAATATTAACATCGAGGAAAGAAATCTGAGAGGATGAAATGGTCGAGGTGAAAGACAGAGATGAGGAATCATTGAGTTGGGAGATGAAGGAATTGAGGGAATCTATGCTGTGTGGTCATAGTAGAAAGATGTCGTCAATGTATCGGAGCCACAGGAGGGGTTGCAGAGGATAGTTGGAAAGGAAAATCTCTTCCAGGACACCAAGGCGGAGGTTTGCAAATGAATGGCTGACTCTACTTCCCCTAGCACAGCCCTTTATTTGGAGGTATTAGTTATTGTTGAAAGAGAAGGAGTGGCGGGTGAGAATGAAGTTAGAAAGATGAATGAGAAATGCGGTACTGGGGATGTGAGGGGTAAGGCGTTTGGAGAGGAAGTGGCGTAGGGAAGAAAGGCCTCCTTGGTGAGGAATGGATGTGTATAAGGAGGTGACATCGATAGTAGCCATAGTAATTTGGGTGTCAGGAGGGAGGGAAGTTGAGTGGAGCAATCTGAGGAAGTGGTAGGTGTCTTTTATAAACGAGGGTAGGGAGTGAACTTAAGGTTGGAGATAGTAGTCCACGAAGGCGGAACTTCTTTCGGTCGGAGAGCTACGAGAGGAGACTATAGGGTGGCCTGGGTTGTTGGGTTTGTGGATCTTAGGAAGGATGTAGAAGTGAGGGGTGTGAGGTTGGGAAGGGGAAAGGAGGGAGATTTCCCTGGGGGAAAGATTCTCCTTAGGGCCGTTGTCTCGGAGGAAAGCGATTATTTCTTTTTGGAATGCGGGGTTAGGATCAGCAGGAATATGTTGATAGGAGGAAGTGTTGGAGAGTAATCTGTTGCATTCTTGAAGATAGTCTGCAGTGTTTAGGATTACAACTGTCGAACCCTTGTCGGCAGAAGTGATGACTAGTTTGGGGTTGTGTGTGAGTTTTTTTAACTCAGCTAATTCGGCCGGGGAGAGATTAGTTTTCGGGTTTAGAGATTTAAGGAAAGAAGGACTAGATGTTTTGGACAGGAGAAGATTAATAAAGATTTCGACCGGGTGATTTGGAGGGAGCGGTGGAGGCTCAAGGTGGGAAGGCGGCCGGAACTTGGTAAGGGGGCTGTGTGTGCGTGCGGGGGATTGAGTGGTGGGTTGCATCGCCCAGAAATGTCGCCATTTAAGATTTCTGGCAAAATTTATGACGTCTGCGAGGATGGTCACGTGATTAACCTTGGGGGTGAGGGAGAAAGAGAGGCCTTTTCCCAGAAGTGAGGTTTGGTGCTCGTTCAGCGTGGTGCTAGAAAGGTTCAGCACGTGCTCACCATCACGTGCTCCCATTCCCTTTCTCGCGCACCCCTCACCTCAACAATTCCAGCAGTCATTACTTCTATATCTTCAGATGAAGACGGATTGTTTCCGTCGAAATATCAAGAAATAACGTGTGAGTGTTCTTCTTTTTTTGTGTTTCTATATTGTGTGTTACTGTGTATTGTACTATTCGGCACTTCCGTGTTACGTCTACGAAAGCATATATATATATATATATATATATATATATATATATATATATATATAAATATAATTATATATATATATATAATTATATATATACATGTATAATTTTATATATATATATATTATATGTATATAAGCATTGCTTAATGAATTGGAAATTCAGCGCGACAGGTATGGGATGAGAATTAATATTAATAAAACAAAGGTTATGCGATTCTCTTGAAAGAAAAAGGCTAAGCTATACATTAAAATAGGAGGGCAAAAACTAGAGCGAGTAGAACGGTTTACGTACTTCGGAAGTGTTTTATACCAACACGGTCAAAGTAGTAGGGACGTAAGGAGAAGAATTGCGCTAGGCAAAGAGGCTTTCACAAGGAGGAGGGAGTTGATGACAGGGACGTGGAGCAAGGATGTTAAGAAAAGACTCGTAAAAACTTTGATATGGAGCGTAGCTATGTACGGCGCGGAAACGTGGTCATGGAAGCAGGAGGATAGACGTAGACTGGAGGCTTTTGAAATGTGGGTTTGGAGAAGAATGGTGAAGGTGAAATGGACTGAGAAGAAAACAAATGAGGAAGTACTTGGTATGGTGGGCGAAGAGAGGGGTTTGTTGGGAGCAATCCTATGGAGGCAGGAAACGTGGATGAAGGGGGTTTTGACCAGCAGCAGAATGTTGAAGAATATAATTGAGGGGAGAATGTTAGGCAAACGAGGAAAGGGGAGGACCAGCATAGGGATGTTGGACGGGATGAAGGGAGGAAGAAAGTACTCAGAACTGAAGAGGGACCTGATGTAGAGTATGATGTTGTGTTTTGCTAGGGGTCACAAATTATTTAATTAGTAATTATGTCCATCCAAAAACCTACCTTCACCGGTAGATTACCTAATAATAATAATATACACGAGCGTTGTCTGAAAAGTTTCCGACCCCAGAAAATTAAAAAAAAAATGTCTAGTATCTTTGTTAGGTCGAAAAATTTTCAGATGACCCATGTAAATATACTGATTTAGTAATATTTTATTTCACAGCATATTAAGTGTTATTAGGTGACTTAATGATTCTCCTGCTGACAACACCGACGATTCCTACATATATATGCATGTATGTGTATTTGTGTAAATGTACATATATTTCGGTAGATAGCACTAAATAAACTCTGAAATATTTCTATGTGTTCAATATATTGTAATCATCCTCAATGCCTTCCGTGCCAAAGTATTGCTGTTAATCGCCAAACGTTGTCAATATTTACGTTTCAAAATATATTCACCTTTAAAAGTAGCATTTTAAGTTATTAGGCGTTGATTTCAAGTTGTACATAGTCGTACTGATATAGATTAACACCTCACACTTCTTCCATCGTTTACGTATTTAAATAATCCTTTCCGCGGAATTTATTGACACTCACTATTAGAATAACAGGCGTCGATAAATTATCGTTGTTTCCGATGCGTCGCTTTTATATCGACCACATCAGAGAATAGCCCCTTTAGATTAGGTATAATGTTTTAATAAACCTCCACATATAAACAAAATATTTCGGGCGGCATACGAATCTCGATTCTTTGCGATGACTGCCAATATGGTGTTTGAATACAATACGAGAACTAGCCGCGTCGTTAAGTAAAATTCGGTTTTTACTTTTTTTGTCATGGACTTCATTTAGTGGACATAGTTTTATTGGAGTAAACAATGATTTAAGAACTAACGACACTTATATTACACTGGCGCGACAAATACAATACAGCATAACAGCGACATATACATGAATGGTAAATAATGGCATAAACCATTGGGCAACTATCAACCAAATTACAAATACTACGAATATATTTCAACTTTACAGAATAGCACCATTTTGACAACCTCTCCCAGACAACAGATCCAGAAGGAAAGTAGCCCTATACTTAAAAATGATCGCCGGAATCGAATTACCACCCAGCTACCATTCATCTGAAAATTGACCTCTCTATCGGATTTTTATTGGTTGGCAATGAGCAGTCAGAGATTTTAGAACCGCTGAATAAGGAATGCCATGAAAAGCGACCATCAACATTTTCGCGAAGCCCGACACCCCACGAAAATGAAAGCGCACAGATTGAAATGGGAAACTGGCGTCAGCGATCCATTCCGAATTTTTTGTCAATCCCAAAAACGGAAAAAAATCCGCTTCCATCTCCTTGGAAAGCCTTGACTTGAGGATCACTAGGGTCCAGCCCCTGATGCGTAGCTGTGCCGTGCCATTCATGTCGGAGGGGGAGAATTCATTTCTCGAATAGGGTGCGCTCAAAACGGTTGCGTCGTCCCGGTGGAAAAGTTTCACCTTTTTTTTGGAAGAAGGGTCCTCTGGGCTGCTGGGAGTGAAGGAAACAATTGCAACCAAAAGAAAGGAGGAATAGGAGGGAAAATAAAACGTGTGCCAAAACTGCTTCTTCGCGGTGACGCCATGCTCTTTGCAAGGGGTGCAGAAGGGAGACCGATGACTAGGGAAGCGAGGGCTTCCCTGGATGATACAGCAAAAAGCGTAAATTTCGTCTTGCGGGAAAAACGAATAAAGGGATACATTTGAATGACTTAATGGTACAATGGATGAATTAACGTGAGGATAGATAGAGGCAAACAAAAATGCGAAACTTAAACATGAATCTCCACACAAGTGAATTATTACATTTGGCATTCATAGGGACTAGGCAAATGCACCTTCCCGATACCACAAGAACCTTTTCCTAATTTTGGATGTTATTAGCTGCAGTAAAAATTTGTATTTTCTGCTTTTACTGATTGGTTTGAGTGCTCCATACAGCTTCCTTGATATGCGCAAAGATTTTTTTCCATTATTCTACTTTGTAATGTTTAATATTCATCACTGTCATTCTCACATATCAAAGTAAAAATCCGTTATTTACGAAGGATTTGAGAAAAGATACATTTTTTAGGAAAACAGCGAAATACAACAGGACCATAACTGAATATCGTTCCTAAAAGAAATTAATGCATTTTATACGATCATACTTCAAAACATATATTTGCTGAGATATAAATACCATTTAAGAGGAATTTGAGTTCAAATACTTTGTTGAAAAAAATAAAATTTTTAATCGAATCCATATACCTACTTTGTACTGCAACGGTTACAACTGTGCTGGTGGTATTAAGAATAAACTTAATCGTATTTTGAAAGGCCCGCAGATTAAGCAGTTATTTCAATAATTTATTCGGAATATAATCGTTTTCCCACGGAAAATAATCTATTGATCATTTCTTACATTTTACTCTTCAATTTTCTGCCTCAACTGAAGTTTAGTAGCAACAGTATACTTTCAATAAGATGACCTCTAAATGTCGCCTTGGTATTTGTACGAAAATCAAGTTTGACCTTTAAGAATAATCGTTCCAAAACAATACATGAATCATTTTTCGGAGCAAGGACGACAGCAAAATGTTAATTTAACATTCCCATTACCAAGAAAGAAGACTGATGGAAGAAATCCCTTTCATGAACAAACAAGATCCTCTTCGGTGCTTGAGTATTTCAGAAATATTAATTGATACAATTTTTTTATTAATCTATTCTTAATTATCATTATTATATACTTATTACTCAAGACTATACCTGGATATGTATATTTTTTCACTTAACTCGTATTTCAAAATTGCAGATAGGAGTTAAAATTGAAATCAAACCAAAGAAAGTAAAAAAAATGTTATTTTTCATTTCATCGGCTCCATATGATGCTCATTACTATGGTATTTCTCAGTGCAAGGTGCTAAGAATAGTATTTTCTTTAAATTTCGCGCACAGCGCTGTCAGGTCCCTAGCACCTAAAGTGGGCGAGAAATGGCTTTTTACGGAAATTCCGGTTTCTACTCGTGGAGAAAAATATTCAAGACAGACAGGAGAAATAGGTTATGGGAAAACAGAATTCTAGAAGTAATTTTCTCAGCCAGGGAAGTCATCCTTGTGAACGCTCGAGTGCTATCCCTATCCTTCGTTTCAAAGCTAACAACGGCGTAATACTCCATGCCGCTAGACGCAATTGGACACGGCGGAAAGAGGAAGTACTTCACTCACTGGATCCTGGAGAGAAAGAGATGCCCGGGAAATATACCGGGACTCCATTTGCCGTTACCTTATCCCACATTCGTCCGACTTTTCCCTTTCCTACTTCATCCCCTCTCCCATTTTCCAATTCAAGAGTCCTTGATAGATTCGATGTCACCGCCGTCGTTGGAGATGGTACGTTGGGAAGACGATGGAAAGAAGAATTGGGTAAAATTGGGATGGAGAGAGAGCGGTCTACTGGGGGACCACGAGATGGAAAAGCGAAGGCTTGAGACAAGAGTGAAGTCACGAAACTCATCCCCTTTGACTCTCGCAGTCGAAACCATTTGACACCGACGCCACCCGAATGGCGAAGGATTACAATGGATTCCTGGAAATAGATGAGAGGGATGGATCGATACATTCGGGAGGGATGAGCGGATAGCAGCCCCGACGTTAAAGTGAAAGGAGGAGGCAAGTAGAACAAGGGAAATTTCTTAGGAGATCAGAGAATCGAAAAGTAAAGAGAGTGTTCGGCTTTCCATAGAAAGTTAAGTGTTAAGATGTTGACATGGGGGAAGGGATAATGAGATAATTCGGTCAAGTTGGTTAATGTGAGGCGTTTTTGGATGCAAAGAGGAAGAGATAACCAGGGTCAATGGCTGAGAGATGATATAGTTTAGCTATGGCACATTCATAAAAGGCCATTAGGAACTAGTTTTTTTACTAAGAAGAAGAACACTTTCCTCTAAAACGACAACTCAAAAGTCTCTTCCGAGTTCAATACTTAAAACGATAAACCTATCCTCTGGTTCCTCAAAGGACAAATTATATCCTCCCTATATTTTAATTCTCATTTCTTCTTCCTCTTTTTCAAAAGAAAAAAAAACAGAATAAGCTAAATAAACCTCATTTTCACGGGGACATTAGTAACCGATATCAAGAGATACTCCATTTCTTTTCCCCTCACTCGTTGGAACGGGTGCATATGCAACCACGCCTTTTGATGTCTTTCCCTGGAGCAATGTAGGGAAAACCTACACATCTCTCGCACAAATACGGACACCCATGCGAAAGCAAAAATCCTCCTAATAAATATTAAGTTCTTCGACTCAAAACACATGTGTTTTCCAAAATTTGAATATAGAAATAAAAACTTTAAATGCTTGAATTGAATTTACTATTTTTATGGTTTTAGTCAACTTAATCACAGTTTATGAATTCCCGACGGAATGATTGTAGTGGAGATTTTGTGCAATAGGTTATACGGGTGGAGGGGAGAGACTATGAATATGACTGGATGGTGAGATCTAGAAACAGGAAGGAAAGGTAAGGGTGTAAGTATGCAATATTTTAATCGGTAGGCACAATAATTTAGGCATCTACAGAGAGACATCTCCTTATGTTAATCAGGGTGGTGCCTTAGAGAAGTGGAGAGAGACCAAAAATGATGAATGGAGTGTGACAGTTGTCAAAGTTGATGTTATGGATACAAACGTTTTCGGGGACTTGAGGAGAGACGGACTGCGAAGAATTGCAGGAAACTTGGTGATTTATAATCCTGACTTTGAAAGGGTAGATGCATTGACCGATCTAGAAGAGAGTAGAGTTTGCTTTTAAGGAGATAGATGATGTTGTAAAAGAGACACAAGGGGCAAAGGAAGATCCAGTGATTGATGAAAGAAATTTCAGGTGATATATGAATGTGAGGGAAGGGTAAGAATAAACCTTAACCTTCCCCCACCTGTGATCGCACACAGTCAGCCACGCCTCAACTGACTAGAAAAAGAGCTAAAAGCCCGAAAATTTACGGTCTTTGTGCGGTCGTGTCATGTGTCCCAGCTAGTCCTGTATCCACCAGTCATGACATAAATATAATACATATAATTTCCTAAAAACTGACTACCTTGAGTTTAGGTCAACATACTTCCGATAGCGGGTGGATAAAAGGCAATTTGTGGGAAGGAATGACGAGCAAATTAAGGTATAAATGCAAGCGTTGGTATGAGATGAAAACTGAATTTCTATGCAAGATTCCGGGAACATATCAAATTATATTCTTTAGTAATTAAAAAAATATGAAGTCTAAAAAACAATTTAATCGTCTTCATATATCGACTATACTTAATGTATTAAAATTTCATCAAGTTTCTATCAAGATTTTTATCTATTTATACCTGGATCTTAAACTTTTGGCACCTTTCATTGACAAATATACAAAATTTTCCAGAGATATTGAAATTAGATTTAGAACATATTTTTGGTAGATTAATAATAGCAAAAATATAATTTTACATTACGTTGACTGCTTAACTATATTTGGTACAAGTTTCATTCATTGACTTAACAATAGTGCTGTGTCAGTGGTACCTGACGTAAATTGAAACATGTCAAGTTTGCCGACGGAAACGATAGAGGTAACGCGTGCCGCTGTATTGAAACTTTTACTTTTGCCTAATCAAGTCGTCAGCAAACGCATACAAGGTGTAATGCAACAGATGGATTTTGAAGAGTCTACCCTTATTTACAGAACTGTTTAAAAGTTTGAAGATGGGAGAAAATTCATTTCAAAAGTAGGTGGACCCAGACTCGTCACTGCTCCAGACAGGCTCCAGTCACTGTTCCTATTAAAGTAAATACGTAGCAATGCGCTTATGCCATTGCGAGATAACATCGTCAAAAAACATTTTATAAAAAATCAGAAATATTTAAACTATCAATGGGTCCTAAACTGGTATGTGAAATATTTCACGAGAGTCATGTTAGTATGCACTAGGCTCCGAGACTGTTCCTATTTTTACGAACAAGGAGACCCTCGTGTGAGGGCTCATTTGCAGTTGAAGTTGATATTTTTTGCAGGAAAATGAGAAGTTTATTTTAAATGCTATTGCCGAATATGAAATTTGGCGAAATCATATCCATCATGAGAACATACAGTAAATCTCTGTGTGGAAATCTCCTGAATCATCAGAACAAAAAAATCCAGGTGGTGGAATCTACTGAGAAATTAACTGTCACACCATTTTTATATATTTAGGGAATGGTGTACTAACATATCGGAACAGTACACACAACCATGTATGGAGCATACTTTATGAATTTACCGGAGTATCTCCAAGGTCATACCAATTGCAACAGGCCATATTTCAAAGCAATAGACATCATCAAGGAAAGGTACTGCCAAGCACGGTAAATGGTGTTTCTGAATAGCTCGTCAAAATTAATGCGAAGTATGTTCCCCATCCTCAATTCAGCACAAACCGAGCCCAATTTGTTTTTTTTCTGTTACCAAAACTTGAATGAATTTCAGTGAAGCCTGCTGAGACGATTTTCGAAGAAACTTCAAAACATGGCTTCATGCAAAACTTAGAAGGCTGGAAATAAAAATGCTTTGGATTTAATAGTGTCTATTTTGAGAAGAATCATCAAAATTTCGTGGATGAGCGCAGGTATATCATTAAAAAAATACGATCATTCTTGATATAACTACCCTTACAAATACGCAAAAAAATGGAGAATTTTCGGTGTGTTAGGTTTGAATGCGTAGAATAAAATAATAAGTAACCAACGGGAACTCGATGAGGTGAGGTGATTTGAAAATTCCAAATTAGTCAATGTGTATGTGGACGCTATTATTTGCTTGGGTCTATACAAAATTGCTTGGCAGATAAAGATTTTTCATAATTGAAATTTCGACCATAAATCAGTATGTGGATATCGTTCCTAAATTAGCTGGAAACCTCATGCTCGTATTAAGCACCATAGAATCTGATATCGTGATAAAAGCGGAATTTCTAGTTTATCGTGAATTAACAAATACGTTCATTCAATGACCATAAATAATATAAGAAAAGTAGAGCTACTTGACTTAGTGCCAGATATATCCATCACTGTCATCAAATATGCGTTAATTCCATTTCGATTTGATCAATTACTCTACATTGAAGCTTGGTAAACTCCTTTCGTAATTGCTCTTTTTTTCTTTTTCGCATGCAAATTCTTCCTCAGCCCTATTTTCAATTCACTTTCCCTTCCAAATGTGCTTCAAATATTTCCACACAAAACCTACCTTAATCAGTAGGTTACCAAGCAATAATTATCAGATAATATTAATATTACTATGGCATTTACTTTATGTATGAGGAGTTAATTGCTAAATCCTTTTAATTGAAGTCAATACTTCTTTTGCTTTACCTAATATAGTCTCCGTTGGGCTATTTTTTAAACAAACTGATTCATCATTTTCATCAGCATTCGTTGAAAGTACCTGATCTCCAAATTCTATCAACCATTTTCACTGTTACTTGCACCGAGGTATCATTTTATTACTAAATTAATTCTATCTTAACACTTTTGTAATGATAATTCTTGATAAATTATGAGTAATTCTCAAGGAACCTACTTTTTCTAATAGCAATTAGTTCCGACTTTTCGGAACACAACCGACGGCATTTGTGCTGAAGAGGGTCGAGGTGAAATATTAAAAAAGATATGAAAGTACTGTTAGTTTTTTATCAACAGAGTCAGTTTTATATTACCTTCGACATGCCCAATTTTTCATGAATAACTTTTCCGTTGTGATCAATTGTCACAACATTTCCTAAACCAATATATATTTCGCGCTTGATTACTATCCGTTTTCCAAATATTTTTCCATGTTTTTCCCTCTTTGATCGCATCCATATATGGCATTCATGCTACAGGCAACTATTACTTTTCTTCTGCCTTTTCAAATCGCATGAATCTAAAAATACCTTCATACTTTCCTACTTCGTTATTTTCAGCCCTTTATAGGCAGTTATACTACAGAACTATTTTCCCTGGCCTATTTTGACAATGACTATTCCGTTCATCGCGGGAAGCTCACCGTTAGCATTCCGGCAACTCTTATGGAGCGTTCTGCCAATTCCTGTTTATCCGTTCGCCGATCCTGAGATCCTACTTCTACGTCCTACGCGCATTACCTTAAAGTTGCCGCTCCAAAAGCCTCCTTCAGCTTATTTTATTTTCCTAGTTACCAAAATATTGCATTCATTCCTTGAATTTCCACTTCAACGCTCTTTAGTGTTGTTCAGTTTCGAAATACTTTAACGTTCATAGTTGCAATTTTAAATTGTGCTGTTTGATTGGTTATACACTCTACAGAGAATTCCATCGTCACAGAGTCGAAGGCGAAATTCCAAATTCAAGGATATCTTGCTCGAATATTGTTTTTTCTTAAAATACATAAAGGAAATAAAAATACCTCATCCAATGAGGACGATGATTTAAACCAAAAATAGATTCAACATTAATGAAGCAAATTAAGACAGATTTTAGTGATAAAGCTAATATATAAAATAAATAATGCTTCTATCGGTATATAACTTAGGTTCACGATGCCTATAATGAACATGCATTGGTATGTTTCATCTAATCTATTGATATGTACTCATCTAATGAAATATTGTTTGAGGTAGAGAAATGGAACTATTCACCTTCAATTTTAAGGGTATTTATTCAAAATGAACTTGTAATAACAATTAATTTACGCTTCACGGTTTCCCTTGAGCATAATTATTAACAGAAGATAGAGAAGAACAGAATCTAATTATATGAACATAAATAAATGTAAAAAACTCTCCCGGAATAGTTTATCGACGAACTTATTTTATATTTCTATCCTTCTACGACTACTCGAAGTTGCCTCATTTGCCATGTATTGAGCAAAATTATACATGGTCAGAAACTATTCACAGGTAACGACTGGGGAGTTCTACCGCTTATAATCATATTTCCTGATTAGTTTCATTAATTTCAATTAATGTATCTATATTAAAAATGGACACTTCGGCAGAAAATATTTTCTATGTTAATATTTTTGTATAAAAGGAACGATCATTCCGCTGAATGACAGCGTAATTTACGTCATGGATTCATCCAGCATTGTCGTCTCGTATGTTTTTTATTGCAAACAAACAGTTCATAAGATAGCAATATCACAAGAAACATCTAGCAACGAGACGTCTTGGAAGCTAACAGATCAATAATTCATGATCAATGAAAACATATCGTTCGTAGAATCCCAAAAAAATGTATTTGGTGAAAAAATCAATTGTACAAATATCGTTTATATGCTCAACCTTTGTATGCTGATTTCACGCTTAAAAACGAGAGGCGCAAAACTCGTTCTGATTTCACCCAGTTCATAGCAGTTACGACGGAATGGTCGAAGAGAAGGAGAAATGTTTCCAGGAGCTACGTCTTAAAAATGCATTTGAATGCCCTATAGTGTTTTCAAGTATCCATAGAAAGACTCCTCACTTGAAAATCTCGCCTGGAAAATTTACGAACTTGGACCTAGGGTTGAAGGAAAAGAAAAAAATGAGAGTAATAAAAAATATAGATACGGATGCAAAGCTTTTTTGCGCTAATAATTGGAATTTGGGCAATTTGGCAAAACCTTCAACAAGCTCACTTTAAATACAGTATCTTAAACAAATAGGATTGACATTTTTTTTCTTCCTTATACGTAGTTAATGTAAATGTTTTATATGGTAAGCACCTGACAATCTCTTGTGTCCGGCGAATTTACATCAGTAATCATTTAGCTACGAGAAGGATATAAAATTATACTAGTTTTTATGAACGTAAAGCGATCGTGAATGATTTTTTTATTGAAAAAATCCTTCACGATCCTCCTCCGCATATATTTTAAGAATGTTGGAAAATTTTGAAAGGACAGACAATTATGAATGTAGTAAGTAAAACGAAGAGAAACTTCTTTTTCTCAGTTCTCTTGAGCTCAAGATAAGAAAAAAATATATTACAGAGAAAGATGTTTTAAATATTCCCGAATACATAGCTTGATAATATACCAAAAATATCACATTTCTACGCGAAACATCTGGTAGTTGACAATAGAGTACATTTGCGTGATTCTCTTGGACAAGAAAAACAAAGAGGGGCCTACTTATTATGAAAAATGAATCAAATCGAAAAATGTACAAATTTAAATAAATTTTCCTTTTGCTACGGGCTTTTAAATTTTATCCCTACAAGAAACGTAGATGAAGTAACTATAATTAGTGATTTAGAATAACTGCCGTGCATTTCTTTATAACCAATTCATGGAAGCTTTTCATCGCATAAAATGTTTAAACTTCAGTCCATTAGGCGTTGCTTTCCATATTCTGTTCAGTACAAAAAGGCTTATTTAAGTATTGACCATGAGCCATAGGTATGCTGCTAAGGGAAACATCGTATTTGCCGCATTATATTACTTTCATTATTTAATTAATGAAATTAAACGTAAAAAATTACCAATTTCGCGGATATTTAAAAAAACGAGTTAAAGAAACAAGTCAGGCAGAGTTCTAAAATGCTTCCAACTGTTTTTTTTATAAACATGACTACACTCAATTTTGCCGCCAGTTCTATCTCGTACAGAGAACATGAGAATAGGCAGTAAAAATACCTGTCAATATCCACATAAAAGACTCAATACAAAATATTGTGTTACCACCAAACTAATTAATATGTTACAAGCCAGATGCATTAGATCCTGTCGTACGTTCTCAATATCTAAGTTAATGTAAACGTTTGTAAACTAGCCATGGTACCGTTCTTCTATAGCGGGATAATTTACTGAACAAATCAAACTGTCCTTAAATTTCCCTCGACTTGAAAGAACCCATGGGTGCATTATAAGCTACAAACATCATCATATGGATAAGTAGGGTGAAATTTGTCCTATAAATGCAAAATAGACAATAATCATTTGTTAAATATTTTTGGGTCTGTTTACCGCGGAATACTTGAAAGAAAATTTTAGCATACCTATGTTGATTTTGCTAGAGCAAACTCTCTGACCCCCGAATTGTTCGGAAATTTATATGCATCGACCTGGGATGCGGCGTTGGAATTTCTATAGCAAACACTGCAAAATGTGTTATGAGTAAGATAGAGATTATTATTACGATATATTGATATACTTATCAATATACGAGATTAAATTGATGGTAAATCAAATTACAGTAAATTTGTATTCGAGTTCTTAATATTATATATTTCTACTTAAATGCGACCTGGTATATTACTATACATTAAGTGGGTATTGCATAGCATCGTGACTATCATTTGACAAATTTACGAGAAAATGGCCTTTCACGAATAACGCAGCGTTGAAATTGAGGTATTTGACTGAATTTCCAGTTTTGGTGAGGAAATCAAAAGTCAGGAAATGCAGATATTTTTCCCTGAAGGCAGAAGAGTAAGGGCAATCAGTTCACAAGGCCTACGAATCGTTTCTTTGTAAGCATCCAAATAGGGAGAGAAGGGAACACGGTTGTGGGGTCGGAGCAAAGAGAATCGGGGTGAGAAGGACGATTGTATTTGAAAGATCGGACAGAATACTATTGGTTGGAGTCAACGTTGGATTTGAATTCGGAAGAGAAGAAAAGAGATGAGACGAAGGAGAGAAGGGCGTCGAAGAGAAGAAGGAAGGGAGACTGGAGGAAGGTAAGGGAGAGGATTGAACAAAAGAAGGAAGAAGAAAGAAGAAAATGGGAGAATCAAATGCGAGAGCGCGTGCGTCTAGTGACGTGAAATGAGAAAGGGGGAGAATTCAGGGTGAGGGCGGAATGGGGTGTTGGCGGGGATCTTTTCCCTATTACTCGGTTCGGAACACTATGATGTTGACATCGACCCTTTGGCATCCAATCTCGTTCTTGCTAGGTCACATCATCCTGCTGGTTGGAATAAAAAGGGATCCGAAAGAAGGAATAATAAAGTATTGGTACGGAGGATGACGATAAGAACGAGGATAAAGATGAGAGAAGAAGGGATAGAGAGAGGAAGGAAAGACGAACGGAAGATTTGTGATCTCGAATGAAAGACTGCCACACGTAGGATGGAGCGTGCCCTGTTTCGAAATCGGGAAAATACATTTCCAGAACTTTAAGTTAGCGTGTACACACCCCACACGCATTGGTATCGTTTGAATACCCCCCCCCCCCCACGCATGTACTCCCAAATGCAAAAGGTTTTTCCACGGGGCGTGCGTGAGACATAGGACTAGAGAAGGCTTCAGAAAGAACCTCCCCATTTCACCGTGAAGTCCTCGCCACGTCCTCTCCACCTCATTCATCTACGCTCACACAACACCCCCCCCCCCCCCGAAACCCATTCCCCTCTGCCCCTCCTCCTTAAAGAATTCCGTCTAACCCTCACGCGCCGAGAATGAATCTTGGCGAAAGACGCGGATGACTTTCTAACTTTGCGGCCTCGAAAGCTTACGTCCTCTCTCCAGGGCGTTGGAGGAGAAGGAAACTTGTTGTTACATACATGCCTCTCCAGTTTCGACGAGCCCTACGGTTACAAAAATCCGTTCCATAAAACGAAGATGCAAAGTATCATTTGCACCTTTGAATATGATTCATCGAGTGTTCAATATTTTGGAGAGCTCTGCTTTCCCACCAATGGAGAGACTAAAAGTTATGCTGGCAAGAATGGGCTGAAACAATTGCAGATGGTTAATAATTCACTATAGCCAAGAGAGCTCTGTCGAATTCCCAAATAATTTATTCATCAACTATATTTATAACGGGTTATTCCGCAAATGGTGAAACCTATTGTAGAAATAAATTAAGTAATGATAAATTTTACCAAGCGATTTTTGTTTGTTAGAGTTTATAGATTCCACTTAGTGATGCCGTATAATTATGCATTTAAGAATTCACTGCAGAAAACTGATAACTATTGATATCCTTCTTTTTCACCTTTTTCATATTTTTTTATGTTTGTGGAATTGCAAATTGAATAATTTCATTTCATTTTAATACACAGATGACCACAGACTGAGAAACGACAAATTTCTTTGGCCCTCCATAAAAAACACAGCCAGACATTCGATATTATAACAAGCCTCTCTTCGATTCCGCATGATTATTCGTAATCTTATAAACATTCCTAACCTTTTCCTACTTTAGTAAGGTAAGTAGGAAGAGGCTCGGAACATATGTCCTACATTCCTATCATAGCCCCTCCGTGATTGCCTAATGTTTTCTCCTCGAACACAGTTTCCATCATTTCATCGCCGATCATCACGTTCTGCATCCATCTTTTTTGCCACTATAGGATTTCTCCAAACAATCCTCGCTCCTCCCCCACTATGCACTTCCTCGATCATTTCTTTTCTTTCCATTTCACCTTTTCCATTCTTCTGCCAACCCACATTTCAAAAGCCTCCAATCAACGCTCAAAGCCTTGATTAAAGACCATGTTTCCACCCCGTATAAAATATAGCTCCATAACAAAGTTTTAGTAAGTGCTTTCTTAGCATCCTTACTCATTCATCCCTGGAATAAATTCTCTCCATCTGGTGAAAATTTCTTTACCCACCGCAATTCTTCCCTGCCTTACAATTTCCATATTATTTTGACCATCTTGGTCCATAAAACTTCCATGATAGGTAAAATGCTCCATCTGCTCCAGTTTTTGCCCTCCTATTTAAAGGTTCAACTCAGCCTTCCTCATTCTAAAAAACTTCGTTACCATTGTTTCGTTTATATTAATCTCATCCGTTACTAATATACTAAACTGTTCCTGAAACTCTTCACCAGCATTTCTAACTTAAGTTTCTACATATGAAGAGTTGACTGAATTCATTAATTCCCCATCGATTTTCACTCCTACCTTCAGTTCTCCCCATTTCATTTTTACGCCAATTTCCTCCACCCGTGCGCTGAAAAGCAAAAGAAAATGTAATGGACACCCGAGTCTTACTTCTCTAACCATCCTGACTCACAATCCGCAAATTGCACAAGAGTTAACTATCTCAGACTGCTCAGGTGCGTGCATAAGTTTCGGATGTCTTCTATTCCTCCAGTCTACGCCTACTTCCGACCCCGGTAGCTGCGGGGTAACGCCCGCGCCTGCCAATCCAGAGGTCGCGGGTTCGAGTCCCACACAGGTGGGTTTTCCTCCACCGACGGCATGGATATGTGTTACTGTCTTTACTTTAATGTATAAAGGTCAGGTGAAAGAAGGGATTATTAAGTCTCAAATTTCCTGCAACACATTCGTGAATCCTAACGTTTTACTCAATATATAAAACGAGCAAATGTATTCTGATTTTATCCTATGTTCCTCTATATTACTGACCTCACCTACGGTATCATGCATGTCTATATCTTCTTGAAAGCAAACTGATATCCCTTCTCTCATTCCTCTTATTGATGACATTAATTACTCTCGCACAGTTTACACCACCATGGTGTTTCGCTCCATTTGATTCTCGCCTAGTTTTATTATTTACCTCTATATACTTTTTATTTCCGTTTTCCAATTCCTAATCTCATCTAACTTCCTTACAATCTTGTCAGTAACTCATGGTTTCCTTTTCCTATTTTACTGTAAATTCATGGCGACTTTCGATATCCATTTTTTCTCGTGCTCTCATTCTCATCTGTCGTACTAGGCTCCTTGTCCTCACTTTCCAATTTTCTCCGCGTGCCTCCTGGCGCTCATTTTCTTCCCGATAAATGTTTCCACATTCCATTTCCATAACCCTAGTCCCTGTTTTATCCTCTTGAATTTGTCTTTGCACCTTATTACCTCAAAATTATTATCTGAATCCGCTTCCGGGAAACTGAAAATTAATCACGCTGCTCCGAAATCCGTACCTAGGTATAACAGTCAAACTAACGCCTTCTGAATACCCAGGAATTTTACATGTATACATAGACCTATTGTGGTCTTTTAATCAAGGCTTCGTTATGATGAGACCTTGTCTCCTGCTTTTAACCCTTTTTTGATTAAACCTACTATTGATTACTCTCCTAACATTCCATATCCCTATTATAACTGCTACTATTAATTTCGTTTTGCAAGGACTTCGTGAGATTACGACCACGGAAGCTTTGCCTCTCGAGTTTCCAAGCACGACACATGGCCGATTGGGCCGAGTCCCTTAGTTGATATTACTCATATTCAAATGATTGTATCTCATTTTTCATGGGATAAGTGATTGAGGTGGCTTCCCGTTGCCTTCCTCAACAGTGTGACTCAAATGGCCGCCCCACTATGGTCAGAGGCATTTTCAGCCGCCTTACTGAGAAACAGACGCTGCGCAGACTACCTTTCGTCTATCCTTCGGCCTATCTGGCAGTGATGATCCTACCAGGAGCAATTATTAATTAATCCTCCCACAAGTATGGTTTTAGGGGTCATCAGAACTCACAAGCCATTTCAGCATGTTATGGTGTTATGTAACCTCCCCTTCCAAGGGAAGGGTACATAAAAACAGGGAAGGAAGACCGGATTAGGTAAACTAATTACGGCGTCTACCATGGAAGCCTTAATATGAATAAATGGTAAAAATTAATCTCTGATGGGTAAGCCAAATCGAAACGAAAGGGCCCCCAAAAGAAAAAAAACTATTTGTTATTTTTAAGTGCTCAGTGTTCAGGCATATTCTTAAAGTTTAAATTTATATGCATAATCTTAAAGTATGATTCCTAAAGAAAGGAGAAGAGGCTTCACTTAATTTGGCATATAGTATATCCTTCAATAAAAAAAACAAATTTGCCGTCGACCCGAGTTTCTCTCAAGCAATATATACTTATAGTGGCGTACGTTTTAAAAAGATGTTTCTGAGTAGTAATTTGTTAGTGATTGTTCCGAGTAGAGTATTAACCATTCTAAAAATATCATAAATTTATGAAAATAATGAACAATATTAACCCCCACCAATGTGCAAGCAAATCATTACCACAAATGCACCATTGGCTCATTGATCATATTACAGGTTTTACCTGTAATATGATCCGAATTACCTGTATGCTTTATACTTTAAGGGATTTCTTTTAAAAATAATTTCGATTACAGTTAAGGCTTACCTTAACTGTAGAACTTCTAGAATTTCTGGACCTCGATTTAGTTTTAATCGCAGGAGAATTCCAAATCTTGAATATCATTCGTAAGGAGAATATGTCGGCCGCAAGCAATGAAAAGATATAGCACCGATGCGAATGATCCCATTTCTAAGGTCGCGTAAGTGAGGATTACCTAAGAAGTAAACAAGGATAAACATGTCATAAATGGTGATGAAGATAGCTGAGGTTGTAAAGTAACATATCACAGAAAAGTTAAAATTGAAAATTAAGCGCAGTATTCTCACCTTGCCATATTCGACAAAGTAGAAAAATAATAAGTCTAACTGCTATTTACAAATCAATTTAGTGGCAATCGGCACCTTCTAGTCTATTTATTCAAATAACATGAAAATATGTTTCGACGAAGGAGGAAACCATACTTTCAGGGTATTTTAAATGACAGGAGAATACATATGGACCTAATAGTGCGCGGTAATGATTTTTCCAGCATCTGCACATCACTGCTCCCGATATTTTTTGCCAAATGATGTAATGCTTTTTCTAACTTTCTATACATTTCTTTTTGCTTACCAACACTCTATTCAAAGCCAAAAGGGTGTTTGTAAGCTTCCTGGACGCAATCGAAAATTTCTTTTTGACTTCGTTTGATAGTTTTTGTTCCTCGCTCAAGACTCTCGGCACCAGATTCGTGCACAATTTCCTCATCGTAAGATCCTCTGTTACAATTGTGTGGACTGTTCCGACTGAAAGGCCGGGGCCCTCACTGATAAGGGCGATCGTTAAATTCCTGTCAGAGTCCAAAACGTTTTTCACTTCGGCCACCTGAGCAAAGGTTCGATCGGTCGTCGGGCGTCCGACGCGGTGCTCGTCTTCGACGAGCTCCCTGCCTTCCTTAAACATTTTGTGCCCCTCAAATACTCTTGTGCGGCTTAAGGCATCATCCCCATAATCCTGTTTAATGAGTTTAAGGGTCTCCGACGCGCATTTCCCGAGTTTAACTCAAAACTTCACGGCGTACCGTTGCTCGACGGTGCGCTCCATGCTGGCGCGACGACACCACAAACGATCACACATCACAAAAATCTACCTCCTGCCTCAACGCATGCCCAGAGTTGACTGAACTAAAGTACGCCTGAGTGGTGGGGGACCCCTCTACCGAGCGGACAGGTCGGACTCCTATCCACCGCTCCGTTGAGGCTACAGCGAACCAGTCACGATACTTATTGTACGGACCCTGTATACATATTTTTGTGATTGAAGATATGGTTTAAATGATGATAAATGTTTTTTCTGCGCCATGTATCATCGAAAGTTGAGAAATGGTCAGTGTAGCTAATCTGTACAAGAATACGAAAAAAATTAGAAAGAATTTATTTTTTTCCAACTATATTTCGCGCAAAAAACACAAAGCCATCTTTTTTAAACATCATTTTCATGAGCTACTTATCCCATCATGAATGGCTCCTCCTAACATAAGAAATGTGTACCTCACATACTCGATTTAATATGCCTAATTCCTAACATCTAATGATTCGAATGCCACTTATATTACTTTCTGATAAATTAATTTCAAATTTTATGCAGGGAAATAAAATTCATAATTATCAGTTTGATGTGGTGGAAAGAAGATTTATGTAGATACTCTAACACACTTTCACAAATTTACTATCGATTATTTTTCGGAAAATTATTCATTAATTACGAAACAAAGGACTTTATTGAGAGTGGAAATAGCAATGGCATGAAAGCATAGAAAATCTTAATTATTCACACTCTGCGTTCAAGAGCTCATTTAAATGCTGACCAACTTGAACTAACACGCTTTCCAACCACACGAAATGAAAAATAATAAATTTCAATTAAGTTGCGATACAATTCAAAAGTAACTGGTGGTAATATGCTTCCAAATTGCATAGAAAATACTTTTGGTGAATGGTTAGTAGCGGTATACAATAAAATGTTTCAAAAATAATAATAACCCAAATAAATTATAATTGATCCTGGTTACTTTTTTCTTTAATACAATCGTCTCTAATCAGGAATGCGAACAGTACTCATGAGAAGTACGATCAGAATTCATTCATCTATCAACATAAATGTCCCTGCTAGAAATTATTGTACCTCATATTAATCAATATTTCATAAAAAGAAATTTCAAAAACAAGTATAAATAGAAATAGCTCATATAGATAGCGTGAATTTAAATACAATGGATGGAATAATGACGCAAATATCTTACATGAAAGAGATACATCTGAAAACAATCGGAAACCAAGATGATTAGACGTTTATATCATAGTTTCCATCGATATGACTCTCGTACGTTACTGCGCTTAATACGATTACGCTGTCAACTTAATGATTGCATCGTATTTTATCAAACCATTAACCATATCCCATTTCGATAGCCTTCTTCAGTGCGTGCCAATTTATGGAGACGGAAAGCAGTACGAAGTACTAGGAGGATCGCTATAATTGACTTACGAGCTCAGTTTTTTTCTCACGTATCTGGTCACGGGAATGCCAGTGCTTTACGCTGTCAGTTTGAACTTTATGGTCCAAGGTATCAATGTTCCATCGCTTTCCAGGACTACGCCAGATTCCCGCTTTACGAGGTCAACTGATCAATTCTTCATTTCTAGAATATCCCTGGAGACCCACATGGAGTTGCCCGCAGACGACATCAAGGGAAATTTTTTCCTCTCCATCCTGCGAACTTCGTCGTCCCTCGCTGGGCAGCGTCAAAAAGAAAAATAGAAAAAAGGGAGCTCATCTTTTCTTTTCCCCTCTTCGGTCGTTTAACATGACCACGGGATGACGCTGGTTTGCGTTCCGTCTTCCTCCTTACTTGCATGTCCTTCAATCTCTCGAACCATTCACTTTACCAACCTTCCACTTTCCTGCTCTCCTCGTCTTTTGTCGGGCATTTTCAGGGAATTGAATTCGCATATTCATATCTTGAGACTTCTGCTGAGTGGGAACTCAGGATGGCCTTGAGGCTTCCTTCCTGTCCGCTTTGGATCCACTCTGGGGGCCTCCACCCCTTCCCATTTAGGGAGATCCTAACGGGGATTCTTCTTATTTAAAGGGAGTCAAGATGTGTTCTTCGAAGAGAACTGTGAAGGCTTCATAAGGATCGGCGGCGGTGGACCAACGCGGCAAAGGCGACGCCCGAGCTCTATTCGCGGGGATGCCCCCTTGGAATGACTCGACCGTTAACTTAATGAGGTTGAAGAAGAAGTGTGAATTCATAAGCACAATAATTTTAGGTCATGACTGCAAAACCATTAGAAAAACAATTAATTAGAATAATACACAAGAACCACTGTTAAATATATGATAGTAAATTATTACTACGTAAGAACGGTATCATGAAGATTAACATGAATGACCTCCAAGAGTTTTCTTAGTCATCATTTTTTAACTACTGATTTTACGACGAAAGGAATACTACCTTGATCAAAAATTTCCCGGAATTTATTCAGAAAATTAAAAATACAAGTTTATTCATCTAAATCTATATTGTCCCCTTCAAAGTAATCCCCATCGACTGCAACACACTTATGCCAGCGCTTGATCCAATCCTCGAAACATTTTTTATATTCGGTTTTCGGTATGTCCATCAGTGCTTCCTGCGATTTTTCCATTACTTCCTCTCGGCTGCTAAAACGCGTTCCCCGTAATGGTTTTTTAACTCGATTGAACAGAAAGAAGTCACAGGGAGCCAAATCAGGTGAATTCGGTGGCTGTTGGATGGTATTTGTTGCATTTTTCGTCAAAAAATTACGAATAATGATAGCACTGTGCGACGGTGCGTTATCATGGTGCAAAATCCACGAGTTTTCTGCCCACATTTCTGGTCTCTTTCGGCGAATTGCTTCACGCAAACGTCTCATAACGCCCAAATAATACTCTTTGTTTACTGTCTGGCCTTCTGGCAAAAATTCATGATGCACTACACCGTTGTAATCCATGAAAACCGTCAGCATTGCCTTCTTTTTTGACTGAAAACGACGTGGTTTTTTTGGTCTCGGCTCATTTGGTGAACGCCATTCACTTGCCTGATGTCTGGATTGCGTGTCGTACTCATAAACCCACGTCTCGTCTCCAGTAATGATCCTTTTGATGAATGTGGGATCGGATTCAGCCTCGCAAATCATGTCTTTTGCGACGTCAACACGGTCTCTTTTTTGCATGAAATTGAGGTCTTTTGGCACCAACTTTGCTGCTACACGACGGAAACCCAAATCATTAACCACAATGTCTTGGGCGGATCCATAGGCAATGTTCAAGTCCTCCGCTATTTCTCTGATGGTTAATTTGCGGTTATTGACCAACATTTCTTTTACTTTATCAATTTTTTCACCGACTTTCGATGTCGATGGTCTGCCACTGCGTTCATCATCTTCGATTGACTCACGACCACTTCTGAACCGCTCGTGCCACTGGTAAACGACCGTTTTTTTTAGAGAATCGTTGCCGAAACACTTTTCCAACATTTCCAACGTCCGGGCGCCACTAAATCCGTTTTTTACGCAAAATTTAATACAAGTTCGTTGTTGCAAATTTAAATCCATTTCTGAAATTGTAAAAAATCGCCAACACACACAGAGATAGATGTACTCTTGGCTACGTAACTTTCGCAAATGTCAAGTTATGACACTAAGATTTAAAGGGAATATCAACAACAGATGTACCAATTTAACAAAAAAAACAGAACTCATATCGGAACGATGGGAGCGGCACACGGTGGTTATTCCGGGAACTTTTTGATCAAGGTAGTAAGTAATGAATGACCTAGAAACATCAGAACTTTAACTGCGACGTCCTTGAACTTCACCCTTTCGAAAGACTATTAGCAGCGTTCGACTATTATCAGTCATGCTGGAGAGTTATAATGCTGATTAGAAAGGAACTTAGGGTAAAATGGCCTTCTATGCGGGAAGTAAAGGCATAGATCAACTTAGTGTTTTTTTCAAGATTGAAGGAACTCCTTAAAATAGTAAGAACATTTTGAATTTGTTTGATAGAAATATCAAATCCAAAGGATGGAACACAAATGACATCTCTTTAAAACGAAATGATAGACCAATAAAGGCGACTTTAATGGGGCGAAGAGAATGAACTGTTTTGCACGACCTAAACAATCAAGAGCAAAGATAAAATAATAAAAGAACTCACGATCAACTTTTGAAGCTTCAAAAAAAGATATGGGCGGCTATTGATAACATTTACAGAAACTGCATGATAGACAAATGCATAGTAAATTAGAGCTAATAACCTACGGAATGTTTTTCAGTAGTATGCACTGAAGAGAAATAATTTAAAAATGAGACAATAAATAGAAATGCGTTACAAGCTAAAAAAATTGAGCAGAAAGCGAGGATTCGTGGGTTAACAAAGGGCGAAAAGTAAATTCAGTCTAAAGGGGGGAGGTAAAAACAAAGTTACAAGTGAGGGGAAAGATAGGGAAAACACACTTGATCACTTGGGTGTGTTTTGGAAACAGTGACCAACCTACCTCAATCACACACAAAAAGGCAAAATTAATAAATAATAAAACAAACTTACAAACACTCGATCACTAGTGGGTGTTTAAGAATAACAGTCACTCTCGTGAATCGCATCCACACACACACACTCAAGGTTTGAAAGGATCCGCTGTACGCTCACAGGAATGAATAAAAAATTTAAATAAAAATAAATAAGAGAAAGGCCCGTTCGGAATCACTCAATCACTTGGGTGTACTAGACTTTTTTGAATCACACTCACTCATTTGTTCAGGTTTACAAGGATTCCCCCTATGCCAGGGACACAGAAAAACAAATAAAACGGATGGACAAAAGTTCTCGCTCATTCATTCGTCACTTGAGTGCGTCCAGAAACAGGGACCTTTGCTTATCACACGTACTCACACCTACGGGATATACAAGAATTTCTCCTATGCCATTGACTCGTCAATCACAGAGAAATAACAAAACAAAACAGAAAGGACATACGTAAACGCGCAATCACTCAATCGCTCGTGTATGCTAGACCTTTGTGATCCGCACACACTCACTCGTCCAGGTTTTGCAAGGATTCCTTCTATTCCAGGGACCTGTCAATCACAAAAATACTAATAAAAATCAAGGAAATAAGTAGCGAGGGTAGGTGGATGCCTAGAGAAACCCTGTTTTTATCAAGGTTTTTAGAAATTTAAGAGCAAAACATTAATAAAGGAGCGGAAAAATATGCTTTGTTAACATTTTTAGGCAGATAATGAGAATCTGGAAAAAATACTCTATAAACATCCTTCAAAATGTTATAAAATATTTAAAAACTATTCCGAGTGTTGACGCACGGACGCATTTAGCGTTAAATGCATTTAAATTGACGCAGAATATTATGAAAAATGTTTTTTGAATGAATACTGATGATAAAATTACAGAGGAAGTTAAATTCCATTTTGGACAATCAATTATCAAACTAGGGCAACAGGTTTTCAATTTAACTATAATTTCATGAAAAAAATCAATTTCCCGCGGTAACCAAGGTTTGTCATTTTTGAGACTTCTATACATCGCGCCGAATCTACTCCTTTCTCTTCTATTTTTCAAACTCTCCCATTTCAGTATATCCAACAATTCCGTGACACTATGTTATATTACACGAATTAACTAATTAACGAATTTATTTATCCCGGGTGTAGAGTGTAACAAAATGTATTCCCTTGTGTGTCGCTAAATAACATTCCATATTTTAAAGTAAATATAAGGCAAAAATATTGACGACTTGGTTGCTTCAAATTACACCTCATGCGTCCTAGATTATGTCAATAAATCATGTCACTGTGCGTTCAAGAAAAAATTTTGAATCATTAAATTTGCAGCATGCTTCTCCAGTTTACGTTCATCATCTTCTTTTACAGAGTAGGCCATAAAGCCTGTTTCGGAACCAAGAGTTTTGGGACAAACATTTTTGTCTCAGCCATTCTATAATCTTATACTAATAGCTTAATCAATGAACTTCTATTGTAAATAGTGCACCCATTCCACATGTACTTCCAGGATTTCCTATTATTTTTCTTCATCAATTGTACAGCATACCACAACTTTCCGGTACTGTATACTTAAGGTATTTTATTTTATGTTCATTTTATTATATTATGCCCACTATTCTAAATTGCACTTATATATTTTATTTCGATTTCATCATTCATTTCACGTATCTAGGATTAATGACCATATAGAAGTGTCGAGCCTTCAAAATATTTATTGGAATCTGTGGAAGCTGTTTCCGTTGGCTTTATTTTTTTACGGTAGAAATGCTGCTGAATAGCTTGGTAATTTGTTATATAGGTATATTCGTGTTTGACACATAATACGCTTGGTTCTCAGAGACTGTAAATTTCATATTTATTCGAGGATATGGTTATAGATAACCATATTTTTTCTTCCTGTTTCGCGACCAAAAGTTGTCTTTGTTTTTCTTTGGCCACTATATGCTTTAATTTTTATTTATTTATAATTTTTCCTTTATTTTACACACATTTTGTCTTTAATGTAATGAAATCATGCATTGGTTTAGTATATAGTAATCGGGTGTTTACAAGCCAAAATTGATTTTCTTCTAATTTAAAAAATTCTCATTTAAAACATGTCAGTAAAACTCCGTAATAGTCTAAAAATAACTTCTCGTTTTGAAAAGTTAACGTAGATCTGGCAATTAGTTTATATTTTATGTTACTTTATGTTATATTAATTGTATTGGCTGTGCTGATACCACTATAATTTCAATGTTTCCTTCCTATTTCCTTTTCTGTATATATTTATTACGTCAGCCTTCTCCCATTCCTTGGGTACAGTACGTAATGGCAAACATCTTAATAAGAATAATCGGGAAACACCGTGAACATAAAAAGCCTACATTCAAAAAAGCATGAATTTAGTCATTTAGATCCTTTGACTTGCTAATGCTTGTTTTCCCTCATGATAATTTTAAACTATTCCATTTAAATCAAAACTCTTGTTTTAATAACTGTGCGCTCCTCTTCCTTTTACTTTTATATATTTCGGAAATATTAAGTCTTTCCATTCCGTGTTGTTGTTGTTTCTATGCATTTGCCTTAATCTTGGGTTTCATTAACAGTCCTCGATCCCAGTTGTTCCTACATTTCATTTGCCATAATTCTGAAATAGTTTAAGTGCCATTTGAAAGTCGAAGGAATGAACTAAAAAGCCTTAATTACAGTACACCAAAATATTTTACCAAAAATTAAATTATTTTAATGTATGGAATAAGTAAATAAATTTGTATGCAAAAGATCTAAATAAAAATGTAATGGCACTATATATGCAGAAATATCCTTAGTTTTCTCTTAAAACATCCAACAATCCATGACTTGGTGAAACTATACGTAATTTATCCAGTTTTGGGACAGAAAAAAGCTAAAAAAAGAGAAAGCTGTTGGTCTAAACCTGGAATAATGTGTATTATGTCAAAATGGTACGAAGACAACTGCATCTCCTGAGGTAACATGTATAATGCCAATATATACTACCTTTCTTGCTCCAATTCCATGTGAAATTTTTAATCAGATAAAAATGATACGTACGGTGAAAGGGAATCATGACCAACAGCAGGACCTTTCAGGATTAAAAGCCAACGGTCCACCAATAGAGTTTTCCTTGTGAATGAGAACCACTTCTCCAAAAAGCTCCCTTTTGCTGGAGGTATTAATCCCTCACCTGCTAACCCTTTCTGGAAGGGTCTTTTGCAATCCGTCCAACCACCATCACGGAAGCCTAACCATTCCTCCTGCTTCTTGGCTTTTAAAGGAATCGGCCCCCGTTTCTCCTTACACTCCCAATTTATTCTTCAATCCGAGCCCTTTGATATGCACGCTCCGTTTAACTCTGGAGGCCGGTTTAAGATCTCAAAGGTAACAAGAGTAATCAATAAGCAATTTAATATTATTGAGGAGGCATATTATCGTTTCACATTATGCAGAACAAGATGATTATACATTCGATTTAGTTCAATTATATTTAAACGCTTATTTTATTTTAATAATAGCTTGAGAAGTTCTGTTCATCTGCACCTCATCAAAAAAATCTTTCTCTATAGATAATTAGAAAATACTATGGAAAAAACGTTATTTAGAAAACAGAAATGAGTTTCTTATGAAATATTTCCACATAACCGTAAAATGTCATAATCAAATGGTAAACCCAGTGTAACCATCCTTAAATGAAGTCCCTAAGTATACCCCTAGATGCTGCTTTAAAATATCACCGGATCAAGACTATTGGCAGAATGCGTTACTTAAATACTCTCGCGTGAGTTACCCTGAGGAAATAACGAATGGAAGTGCAAAAAACAAAGGGTTGCCCGCAAAATATCCAGTGAACGGTCAGCCGCCGACTTTAGACCTATAATACCATAATTGCCGGGATAGCCTTTTTTATGTTTTAACGTTTCGAAGGGAGCCAAGTGAACTCCACCGTTCTCTGCCGTTTCCGTTTTCCATTTGAAGAGGTGTATCTCATCTGGATGAATGCCAGCGAGCGTACTCGGGGGGATCCAAATTTTACATTTATGTCTTCATTCTTACTGGCGTATTTCACGCCGCTCCCGCTGAAAACGGAAGCCTTTTCCCCGCCAGTTGCTTTTACGTCCATCTTCCCCTACTTCCCCTCATCCGCTAGTACAACAACCTTCCACAACTATCATCCTCCCCCTCATCCCCGCCTTTACACCTCTCTCTCTCTCTCTCCCTCGCACCAAATCTAATCCTCATTCCCCCGACTACTACCTCTCTCTCTCTCTTTATACCACCTCCTAATCTCCCGACCTGCTCCTACCTGACCTCCACCCGTCCTCTTAAATCCACACTCTTGGAACAAATCCATACGATTTAATGTTTTGTAAAACCGCTGGATGGCGCATCTAAATCAAATTTGCTCCAACTTCCCCCGGTTCCCCTCTCTCTATAGCCCTCACTATTACAACATGCATTACTTTCGCTTTCCCATTCCTCCAACCGATCTCTCCAATGCATTCGCCCTGATATCTTCCCTTGCGCGAAGCTCATATCTTATATGGCCTACTTTAGGACACCTTGGCCGAGCCTAATTGCTAATTCATAACCGCTCACACCTGTGGACCTCTACGTTAGCCAGTGTAAATAAATAAAAATCATATACTCGCCCGTTGGAACTGCTAGCAGAATTATTAAACATTGGATTAAGGATTGTAACTGCTGTAAAAAGAATTAGAAGGGGATTATGGAATTACATCTTTATAATAGGCATAATTACTAGTCTCTTTGATGTTATAATTCATTAAAATTATAACAACTTTAAACTCGAAAGCAAGCAGTGCAGACCTACTTATCTAAAAATAAAAGCGATATTGCCAATTACAAATTTATCTCTTTAGACAATAGCCTGAGATTCAATAATTGACGTTTTAAATGCCAACCTCTGGGCCAATTGGAAACATTGGCCGATACGGTTGACTCACTAGGTTTTCTCCAAATCTAGCGCGTTCTATTCCAGCATATTTTCAACTAAATTTTGAGCTTAATTTTAAATAAAGCAGCCCGAACTTTCGAAATGAGGGAATACAATGTTGATTTATACTAAAAGCCACTTTCACTTTTGTTATTATATACTGTTGAGACTTAATTGATTGATACCATCAGCGAGAATTATGAAGGTAGGGTTATCGATAACGATGTTGATTTATTGGGAACAGAAGAAAAAAAATTATGATGGTTTTAGTACTCTCTTATTTGCCGTTTTCATTTATTCCTTTAAGACAGTTCTTAACAAGGTATCGATGCATTGATTTTTTTAAGGAACCTACTCAAAAACATAAAAATTACAAATATATTGGAGTAAAATTTCACAGAGGCATATCACTCGAAAGCCGTTACTGCCTAATGACCTTCTGGCAGTTTTAATGAGCACACAGATTCCATCCCTTTTTCCTCCCATTAATGAAGCTCCAAAGTTTTTCGATGACACTTCCTACCACTACATATCACTTCCTTTTTAAATTTTCACCTGTAAATATTCCCAAATTAAATAACTTTTCATTGTTAGTCCATTAACTTTATCAGGCATTTGTTTTCAGATTTTAAGAGAAACCCTTCATAGAGTAATAATTCGTTTTATTTGAACTGTATAACTAGAAACATTTAAGCATCGTAGAAAAGACGACAACTATAGTAATAACTATCCGATTAATTTGTTCAAAATTTGCACTCAACTCCTGCCATCCATTTAACCTTGCGAAAAAGAAATATATATCAAAATGCTTCATGACAGTACTTATTTTAAATAGAAAAATTGGTTCAACAGTAGGCTTGCTTCGATTACGATAATTTAATTCAGCTTAAACATAATTTTGATTCTTCATGCAAGGTATGCAAGGCAACTCTGCATCGATTGGATAACTGTAAACTCTTTCTTGATAGAAAATTAAATTACGGAAGTATGGCTAAAGTTCCTGTGAAATAAATCCTTAAAATGAATAATTTTATGTAAAACTATTAGACTGATGTGAACAAAGATATTTCAGCATGATGGAAAGCAGCCATAAGGAAGATTGCATATAATCAGTTTGCCATGTACTTGGAAGAAAAAGCAACTGTTGGGAAATTGGCTTGCAGATACGGATACGATACGGCTATTATATTATAAATGTAATTTTTTATATGCAAATAATATATATATATATATATATATATATATATATATATATATATATATACACACACACACATACACATCCATATATACATAGATTCACATATAAAATAAGTATACAGCAACACATACTCAAAGTAAATGAAGTGAAGAAAAAAACATAGGGAAATTCTAAGCAAAGAATGATCGTCTAAATTCAGCACTTAAACACTAAAACACGGATGAAAATTTTGATATTGAACATAGTTTGGATAGTTGATCCTAGAGGCTAGAGTGTAAGAAAAATACTGTCGTTTTTGAGATATGGAGTGGATAATAATGAAAAAATAAAATGAAAATACGTAAGAAAATATTTTAAAATATGTACACCATTGATGATCAAAGGATTTTAGATTTACCAAATTTGAATTCAGTAACAGCAAATACGATGGCATACGTTTTCTAGCATGTATTCAATGTCATTTCACAATGGGCCGAAATTTGATGCTACGGGGGAATCCTAGTATCCTATAACCCAACCAGTAACACTAAGGGTTTTACTCCAAACCCTCATTTTGTCCATTCTTTAACTTCCCATGTTTGATCAATACCCTGAATACTCCCTTCTCACGCCATTCGCATCCACTTAATCCGTCATCCCACCTTCTAAGAACAACTATTGAGGGAACTATTCGGCGTCCCAAAAATCCACCCAGCATACATTTCTGTCAGCTGGTCTTTACTCTTAACAATGGAAACCATACGAATGTTAACAGCTTTACATACGGATTCGGTCCAATTTATTGAAACGATCGCTATGTGTATCTACTGGATATAATTGTGGAAACCTACGAACTTCAATTTCACTGGGAAAACGTGTGTTCAAATGTTCCATCAGTGTATGTAATCTCATATGCTCGAGTAGTTTTCAGGCAAAAGCTTAAAACTAATTGGAAAAATTAGACATTATTGTATTACTTTGCTGTAAGAAGCTCAATTAAAAAAATATATTTTGATACATGAATTACGTATTAGAAAATAATTATACAATGAACACTGCTTTACTCATGTCAAATGGATTATATTGTACAAGGATGCAATTCAACAAATCAACGCTTAGAAAATGAAATTGTTATTAAGAAAAGAACAGTTAATTTTTATGGGGGGGCACATGTTTTCATTAAAATCCTATGGCATATCTAACACGGATGATACCGTGAGAATATACCTCACTACAACACTTCATGACTCCAGACACTACCATTTTAATATCTATAATAATATTACCATACTTCAAGATTACTTCACCTCCAAATTTCCCGCAACTATGGCGTATTCAGGAGGAAAACGATTTCATTGCCAGTGAATTTGAACTAGCAAACCTAGTGAGTATCTCGTTATTTCAAGAGTTATTCCATTTTATCCGCTCAATTTCAGAAAATTTGCTAGACATCATCCGCTATTTACGTCAGGCCAATCCATCAAAACGCTCAATAACAATTGTTATCCAAGACAGCAAGTTCTGAAAAGTTTCATTTCTGAATGCGACATTACTTTTTTTCTGAGGAGCCAGGAGTAGAAGAAAACGTCGAAAAGACTTTGAGGGCTTTTGTGTCAGACGAAGAATTTCAGCAACTAACCTGAATAAAAGGAAAACACTCTCCCGTTCTAATGTATGAACATACGTAGGGGTAAGATAATGTAATTCCACTGAGAGCTTTCTAATACTTTTACTCTTACGAAGAGGAAACTTCCGTTTCTTACTACCCTAAAAAATGCGAGGTGTTTTTTTTGGTGCCTTTTATATTTTAGGTAAAATAAGCTACATAGAAATATATTATTAACCATATGTACTATAACTTCCAAAGGAGCAGGAGAAAATTGATCAGTCAAATGCAGAAAGAAAGAATAAATAGTTGCCATGCGCATATTTTATATTTTTGTTTGTAATATTTCAGCGTGCATCATTTTCAGCAAGTTGACCACTTTTGTCCTGTGCAACCCTTCTCGGACAATGCACGAAACACAGCTAGATTGGACCCCTGTTGGACAGTTGAGTCATAAATTAATAATGTCATGTTGCTTGGAGTAACGTGACATTACGAGAGAAAATGTTGTGCTGAGCTCGGAAAGTAGAATTCTGGAAATGAAGCCGTCCCAAGAAATATTTCCAAGAGGACCAAGGAGTAGAGAGACGGTTGACAGTGAGAAACGTCTTGAAAACAGAAAAAAAATTACACAGTGCGGCGACAATGAGCAAAACGTGGGTGACAATCTACATTCCGATCAACATCCGAGAAACAGAATGTTAGTAGAAGAATGAAATATACTAAAAACCAGGTTTCATTGTATTTTTAAGACAGATCTCGCCATCAAAAATCTGTACTAAGAGGTTCCACAAGGCTCTGTCGGAAGATCAGAAGGCTTTTGACAAACTTCAATGACCTATTGGACCGCTGTGAAAGTGACCTCCAACCTACGCTGCCGGACTTCTGTTCCTTTGAAAGAATAAATAGGAGCTTGAAACGCAATTATTATGTGACACTGCATAATGCCAAATAAGCCGTGACCAGGTGTGAGAACGAAGTTCGCGCCAACGTTTTCCAGGAAGCGTACGGGCAGGGGCTTTGGCATTAGGGTGTCGATGCAAAGGAATGCTATTTTGAAGAATTTTGGTAAATTGTACTTTGATCAATGTTATTCCCGGATTAATACTTAGAGTTCACCCAGTCCTAGAGTCCACCCAGTACTAAGCCCGACGGCGTGTGAAATTCACGCATCAGGGTAGGGGGGCCAGTTCCTTTCCCTGTGCCGGTTATGGTTTCCCAGGAAGTTCTGGTACCAGAAAAATCACATAGCTTGGGTGGAGCTGCAGGCGCCCAGAGTGGCTTTCCCGGGAATCGAACCCGGGACCCTCCGGTCAGTAGTCAAACAGTATACCCCCTGGACTACCGCCACCCACACACACACACAAACACACACGTATATATATATGAAACGGCCCCCTGACGCCATCTCTTGGCTAAAGAATCGGGGCGCTTGGCGACATATAAGACCCACGGATCTCAGGGTAAATTTACATATCCTCGATAGCTCAAGTGGTTAAGAGCATCCGCCCGGCAAGTGGAAAGATCCGGTGTTCGAGTCCCGGTTGAGGAAATATTTTTACTCTTGTGATCCGTTCGATTCCGCCTTCCCCACCTTTATTGTGTTCGTCCTTTATACGTGTTCCTATCCCTTTTCCTTATATATGTTTCTGTATATATGAGTATATATATATACATAGATATATACGTGTATATATATATATATATATATATATATATATATATATATGTATATATATATATATATATATATATATATATATATATATACTATACAGTGAAACTTTCACATTAGCTTTATATATATGCACACGCACACGTATATGTGTATATATATTATGCATATGTATATATATATATATATATATACATATATATGTGTGTGTGTATATATATATATATATGTGTATATATATATATATATATATATATATATATATGTATATATATATATATATATATATATATATACACATAATATATATACATATATACGTGTGCGTGTGCATATATATAAAGCTAATGTGAAAGTTTCACTGTGTGAATAATAATGTATATCAACAGCGCACTAGCGAACAATGAAGACACACAGAAACACATACAACGAATTTTAAGTGGCGTTGCCACCTTTCTCAAGGAAGATACGAAAAGAACGTGTGAGTTTCTTTTTTGTGTTAGAGTTTGCTAGTGCTATCTTGCCATATATTATTTATGCGAATTTTCCATGACAAGAAGGCCCCCTGGTATGTGAAAGGTCCTTTAGGGCACGCTTACAAGCTTCTCTGACGGCACTTAGAGTCTCTTGGTGGTGTCCCTTGAGGGATAATTTCCCTTTTAGGAATAACTAATGGTCTATTGGTGCCAAGTCGGGACTGGAGGAAGCTTGGGGAACCGTCGCGTTGCAGAAGTTCTTCGCAAGCAGACACTCAACTCTCCTTTCAGTCGTCCGTCTAGACCATCCAGACGAATTTAGCGCAGATCTTTTGCATGGCCAAAATTTCAGCGATAATGGTGTGCACTGTCTTCTTATCAATGTAAATATGATTTGCGATCATAAGTTAACTTAATTGACTGTCAGAATTCACTACTTGACGCAATGTTGAACGTTGTAGTCGGTTGTTGACACCGACGGCCGTCCGGAGTGGGGCTCGACTCTCTCGGCCATGTTTGAAGAGCCTGCGCCACAAAAAAAGTGCGCTACGACGTACAGCTACCTCTGGGAGAAATTGATTTCGATACTTTTTCTCCACATCATAGGTATATGTGTGTGTCTCTCTCTCTCTCTCTGTGTATATATATATATATATATATATATATATATATATATATATATCGATAATACGGAAACACTCACACGAGCAGTATAATATTGGGACGGCACAATAGAACACAAATAAAATAGTGACACTTAAAGGACACTCACACGGTAAATTGTTTAAGCTTTCGGCCTTCTCCGAGTCCTTGAAGAAGACCTAAAGCTTAAACAATTTACCGTGTGAGTGTCCTTTTAAGTGTTACTATTGTGTCGTCCCAATATTAGATATATATATATATATATATATATATATATATATATATATATATATATGAACACATATATTAATAATACATTTACACATATATACACACCCACACACATGTACACACACTTACACGTGTGTGTGTACGAACACATAGTATTTGCACCTATCAAATTATAAACGGCCTAATTAAAGTAACCTCATTTCTTAAATAAAACGGAAATTAAAATATAGACTTTTCCAAATGAAGTCTAATTTTGAAGATACGGAATAGATAGTCTTCATACTCCGTTATTAGTATTTATTAGAAACTAGTAGTTAGGTATTCACACTAGGGAATTAGAGAGAAATGTTTAACAAGGAAGATATTCAAATCATTCGAAAAGGGAAATTGTGACAAACAGCGTCCCCTGAGGGCCGTCAGTAGGCAATTCTATCTTTAGGAAACCTAATTAAATTTTTATCAGATTAATAATTTCCAACTTAATAACCAGCTTACATGATCCTTATAAGTTCATACATTACATAAATATAATGATATTATGTGAGCCCGTTAAATACGCATACATAATATTCTTTTTCGCATATTATGTGTCATATATTTTTTATTGATAGTCATACTATGTTTCTAAAGCGCAAGGAACCTATAACTGTGGTTTAAAAATTAAACCGATGGAGGAAAAAGTTTATTCATTTATTAATAGTTTATTCTTTTAGATGTATCATAAAGATCGGACTTACGATATACTGCAACTTCGTTCTCCCCATTGATGGTACCGTACTTTTTTCACGAGAGGAGTTTTAAAACATAGAGGGTGAACAAAAGTTTGGAATTAATCGGTCAAAGCGTTGATTGGGAAACTTGACCTAGAATGGACTTTATATATGCGGGAGGTCATGAGTTTACGGAGTCCGTATGTTCACTCAGTTCTTTTCCCGCACTCATAAACATTTATGTACCTGAAGACATTAAAATTTACATAAATTACCTTACACTCATTCGTTCTTGGATTCTCATCCATAGAAAAAGCCTTCGGGAGTTTAGAAAAAGGGAATAAATTTTGACGATATGTTCGAGTCAGAATCTGCATCAAAAACGTTTTTACTTGTCGTAGAACATCCTGAACACTATGTAATTACACATCACAAATGACGTGGTGTTATCTAAACTACAGGATACAAGGTTGGAATTTCCCTTATTTTTTCATTTTTTGGCATTAGACTATTCGAAATGACTACTCATTATTGCCAATGAAATATAGCGACAAGTCGTATTGTTTGAAAAATGATTTTCCATTAGAGAGAGTAATATTGAATGAGAGATTGCGAAATAATATTGGTCATATAATGGAATTTAAACACCCCGGCCAATACGTATACCAATAGGACGTAATACAGGCAATACGTAAAACCTGTAGGCTCATGTACCTAATTACCGCAAGTAATCCTTTGAGAAAATAATACTTATGAACGTGGAACGAGGTTAAACTAAAATTAATGTCGAGGAGAAGGTAGGGAAAAGACACAAAGGGTTATCTGAAGAAGAGGAGCTTGTTGAAACGGTAAAATTCAATGAATTGGGTATTAGAAGCAAGTAACCACACAAAGACTTCATTATTAATTAAATGATCTACTAATTTGATGTTCACCATATTGGCAACGCACTTTCCTCTTTCCTTTCTAAACTCCAACTGAAGAAGTTGTTTGGAATGTTTTGTAGTCTTAAATTATTGATTCCCAGAACTACCTTTTGAGCATTTGAAATTAATTTTATCGTCCCTCATATAAAACAGCTTTACACTCTTTCCGAATGGGAATCAAATTGCCTAAGGAAATCTTCGTTCTATAAACTATCCACATATATGCTTCATATTACTTCAAAGATTACCTTTCTTCCACATTCCCTTCATCACTTTATTAATTCTGAGAGAATATATGTATTTTAACAAACTTTCGCCACTTTACCATGTGCGGCGTTTTTTTGCTGTCTTGTTACCTAATGCAATATTTCAGGTATCAAGCAATCCTCTTATAATGCTACATTGTATTTTCCATTCTTAAACTGCCTGGTCTAAATAATTTACAACCAATCTCTTCTAGAAATTCACTCAACCTTCTCAGAATCATTCATGACTTTATTGCTAACCTCCGTCCTATCCCTTATAATAAGTAAAGTTATTCCCTTGCTACATCCACACAGTTTTATTAATTTTTTTTATCTAGATACACAACTTTTCCTAGTGTCTAGCCTTTCCGTATATCTTTGCACTCATCTTTACAGATGATGCCCTTAATATATTTCGCTTATTATTTAGATCTCTTGTACATTGTATCGCCTATATTTGTGAAACTTTTCCACCGTTTTCTCTCATTCATCTTCGTTTTTTTAATGCTATTTTTCTCTACAATTCCTATTGATTCCATTTTTTCTTTTTCCATTCTACACTCATGTTTCACCTACTCCTTTCCTTCCGCTGTTTTCATATAGATACATGTTTAGAATTTCCGAGGGTTCCTTCCTTTTCACTCACATTTAACCTTTAAGACTCTCTTTATCTAACCCTTCTAACGCTTTTTAATTTGGAATTTTGTTTCATTTTAACTACCCCAAATCTGCATTTGAAAAACGGTGAACCTAGAAACGGTGTTTTTGTTGATGGAGCAGTTTTTAAATAAATGTTGACTCATGCCATAATCTAACTGGTACCTCCCCGTGTCTTCCAGCATTCCTCATGTGTATACATGCCAGTGATAATGCTTCATCACGATACTAGTTATTATTGAATCTCTTCTATTTATTAACTCTATTTCTTTCTTTTCCAACCATTTCTCATTCCGTACACTCCTACCTTCCTTCAATCCGTCCCTTCGCCTGCCACTTTTCAATCCCCTGTTACCATTGTCTCTTGTTTTCTAACACGCTCTCAGTATTTCTTCTAATTGACGGTACAAACTGACTTCTTCTGACTTCACAGGGTCTACTCGTTAGTAAGTACACCTGGATTATCACTATATAGGTCATATCTCCACCAATTTGTGTTCTATCACTCACCTGCTTCACACTCATTACCCATCCCACCAATTTCCCGTTCAGCACTGCGCCCACTTCACGATCACTAACCTACCCGCTATAAATCACTCTTTAACGACCACTCTAGTTAAACCCGCTGTATCGTCATGTCATCTCACACAACCTAATATAGCCTACCCCCTTTCTCCATTTCACTCGAGATGATTTGATAGCTTCCATTCCAACATCATTGCCCCGGCATTCAACATATTTGTCCTAACGCTAGCGGTTATCTTCTAAGTCCTTGCTTTTGTATGCATTATTATTTGTTTCCGTCCTTATTTATCATGGGACAGATAATATAAGTGGTTCCTCGTTTCCTTTCTCAATTGCGTTTTTAACGTGACAACATTACTAAATTGGCCGTGGCGCTGGAGTCAAACGCCTTCGCAGTAGTCCTATTGAACAGCAAAATCTGCGCGGACTACTTTTCGTCCTACCCCTTGACCTATTGAACGACCCTACAAGGAGCAATTACCATTTCCTCCCACAATTAGAGCTTTAGGAGTCGAAGGGACGCTCAAAATCTTCTATCACGCCATGGCTGATGAGGAGAAAATGAGCAATGGTTTTATTTAATATCGATAGTAATTTTTTTCATTAATTACAATAATAATAAAGAAAATAAATGTTACTCTTGATTATTTTTTGACCTCACGCACAGATTTCCTAATTCCTGTTACCCTCAGGAACTTGAAAGAAACTGATAGGTTTACAGGATTTGAAAACTAAAAACTATAATAAAATATTTAATTCTCTAACAGCCTAGCGAATAGTTAATTAACACAAGTCTTTAAGCTGATAAAGTATCATTTCTCTATGGTAAAATAATTTTACTTCAGTGGCTAAGAAGAAGTCAATTCATCCCGAGTGATTTCATTTCATAGAACTGGAAAAAATAATCACTAGGTAACGATATATTAAATAAACACTTCACTTAGGCTAGGTCGTAGGGCAACAAAAGCAAGAAATATTTTGATTAATATTCCAAATAAAATAGATTTTTATCACATCGATGATCCTGATTACAGTTATGGATTTATCGAAGTACAATTACAAAAATGGAATAAATATTCAATATAAAAAATGAAATTTGGTTAACAAAAACTAGGAAAACATTACTCTCATTTCAAATTAGTGGAAAATGCCAGAAACAAATATTTCCCTCTTGAATACTGTGGCCGATAGATTACATGACACTATCCTCCATGAAAATCCCAAATACGTAGGCCAAAATAGCCTTACATCGTAAAGTGAAGCAGCTACTATTAAGGTACATGGTACACTTAATATTCAACTTCAAAGAGTGTATAATTTAATTCTCTACATTATTTAAAGATGTGTATGGAAATGATTACTTTGAGAATTTTTTTAATGCTTCACACAAGCTCTAAATGAGCCTCACGTAATTCCTAGTTAAGCAAAATGATTATAGAGCAAAAGAAATATCAGAATCAGGAGGCAATTTAGACAAAGGGTGAGGAATTCCAAAGACGAGAAAGAATAACAAGGGGACAGAAAGGTATAATAGAGAGAATATGTAAATGTTGGGAAAGGAAATGAGAAGCCACAATTTTTGCGCTTTTATCTTAACTGTCACACACTCGTGAACAAAATGAATTCAACCATTGTTAACTACTAATGTGTTTAACAATCTACCGACCAAAAATGTAAGTGTTTCTGAAAAAATGTTGAATAATCGGTAAAAATGCAATGACGGGGTAGCAATGCATAACTTCAGTTTATTTTAAACATGAAATATTTGCTAATGGGCATAACAGCTTTAACCATTGAAATAAAATTTGTTTTTAAAAGAAATACTATTAATCTAGTAGTTCCTTATGACATGGGTGTTTTTAAATTTCTCACGAAGAAAAACCACGTGCTTTCTGAAGATGTGGGTATATTTTACATCAAATTATCCACTTAGAAAGCGCTTCTTATGTGCAAGAGTTAAAGTTATGGACACGTTGAGAGAATTTCTATTCCTTCCGGTGGCTTTCCGGAATGAGTCACCATTCCTTCGGAGACGGACCTTTCGCTGCAAATGTATTCAAAATTCAACCCCTCACCTCGTCAACTCCACTTCATTTTTTTCTTCCCAACTTATCGTTTCCCTCTACAATAATAGTAATGAGTTGAATGCAAAGAGAGGCACCACGCTCGGAATTCTACCCTAATGAATCCCATGGTCCTTCCCTTCATCACCCGAAACAGGTGAAGACGGACGGATTGAGCTGAAATGTTCATTTTCAAAACGGCCCGCTTTCCCTCGTCCCAGGGGTTCCCTACTCACGAGATATTTCTGAGGTTTCGGTCCCCGCCTATGATAACGAACGAGTCTCGGAGTCGCTGAGGAAGCGCTCATAGCCGAGAAAGAGCAAAGGGTAGGCGGAGAAAGTGAGGGAAGGAGTAACCTTATAAAGAAAGGAGAGGAACGGATAGGGATGCCAAACGTACGTATCAGAGAAAGGAGGTTGGGTGGAGAGTGAACAACTTTATTTTTCAAACCCTTTAAAATTAATTTCGAGTGAATTAATGCTCAAACTTATGGCAACCGAATATAGTCGCCGAAAAAACCCTGCGCGATGCCTCTTGTCGCCTTATCAATTTATCTTGAACAAGGTTTCCCTTCGGGTAGCGAGGGGAATGGGAAGGGACCCCAGCGGTAATCGAGGGAAGTATCGGAGGCGGAAATATGAGAAGCGTCTGTGGAGGAAGATGATAAGACAGAAGGAAGTGTAAGTAAGCCGGACAAGGCTGAAATGGAATGTTGAGTAGGAAAGGCAACCAACACGGTGAGCTGCCTGTATGGAACATAGGAAGGCAAAGGAAAAGAGTTTGCTTTGAAAGGAAATAATCGCCAGGGTGACGGAGATGGGGTAGCGTCGAGAGGAGAGATGAACAGGGTAGATTGGAAGATATTGTGGTCGATGTGGGAAGCGCTAAGGATGAGAGTTCTAGCCAAGAGATGTCACGCGTTCAGCGAGACCATTTCAGAGAGAAATTAACGCGATTAGCCCTCTCAAAGGATTTTTCACCTCATCGTTCTTCCATCCCCTTTAAGGAAACACTTCCAAAAATAAAAGATGCATTTGACCAGACGCGGCGGTCGTATACATTGAAAAACTTCAGAAAAAGAAGGATAAATACGAGTATGAATAACACCTGAAGAACGGGTAATTCAGGGTGAGTCAAAATAGCCTCCCTAGTTTTAAAAAATCACTGAAGAGCGCCCAAGTAAATTGTTGGAGTGAGAGCAGTGGCGTTATCTGGGGGAAATGAATCCTTTTTAGTAATTACCTTGCTGTGGTCTGGTGAGCATCGAGGATTTGTCGTAGTGACGTTCTTTAAAATTAATGATAGTGTGTTGGCTACGCAGAAGGCGCTGTGGTCTAGCGATGTAGCGCATTTTGACGCCTCCGGCTCAGTAAATTAGCAAAATGTTCATTACTGGGCGACTAAAAATCCTCGCGAACTTCACCCAAGACCTCTTTATAGCCCCAAAGTGACAGTTTGGTGCGATGTGTCCTCTATAGGCATTATTGGGCTTACTTTTTTGAATATTGAAGTTCAGCTGTTATTGTGAACTCTGTGCGCTATTGTCAGATGCTAAAGAACGGTTTACTCCCCAAAATGCTAGAGCATGGTGTGGAATATGATACAGAAGCCTTTTGGTTTCAACAGAATGGTGCCATGGCTCATACCACCCGTCGCTCACGCCAAATCCTGCAAGAATAATTTCCCGGCCGCTTCTAAATATTCCATGGCCCCCTCGCTCACTGGATTTGAGCCCATGTAATTTTTTTCTTCGGGGATATCTCAAAGCTGAGGTTTACAAAGTTTGACAATGGAACTTCTGGAAGCTCTGATGGAGGCAATTACAGATATCATCGCTGGAATAACGCAAGATACGCCGAGAAGAGTTTTGGAAAACGTTTTTGAACGACTCAAAATGTGCGTCAGTCACCAAGGTCGTCACCTGGATGAAATAAATTCTCAAACCTTTTTTTAATTATCTTAGTAAGTTTTTTTTTAATTTAGCCTTCAAATCAGGGAGTTCATTCTGACTCCCCCTGTATATATGGTTCCTTGTTCCCTGCGATTCATGGGAATTTCGTTGCGCTTAATAATGGTGAGACATTTAAAAAGATATTGATCTAATAATCGCTCACATTTTTACATTCTAGATTCCAATGTGGTACCTGTTGAATATTATTTCCAAAAAGAGCATACCAGCAGAAAAACTATTGTCATCAAGGGTTGGTTTTGCAGGAAAGACTAAATGGAAATACGTAACATACATTTAAGGTATTCAATCACCTAGAACGATAAGTACTTGTTTATAATCAAAATGTCACAGAGAGTTACATAAATATGCTAATAAATATTTTCTAAATCCAGCTCCAGAAAGCAATGGAGAATAATAAACTAAAAAGCGTTAGCGGAATATATAAGAACACATATGGAAAACTCCTTTCTTGCAAGCTACTCGTACTTTCTTAAAATTTTGAGATTCAATTACGTCTAGAAGGAAAAAATTCAAAATTTTGAGAAGCTGGTGAGCGTTATAAAATAAAATATTTTATCAAATGATGGAAAAAGTTGGATTGTTTTTCTTTGGCCAACAACAACCGTACTCAGAAAGCACTTGCAATCTAAACTCGTCACATCTGGACGAGTTGGGTACATCCGATTCGATTTTAATTATATATTAAAAACTGTTACAATAGCCACTAGGCTAGGCCACTAAAGCTCAAAAATCGTATTCAATGAATAACCAAAACACACTCATTTGCAAAAAAGAAAAAGTTATAAAGAGCATTTTTCCGAAGTTATACGTACCTCGGGAATGCTGAAAAATTTAAAAAAACACCAACTCTCATGGCCAAAAACATACACGGATTTCACTCATGACATTCTGTTTAATCGAATTTTCCATAACCTAAGGATGTGAAAGTACGTGACCTAGAACTTTGATTAGAAGCAAAGATAAAAAGTAAAAAAAAACTGGAAAATAAAGCCGCAAAAATACTTTCTATTCATAGTTTCAATTTGAAAAATATATCAGTGGGTAAATTTATGATACACAAGTCAATTAACCAATGGTCTAAAAATGAGATGTTTAAATATTGCAAAAACGAGATATATTTAGAACTTATGAGCAGATTAATACACCAATAATACGTAATACAAAAATCGTGAAAACAATTCGTTGAATGGTGAGCAGTTTAGGACCGCTAATACAAATAATGAACATGATAAGCAATAATCGAGGAGGAACATAAACCAATGGTCTAAAAATGAGATGTATAAATATTGCAAAAACTAGATATATTTAGAACTTATGAGCAGATTAATACACCAATAATACGTAATACAAAAATCGTGAAAACAATTCGTTGAATGGTGAGCAGTTTAGGACCGCTAATACAAATAATGAACATGATAAGCAATAATCGAGGAGGAACATAATTCGCGTTATAAATTAAATAGGTGGAATACGATTTGATAGGCAAGTGGAACTGTTCATTTATTTATTATGAACATTGTAAAGTACAATGCGAAGCGTGATTCCCCAAAACCCCTGACAAATAATTAAGCTTCAAATATGAAAAGAAAATGGATAAGAGTATAGTGACGTTATATATGGTGGGAGATATGGATAACAGTGGATACCATAAAATTTTTTGAAGGCAAAGAAAGAGAGATTTCAATTCAGAAGAAACTGTAGCGCCATAACCTACCTTTTAATGGTTAATTGCAAGAAACGTGTAGAATCAAAACATCTCACAATATGGAAATATTTGAACTCACTCTAGTTGAAGAATCACTTTACCTTTAGCAAAACATGAAAGCATTTCATGCTTTTTATAACCTAAGATTCTGATCACGCTCGTGTATTTTAACTTCCCGGACTACCTTACCACTGTACGGGTTATTTACCCCTATCTCTCTATGCTGACAAAACCAAGGAACTCCTCGGAACACCATACGAGAAGTAGAGACTGTTCACTCCAAGTGTATAGCAGCATACAAAAAATTTGGGTGTAATCTTCAGCTGGAAAGAGCGTGTAACTGCAACAGCAATGACAATGAATGCTAACAGGTGTACTCAGATGATATACTAATATATCCATAAAAACCTGCTTTTTATGCCATTCAATCCTTTCATTTGAATCATCTTCATTCTTACCATTTAAGTAAATAGAAACATCATAATTCTACCTGGTTATCACCTAGAAATACCAATAATTTTCCAGTTAATGTCGTATTCCTGTGTGTGTAATGAAAACTTCGTAAAGCCATAATCATAGTTACAGTAATGAGTATTCTTGGGCGATCCGAGACATTTTATTACAGCCTTATTTAAAAATTAGGCAAATTAATATCCAAATCAGTACAAGCCTAGATTAAAATACGTGATTTTTCTCTGTAATTTCTAACGCATTATTATCATGGAGGTAATGTATTCTTCACCCTGAGGGATTATAACACTTCCAATGTGGATTTTCTCAATGCTTGTCACAGAGTAATGTACTCACTACCGGTGTACCAAATTTCAACTAACGGGTGGTGGTAGGAGTAGGCTAATTGTTTTTTAATGCACATACACGCCCATGAATGCTGACTTCGCCTCAAAACACTCTTTATTTTTTGGTCGTATTTTATTGGGGCTAGATTGAAATAATATCGTCCCTTCCTTCGCCTAACCCCTAAACATAACGTTGAAGACAATTATGAAAGGTACTCTTACTCGTGCCTTAGGTGGAGGAATACCCATCAAGACGGTAATGGAGCCCGCGACCTCTGGGTTGGCAGGCGAGAACATTATCCCGCCGCCACCAGGGTCGGCATATCTGGAGATAACGTGCAGAGCGCCAGCGACATAGAAAAATAGCATCACATTTACATTGAAAGCTGAGTCAATAAAATTTAAAACCATATACCATTATCCCTTGCCCATGGGCTACAACCTAGACGTGGTTGAGTGGCATGTGCGTTCTGATGACCACTGAAACTGGAAGAATAAATGGTAATTTCTTCTAGTAAGGTGTCACACAAGCCAGATACGTCGAACGGATGGATTCAGACGAAAGGTAGTCCGCGCGACGAATAGTCTCCTGTGATTTTGCTGCAAAAGGCAACTCAACAGTGTGAGGAGGCTATTTCAGTAGTGGTGTCATATTAAACATACTATTGAGGAAGACAACGGGAAAACACGTCTATTATTTATCCCAAGAAAATTCGATCAATATTGGATTGGATTAACGGAAAATAGAAAGGAGAATTAGGAAATACGTATTGGACAAATTTATAAGTGAGGGCAGGTGGGATAATTAGAAATAAACGAGAGAAAAAAGGAAGGAATGCGTGCACAGAATTATTCAAACGAAAGTACAAAATATAAATAATAAATTGCGGGGGGGGGAACTAGTAGGATGAAAAAAGCGCTGTGGAGGACTCAGAACAAATACATAGAGGGTTTACAAAGGAATTGAGAAATGGATGCGCTGAACTGAAAGGTGACCTATTCTTCGCGAGCAACCCCGCCTTTCAATAACGACACCTTTGAGCACCAGCCATACATGTCGAAACATTATTCATTCGGAAACTTGTATTTTTATTAACTCATATACATCTCTCGTGTGTATAAATGTCAATATAAAATAATTGTTATGTTTAACCAATTCACCAATTTCTAATATTCATTTGTATTTAATTTGTTCAGCGCTTTGGTGCGGATATGTTGTTTATGTATCGTGTAAAGGAAGAATGAGTACTTGAATATGTCTGTTAGTGTGTCTTTCTCTCTTAATTTATCCCGCTGGTCAAATCAACCAAAATAATTTGATGTCACTTAAATTCCTAATGTGACCGTAAAAAAACTACGGAGACCTCAATCTTTTGAAATATTTAAGCCTTGCTTTCTCTCTTTCTCTTTCAACAAACTCCCATCCTAAATACTGCAGCATACCTGTGACGCCTAATCTCTTTGATTATTAATTTTTTTTTAATCTGACGGATATACCATGAATTTTATCTCTTAACACTTTATTAACGTTTTCTCCCATGTATCCCATATTGTTGCCAAATATATTCCATATATGGCCAAACTGAAGCATAGGAAAACTTAGGTTTTCATACACGCAATACTTTTTCATATTTTATACTAACACATCCCTGCCGTACTCCTGAAATTAGGCCTGCAACATATCCATTAACGGATAATTTTTGTTATTGGTTAGATAAGAAGATAACCGACAAGATAATTAATGTCTAATACACTTAGTAACCTTCTCGTTAACATCATCATATCTTAGTTTGTCTGACAATTTCTCTTGAGGTCTCTTGTTGAAACGTTTCTTGAAATCTGAAGCTACAGCATCCTTTTGGGATTCCTCCAACTTCTGGACTTAAAACTAAACTTACTAAAAATAAAAAAACCTAGAATTGTGTGGTATGATCTGCTTTTCCCTTAACCCGTGCTGGTTGCAGCAGAGAGCGAGCGATAGAAATGCTGTGTTATATGTTTTTATTTAGTCCGTTATCACCTTAACTGAGCGCAAATCCACATTTCAAAAGCTCTTCTTTAATGAGCACTTTCGTTTTAGAACACTTCCGGGTTGCAATCTCCTCAGCCTCGACTCTATGAATTATAGAGTCAGCTAGTAGCAACTGAAGACCCCCCCGACGGAATAGGTGAATTTGCTCTCGCTGAAAAAGAGCTTATGGCTAGCTTCCAGCTCAGCGTAATGAGTGAATGATTTATTTTTCCGAATGCTAACGGGATATGGCTAGCAGCTTGGTATTGCCAGTATTTCCCGCATTTAATGTATGAGTAGTAAGATTACAATACAATTGATATGGAATATGACTTCACCACATGTATAACATGATGTAGTGAGTCAGAAAATATTGTCCAATAAGCCAACCTACGCGACGGTAATTCCCAGGAGCAGCATGGAAACTTCATCAGGAAGACGTCGCCGAAGATTAATATGATGTCGATATTTTTGTTTAACCCGGCTCAAAACTTTAATTTATATGTTTTTGCTGAGTGGCTACAATCGCCATTCTACATTCCTGTGAATACCATAGAGATGAAATGGCAACCAAACAGCATAATATCAACTTAGGAGTGAAACCATATGACTTAAGGAACTGCAAATATTCAAAGCTGATGCCACCCAGAGAAAAATGTTTAATGATTTATCCTACAGAACTAATAGAATTAAGGTACATTGGTTACCAGTCTAAAAGAACGTCATATTAAATTTTCAAGAGATATCTTTCCATGAGGCTTAATGATGATCAATTATCGGAAAACGTGCAATCAGTAGACACTCAAACTCTTAACCCATACATTGAAATCTGTTGTCTAAATAACGCTTTTGAGGCTAGGGCACAGTTTCAGAAGTATGATAATCTGTGAAAACTAAATAATATTATTCAGACTATATGATATCAACAGCCCGAGTTACCTCAGAGTCCCGATCAAAAAAGCATCTACGGAAAATCAAGAAGGAAGAAATTAAGATTACGTGAATATCTCCCGTTATATACATCTGGTGAAACACTCATGTTTATCCAAGGGCTATTTTAGGCAGGATTCTTAGATTCTGTCGTAATAAAGTCTCATTAGTTTAGCAAATTAAAATACCAAGTGTGACACTAAAGCAATTTCAAGAGCCAAAAATTCTATATTATATGCATTCAAACATATTAAAAAAAAATTATTATTTATCGGCAGTAGCCCTCCGGCAAGCCAGTAGACTAATACTAACAAAAAATGCCACTTTTTAGGGTAAGCTTCCGATGAATCCAGGCACTACTCACTACGGTATTAATTAGTCCTATCTAACATGAAATAAAAATCCTTATTGCATCATACTGTACGTTACAATGACTCTTTATTTAGAACTGCATAATCTCTACCGCCATTAATTCCATCAAAAATGTGTATACCTTTCTTCCCTCTTTCTCGCTTTTCCGGCATTGAATAATGAATACGGAAAATATTTCATAAAAGATATTTTTTTACTTTTATCGGTGAGAGAATGGCGGCACGATTTAACACAGAATTCCAGCATAATTCCAGAATAATATTAGCTTAAAAAATCAAAATACCCTAAAAATTTAAACAAATCATTAGATTATAGCATTTAAGGAAATGCACATTATTTAGGCACGATATTAAGGTTATTGTTGGATATAATTAATGACGTAATTTTACGTACAGTGTATTAACTCTTTGTAATACCTAGATTTGAAATATAAAGCTTTGTTATCCCCCAATATGAGTAACATTAATTTTACTCCCTAAACTGAACATGTTTACGCCTGCACGCTGACGCTATACGTACTGGTTTTAAATTAATGAAACTTGTACCTCACATAACTTACACACTAAGCAAGTATTATAATGCATCTAAATTTTCCCACAACAACAAGTAAAAAATATGATAACTCACAGTTGTACAGCTCTTGTATCTACTATATATCTTCATGCTTATAGCCAAAGCAAAAGTCTAAATTATAAAATCAACCTTTGATTTATATTTTGAATCCTATCAGCTTGGCATTTCGGATAATGTTTAACACATTGTACAGAAGAACACTAAGTGCAATTCCATACTCATCTTTCATTAGGAATACTAGATTTTCTTATCATGGGTAGGATTTGAGAATGGAATTCCCCCTCAAGTTTGACATTTATATGAAATATATTGAAACAGTTATGCATTGCTGTTAGTAGAAATGGAGAAAAAATGCCATGCATTGCCTCAAAATTTTGAAAGTATTGCGATAGCACCAATCCAATGATGAGAACCGCTGTGGTGGACAATTTTTGCTTTCTCTTCCAAATGGGTGTTTATTATTCTGGGTGGAAAGAAGAACTTACGGTTCGGGGTGCGGTTTATAGGTTCGTTGGCATGAGCCAATGAACCAACCATAATGTTAATGGAGACAAATTAAACAAACAGGTATGTTTTTGCAGGTCGTTTTAACGTAATAAAATTGTTCACATCGTGGCCAAAATAGTTTCGTCCGACATTCTACCTTTCTATAGTTCCACAATTGACGAAAATGAACTTTCAAATTGAGACCTCATTTTAATAAAAGGAAAAATTCTTCATTCGATCACTAACATTCCATTAAATAGTTATCTGGGTGATATCCTGGATTTCATCCATTTCAATCGAGTTTGGTGACCGATTGGGACTTTAGATTTTTTAAAGAAACCTAACACCTGAGGACATTTTAGAGGAAAACTAAGGGGGTGTCTAAAACTATATTTAAACTATTTCAAAATTAATCAAATTAATAATTGACGACTAATTATTCCAATGTAAACTGTTTCTCATTTTTTTCATCCTACGATAATTCTTACACTATAATTTGATTATATGAGTATACAGAGAAGATACTATTTCTGAAACCATGCTGCTTTTTTAAATTTAGTTTGGTTTATTATCTAAGTATTATTATCGCAGATAGTAGTAGCACTGCATTCTACAATAGTCAAGTCATTAATTTCAAAACAGCAAGCTGATGAAACTGAGAAACAAACGTTTATTAATATGCATATGTGATGTACTTCAGCGTCATCGCGTAATATAATTTCTTCGATTTATTTATCCATCTATTTACCGCAGGAAAGCAGTCTACTTGTAGCTCAACCATCCCATAAGGAACCCTGATAGAATGTAACTCACACGCCTAAAATTAAGAATTAACTGATGACACGTACATGCGTCACTTAGGAGTATTGATCCAAAAAGTCATGCCTTCCACATTGTACGACGAGGAAGTTATATTTTTATTACGGGGGGAGAACATTTTTTATAATTCTCCAAAGCACCCTCCTGTAATTCATAAAATACTAGGTCAATATGAAACTCATAATCAATCTTCGTTATATTTTCCTTCATAATGGAATTAATGCGAACATTTGAGCTTGTATTTGGACTCAGGGTTGAGTGAAATTTGTAAACTTTTGAGGAAGAAATAGTAGCCACGTGTGGTCTAAATTTATTGATCTCAACACAAAAATCAAAAAACCTATATATCCTTGAAAATTTTACGATAATTGGACCATAATATACCGTATAAAATTATGCTAGCATCATTTTACTAGTTTTTGAATTATAGGATACCACACATTTTACATTTGAAATGAAATGGAAAATGACGCACTCGTTTTGTCATCAGAAATGAATTTCTCGCTTAATTTTATTGAAAAGATTCTCAATGTTTTTATGAAAAGTTAAGCGCCCTAAAATTACAGTTGCAGTAATTCTAAGAAGTCAAATCTCACCTGGCTAAGTGGGTCATGACTTTATTTTGAAACTAATGCCAGCGTTTTTACCTTTAAAACGGTGTGGTGTTTTCCTTGTCAGTCACAGTCAGTCAAAAGATCACAAATAAAATATAGACATTTTTCATGCATAACACATACAGGGGCGCACCCAAAAGTGGTAGGACTGATTTTCTCTGGCGCGAATGGAGTGATGGAGGGGGGTCTGCCTGGCAGGGTAAGGTGGAGGGGGCTCTTAGCAACAGACCAACACCAACCTCAGTCGCCTGCGGGCTGTCGTTGAGTGAGGACACCGTTTTTAGTGAAGCAAGTTTTTTGTCCGCGTCGAAAAACAAAATGAATCTGAATTTAGAGCA